>NC_054710.1:20658528-20686028 GCF_016097555.1 Gigantopelta aegis | reverse complement strand
CATTATAATTTCATTGGTTGCTAAGCAATCGGTTATTCTAGTGGTTATTATCGTACCAGTCACTCGTCTCGTATCGTATATCCACTTTCTCAAAGACAGGAAAGCACAAACCACGGCCTTAGATATACCAGTCGTGGAGCACTGGTTGGGACCAAAAGCACCCCAGGTGAGCATTCTACTGACTGAGCTAAATTCCGCCCCTCTACGAGAGCCTGGGACAGACAGCAGGTTATCAAGGCAGACAGCATGTTACCAGGACAGACCTCACATTACCAGGGCATACAGCACGTTACTTGGGCATACAGCACGTTATTTGGGCAGACAGCATGTTACCAGGGCAGCTAGCACGTTACCAGGGCAGACAGCACGTTACCAGGGCAGACAGCACGTTACCAGGGCAGACATCACGTTACCAGGGCAGACAATACGTTACCAGGGCAGACAGCACGTTACCAGGGCAGACAACATGGTACCAGGACACACTGCATGGTGCCAGGGCAGACAGCACGTTACCAGGACAGACATCACGTTACCAGGACAGACATCACGTTACCAGGACTGATAGAACGTTACTATGGTACCTCATTGTTACAATGAGAAAAGAGCTGATTTGCAGCGATAACAAAGTTTGTTTTGTTTAACAACACCACTAGAGCACACTGATTTATTAACCATTGGCTACTGGATGTCAAATATATCGTAATTTTGATACAAGCACAAAGAGGAAACCCGCTATATTATTCCATTAGTAGCAAGACATCTTTTATATGCAACATCCCATAGACAGGATACAACATACCACGACCTTTGATATACCAGTCGTGGTGCACCGGCTGGAGTGAGAAATAGCCCAATGGGCCACCGGGGTGGGGATCGATCTTAGACGAACCGCGCATAAAGCTCGATAACAAAATTATAACCATGTGTGTAACTAAATAAAAATAAAGATACAAATAAATAAATAAGTACCCCTACCCCAACCCCCCCCAAAAACCCCAAAACGCATGCACGCACGGACACACACACCCACGCACGTACGCACACACACACAATCCCCAAAACAAAACAAAACAAAACCAACCCCCAAAACTACCCCCCCCCCCCCCAACCAATCCAAACAAAATCAACTTTCAGTTTACCTAACAGAAGCCGTGAGATCGGTGAACACACTGTCCGTTATGACAGCAGTGAGTGTCGTGACACTGAGGGGATTTGAACCAGAGACTCTCTATATACGGTTTGTTTAGTTTACCTAACAGAAGCCGTGAGATCAATGAACACACTGTCCGTTATGACAGCAGTGAATGTCGTGACACTGAGGGGATTTGAACCAGAGACTCTCTGTATAAGGTTTTTTAGTTTACCTAACAGAAGCCGTGGGATCGGTGAACACACTGTCCGTTATGACAGCAGTGAGTGTCGTGACACTGAGGGGATTTGAACCAGAGACTCTCTATATACGGTTTGTTTAGTTTACCTAACAGAAGCCGTGAGATCAATGAACACACTGTCCGTTATGACAGCAGTGAATGTCGTGACACTGAGGGGATTTGAACCAGAGACTCTCTGTATAAGGTTTTTTAGTTTACCTAACAGAAGCCGTGGGATCGGTGAACACACTGTCCGTTATGACAGCAGTGAGTGTCGTGACACTGAGGGGATTTGAACCAGAGACTCTCTCTATACGGTTTGTTTAGTTTACCTAACAGTGCCCGTGAGATCGGTGAACACTGTCCGTTATGACAGCAGTGAGTGTCGTGACACTGAGGGGATTTGAACCAGAGACTCTCTGTATAAGGTTTGTTTAGTTTACCTAACAGTGCCCGTGAGATCGGTGAACACACTGTCCGTTATGACAGCAGTGAGTGTCGTGACACTGAGGGGATTTGAACCAGAGACTCTCTCTATACGGTTTGTTTAGTTTACTTAACAGTGCCCGTGAGATCGGTGAACACTGTCCGTTATGACAGCAGTGAGTGTCGTGACACTGAGGGGATTTGAACCAGAGACTCTCTGTATAAGGTTTGTTTAATTTACCTAACAGTGCCCGTGAGATCGGTGAACACACTGTCCGTTATGACTGCAGTGAGTGTCGTGACACTGAGGGGATTTGAACCAGAGACTCTCTCTATACGGTTTGTTTAGTTTACCTAACAGTGCCCGTGAGATCGGTGAACACACTGTCCGTTATGACAGCAGTGAGTGTCGTGACACTGAGGGGATTTGAACCAGAGACTCTCTGTATAAGGTTTGTTTAGTTTACCTAACAGTGCCCGTGAGATCGGTGAACACACTGTCCGTTATGACAGCAGTGAGTGTCGTGACACTGAGGGGATTTGAACTAGAGACTCTCTGTATAAGGTTTGTTTAGTTTACCTAACAGTGCCCGTGAGATCAGTGAACACACTGTCCGTTATGACAGCAGTGAGTGTCGTGACACTGAGGGGATTTGAACCAGAGACTCTCTCTATACGGTTTGTTTAGTTTACCTAACAGAAGCCGTGAGATCGGTGAACACACTGTCCGTTATGACAGCAGTGAGTGTCGTGACACTGAGTGGATTTGAACCAGAGACTCTCTGTATAAGGTTTGTTTAGTTTACCTAACAGAAGCCGTGAGATCGGTGAACACACTGTCCGTTATGACAGCAGTGAGTGTCGTGACACTGACGGCTTGAGGTGCAGCCCTGGAAAGATCCACCTGAAGAAAAAAACAAAGTTAAAGTTTAACGATACCACTAGAGCACATTAATTAATTAATTAATCATCGGCTAATGGATGTCAAACATTTAGTAATTGTGACAAATAGCTATCAGACGAAACCCGCTACATTTTCTCGAGAGAGAGAGAGAGAGAGAGAGAGAGAGAGAGAGAGAGAGAGAGAGAGAGAGAGAGAGAGAGAGAGAGAGAGGGGGGATGGAGAATCGCTGTCTCACAGCTAAGCCGACCGAAAAGAGACAGACAGACAGACAGAAGTCTGTGCCATTACCTACTGCTTCATTCATAAGCGTACGAGCAGGGAAGGTTTGGGGTGGAGACGAGGGAACTGGACCAGTGCTGGAGCAAATTCTCAAATTCGGGCTAAAACGATAAAAATGCGTAGTGCAACCTCCTGTCCTGGACAGAGGAGTCAGCCGAGGCCGGCACATGTGCCTATGACAGGCGTACGCTACAACAGCTTGTTCTGAATGTGCACGTTAAACACTCCTGACCTGACCTGACCTGTTTGCAACCCTATGCCACTGTTAGGCATTTATGCTAAAATGAATACGCCTGCCCCCTCCCCCTACAAAAAATGAGAGCCCGTACGTCTGTGGCGCCACCTGGCTAAGATTCTTGCTATTTTAGTTTCTACTCACAATGAGAATGATGACATTGTCCGAAATCACAGCATTCTCCGTTGGGGCAGTCATCGTCGTGGCTGCAATGGTCAGCTCGCTTCTTCAGAATTCCGACTGCAATGGAGAATGATTAAAAAGGAAACAACTCACGTGATTTATATTCTTGCGGTTCAAACAGTTTACATTTGGAATAGAGTGCGAGTGCGAATAATTTTTACATGCTCATATACCACTAGAGTTTCGAGCATGTCCGTCCTGGGTCCTGTCTCTGGATAGCCAGGGGCTTGTCCCGGGACAGAAAAAAATAATTAAGCGGACAATTTTTAAATTTACATCCAAATATTAAATAGTGGGCCTTTAAAATTTTGATGCGCATCTCTAATATAATTAATAAAGAAATTCTACTCATTAAATTTGGTCGCTAGATTAGATCGGGTGGTCAAAAAGAAATTAGATAAGATCGGTGGCCTGACTCGGGATGGGGAGGAGGGGGGGGGGGGGGGTAGAGTTCAAAATGGGCACAATTTTTGAAAATAGCAATTATTAAAAAAGTTAATAGAATTTAAAAAAAAGAAAAACGTTACAAGCCAAAAATAAAAAGAATTGACTGCTCGGTCGAATATTTATATAATTTGGAGCATTTTAGAAAAATAAATAAGAGAAAGAAGAGAGGATCGGACTATTTAATAATATTTTTTAAAAAGAAGTAATTTCGACATAAACTTTTGAACGAAGGTCTAAAAGTTTAAAGTCCGATCTATATGTCCACGTGAGTGGCCTCGTTAAGGCCGTTAGGGTGCACAGCTTGTAGGGACGAGATGGGTTGCATCCCGTCAAGAAAACCTCTAGATTAACAGTCAATAGACGTTGAAGGTGTAGTGCTGTGCTGAAATACAGATCTTGAGAAGTCGGATCCGTCTGAACGAGAGAGAGAGAATCAGACTAGGGTATAGTCCAGTCGTCATGGGTTGGTATAGTGGTGCGGACGGGCCCGACTTCGGAGGATACGAGATGGTATCACAATAAAACAAAGTAAAGTCTAGAAAAGAACAGTAGGGGCCGACCCCGCTTCCTATTTCTTCTTAGAGTGGGGCAGTCAATCTTCCAGTGCTGCTAGGACAGGCTCGAACATGTAGAGACTAAACGCGAACAACCGTGGCGTTCTGCAGAATGGCCGTCATACGAGTCACGAAAAAAACAAGTCAACATAGTCAGACGGAGAAATGACGTGGAGGCAAGGAATCTCGCTAAAAAAGAATCCAACCTGGTGGTGCAGACTGTCGAAACGAGAAGCGTTCCAGCGTTCAATCAGTTCCAATGCCGCATACATCCCAGTAGAAAACTTCACTTCGCTGACAAAAACAATAAAAGTGAAGAAGTCAAGCCGCGAAATCACGTGCAGTGTGCACAAACACGTCTTACCGCGACGAGCTCCAGACTGGGAATGTTTGAAATAGACGTAAGGGAAACAACTAATGTGGTTTATATTATTTGCGGTTTTCACTGACATGGAGAGTAATTAAAGGCAGACAACTAACGTGCTGTACCGGCCTCGGTGGCATCGTCGTTAAGCCATCGGACATAAGGCTGGTAGGTACAGGGTTCGCAGCCCGGTACCGGCTCCCACCCAGAGCGAATTTAAACGACTCAATGGGTAGGTGTAAGGCCACTACACCCTCTTTTTCTCTCATTAACCACTAACAATTAACAATTAACAACTAACACACTTTGCGATATCGCATTGCAATGCTAAAAGACTTGCAAATAGGATGCTTTATTGTCTAGCAGAGCCTAAGAGACCTTTGTGAATTAGGCCCCTGAACAGACAGCTGAGGTGTGTGCACAGGACAGCGTGCTTGAACCTTAATTGGATATAAGCACGTAAATAAGCTGAAATGAAATGAAATGTTCAAACTTTGAGTAGACTGGAAGGAAGAGTAGTGTAAGTGAAACAACTGACGTGCTATTATATCAATGCGCTTCAAACTCTATTCCAAGTTGAGACAGCTAACTCGGTTACAATTAACTCGGTTACAACTAACTCGGTTACATTGCTCCGTTACAACTAACTCGGTTACAACTAACTCGGTTACATTGCTCGGTTACGTTGCTTCAGTGTATTGTATACAAGATAATTATACTTCACCAGCTCTTGACGTAAATCTTGGATCCATCCGTGAACTGTACATCTTTCCTCATATCAAAGCTTAGTCGTCTAAAATGTTTGTTTTGTTTGTTTGTTTGTTGATCGTTTTATTTGGGGTGTTTTGAGGTGTGGGTTTCTTATTGCAAATACTTACATGGTCCGAAATCTGAAAGAAAACAGAAACAGTATTTATTACCCAAGAACAAATATTGTTTGACAGTTATTTTATTAAATGGAAACAAAAAGAAAACAAATTCTTAAAATATTCAAACTTAGCCAGGAACGAATATTATTGATGCCCGTTGGAACAGGAGGGTGGGTGAAGAGTCCTATGTGCTCACTTGAGGACAAACATGTAAGGGTTTTGTGTTCCTACTCTATAGATATAAATAAAGATTGAATAAATATGGCTTGTGCCCTCTCCCCACTAGAGACTGTGTCTCCACCCACTAGAGACTGTGTCTCTCCCCACTAGAGACTGTGTCTCCACCCACTAGAGACTGTGTCTCCACCCACTAGAGACTGTGTCTCCACCCAGTAGAGACTGTGTCTCCACCCAATATGGATTGTGTCTCCACCCACTAGAGACTGTGTCTCTAACCACTATGGACTGTGTCTCCACCCACTAGAGACTGTTTCTCCACCCACTAGATACTGTGTCTTCACCCACTAGAGACTGTGTCTCCACCCACTAGAGACTGTGTCTCTAACCACTATGGACTGTGTCTCCACCCACTAGAGACTGTGTCTCCACCCACTATGGATTGTGTCTCCACCCACTAGAGACTGTGTCTCTCCCCACTAGAGACTGTGTTTCCACCCACTAGAGACTGTGTCTCCACCCACTAGAGACTGTGTCTCTCCCCACTAGAGACTTTGTCTCCACCCACTAAAGACTGTGTCTCCACCCACTATGGACTGTGTCTCCACCCACTAGAAACTGTGTCTCCACCCACTAGAGACTGTGTCTCTCCCCACTAGAGACTGTGTCTCTAACCACTATGGACTGTGTCTCCACCCACTAGAGACTGTGTCTCCACCCACTATGGACTGTTCTTAGACAGTTATTTTATTAAACGAAAATTGAAATCTCTTAAAATACAAATAAGATCTTAGCCAAGAATGAATATTATTAGTAAACTATCCCCACCCATACAACATTTTTGTTTTTCGTCAAGTATTCGTTTGTTAATTTGTTCATTCATTCATGCCTTGTTTTGTCCATCCATCCACCATCTATCCATCCATCATCGATCCATTTTCTTTTATTAAACATTTACTAACTAACTAACTAACTAACTAACTAACTAACTAACTAACTAACTACATAACTAACTAACTACATAACTACGTAACTAATTAACTGACTGATTGATTGACTGACTGACTCACTGACTGACTGACTCACTCACTCACTACCGGCCTCGGTGGCGTCGTGGCAGGCCATCGGTCTACAGGCTGGTAGGTACTGGGTTCGGATCCCAGTCGAGGCATGGAATTTTTAATCCAGATACCGACTCCAAACCCTGAGTGAATGCTCCGCAAGGCTCAATGGGTAGGTGTAAACCACTTGCACCGACCAGTGATCCATAACTGGTTCAACAAAGGCCATGGTTTGTGCTATCCTGCCTGTGGGAAGCGCAAATAAAAGATCCCTTGCTGCCTGTCGTAAAAGAGTAGCCTATGTGGCGACAGCGGGTTTCCTCTAAAAAAAATCTGTGTGGTCCTTAACCATATGTCTGACGCCATATAACCGTAAATAAAATGTGTTGAGTGCGTCGTTAAATAAAACACTTCTTTCTTTCTTTCACTCACTCACTAATTCATTCATTAATGAATCATTGATTGATTGATTCATTTATTAATTCATTCGTTCATTCACGAAATACTTTTAGCCACATATGATTTGGTGGCATACACCCTGAAGATCCCCCTGCGCGTGCTGTAACCTCACCGTGATGCAGGGGTATAACATTCTCTTTGAGAATGGCCAATACAGCACAAATCCCCTTGTTTTCTTCGAGATACAATTGAAATTTTGAATAAAAGTTAGTATCTATCTGTGATATTTGTATTTTTGCACAGTCCTTTACACTGTTTTTATTAAAATCTTATTTATTTGTTTGCGTTACCATAGTTTGACACCCAATAGCCGATGTATTTTTCGTGCTGGGGTATCGTTAAACATTCATTCATTCATTCCATGAAGATAATAATGTCATTACGTGTCAACGCCGTTGCTAGGAAACGCATGTACTTACGGATGCAGTGACCGTGGATTCGATCGACGCAGTGTCCGTTGTGGCAGCAGTGAGTGTCGTGACACTGGAAGTCGCCATGACAACGCTGAGGAGTGCCGCCTGAATTACAAACACAAATTAATACAGCCATCACTTACACACCTCCACTAAACGTGTGTGTTGTTTTTAGTTTAGTTTAGTTTAGTTTAGTTTAGTTTAGTTTAGTTTAATTTTATTTATTTATTGATTTAAAAAATGTATGTATTTATTTATTTATTATATCAATTAAAATATGATTTCAGTATATTTATATACTATATGTGTGTCGGATTTGAATAGTATATACATACATATTAAAGAACTTGCACAGGGAATAAGATCTTGTTTCTGCCTCACAAAGTGTCTCTTATGCCGTTAATGAGAGCTCAGTATAACCCCAGAATCTCCAGCAGTTCCCATCCCACCACGATACCTGCTCGGCCACCGAGACATTCGTAAAAAACACGAAGCTATATGGCATACAACACTATGTGTGTACGTATGTATACGTGTGTGTACGTGTGTGTACGTGTATGTTCGTGTGAGGTACTAACAGTGTGTTGAGTGATACACGGCGTAGTCGCAACACTCTCCCTGCACGTGTATGTTCGTGTGAGGTACTAACAGTGTGTTGAGTGACACACAGCGTAGTCGCAGCACTCTCCCTACACGTGTATGTTCGTGTGTGTACGTGTGTGTACGTGTATGTTCGTGTGTGTACGTGTGTGTACGTGTATGTTCGTGTGAGGTACTAACAGTGTTGAGTGACACACGGCGTAGTCGCAGCACTCTCCCTGCACGTGTGTGTTCGTGTGTGTACGTGTATGTTCGTGTGTGTACGTGTGTGTACGTGCATGTTCGTGTGAGGTACTAATAGTGTGTTGAGTGACACACGGCGTAGTCGCAGCACTCTCCCTGCACGTGTATGTTCGTGTGTGTACGTGTATGTATGTGTATGTTCCTGTGTGTACGTGTGTGTACGTGTATGTTCGTGTGAGGTACTAACAGTGTGTTGAGTGACACACGGCGTAGTCGCAACACTCTCCCTGTACGTGTGTGTACGTGTGTGTACGTGTATGTTCGTGTGAGGTACTAACAGTGTGTTGAGTGACACACGGCGTAGTCGCAACACTCTCCCTGTACGTGTGTGTACGTGTGTGTACGTGTATGTTCGTGTGAGGTACTAACAGTGTGTTGAGTGACAGCGTAGTCGCAGCACTCTCCCTGCACGTGTATGTTCGTGTGTGTACGTGTGTGTACGTGTATGTTCGTGTGAGGTACTAACAGTGTGTCGAGTGACACACGGCGTAGTCGCAACACTCTCCCTGCACGCGTATGTTCGTGTGTGTGCACGTGTATGTTCGTGTGAGGTACTAACAGTGTGTCGAGTGACACACGGCGTAGTCGCAGCACTCTCCCTGCACGTATATGTTCGTGTGAGGTACTAACAGTGTGTCGAGTGACACACGGCGTAGTCGCAACACTCTCCCTGCACGTGTATGTTCGTGTGTGTACGTGTGTGTACGTGTGTGCACGTGTATGTTCGTGTGAGGTACTAACAGTGTGTTGAGTGACACACGGCGTAGTCGCAACACTCTCCCTGTGGACAGTCGTTGTCGCGTTTACACTCGTCCGCGCCCAGCACGACGGTCACTGCAAGAAAACAACAGAACTGTACTTAATTAACCTGTTTCATCATAGAATCATGAACAGACAAGAAACAGACATACAGACAGACAGACACACAGGCACACACTGCAAGAAAACAACAACAGAAGTGTACTTCATCGTAAAATCATGAACATACTAGAAACTGACAGACAGACAGACAGACAGGCAGGCACACACTGCAAGAGAACAGAATATTACGTAATTAACCTGCTTCATGATAGGAACATGGGCAGACTACAGAGTTTAGACAGACATCCAATAAAAATAAGAACATTAGAAAATGATTGTTTTGTGACATGCGACTCTCTTGGATAACACTGCCAGTTACCTCACCTTCTTTCAATTCTGCCATTCCTTTGTCACACAACCGTTTTTGTGATTTTGACTGGAGCATGTTCAATGGAAAATGCTGTGCGGTTTACAGCATTTGCCCCGTAGTCTCGTGAACCCTAATTGTGGAACATTCAGTACGTAGATGGTAACACAGACGTTAACAGCACATCATCAGAATCTGATGTGTTCGATTATAGTTATAAGGAATTAAATTCAGTTTTCTGAAACAGACTTAATCTCAATTATGGCCAATCATACATAGACTAGGTCTCAGTTATGACCAACCATACATCATACGAACGTTTGTTCATTTAATTTGCAGTTCCAGCGTACACAAAATTATTTTGAAATACATTGTGCAATTTAATGTTTCAATATAGCTGCCACGCCCTCCATATTAGATTTACATGTCAAAATGACCTCAAATTGCAAAATAACCACTCAAAAAGGATAACGAATTCCCCGTTTGGTGTAAATATATACCTCGTTTATTATTCTAACCCTATTAAAGTAGAGTCGCAAATAGATTTGTCACGGGGATTCTATAATACCCGTAACTGAATAAAACACGATTATCAAAATATCTCTCCTAACTGTATATCTATTAGATCTCTCTGTAACAGACGGTATTTACCCGAGTATGGCTCGTCTCTAGGTAAGATCAGAGATACGATCTTATATAAAGTATATGTAATATAGCACGTTTAGTTCACTAGAAAACACAACAAAAACACAATACACTTTGGAATCTGTATTAACCTACGCTGACAAAAGTACTGCCGCAGTAATTAATTTACAACAACAAATAATAACAACCCAGAACTGATCACTTAATTAGTTAATCTCTAGGTGTCTAGTTTACACAATATTGTAATCACTTCACCGTGACACAACACCCACACGTGTGATAATTGAGAAACGCTTCTAGGGGAACTTAATTAATAAAGGAATTACAACACTATTCCTAACTGGTTAATTTTTAATTAACCCTAACTACTCATTCAGTAACCTTGTAACACAGAATTAATACTGGTACCTATCACAATAAAGACAATAACCTACAGTTTACCTAGGTCTTCTAGGATGACTGGCTAAGCTTTATATTACCAAATACTCGTATAAATATAGACCAGTAAGACTACGATTTACTTCGTCAGATGACCGAAGACACTGTCTAAATAATATTGGTATAATACAGTATTCAAATATTTAAAAGTCACATCAATCACATCAAGGTTATACAACAGAGCAGAAATGATATTTACCAAAGTCCAAACGGACTAACGTTCCCCCTGGACGCCTTCCTATTTCGTTCTCCTTTTTGCTTCTCCCAGATATCTCTAAACCCTAGCTATTTATTATAAATCAGAAAATCGCCTGGGGGTACAAGGCGGTACCTCACGTATCATCTGAAATTCCACCTCTGCCATAGTCGGTATATTTCTCTCTGATCGTCAGTCTGGCTGTCGCCATCGTCGCCAAATCACGGTTGTAAAAACCGCACTCGCAGAGGTATTACGTAACTACTCGCCACATGGCTCCGCACCTGGGCTGGGTGTGTATTAGAATGCCCAATCGCGCGAAGGCATTACGTAACAATTTGCCCATCTGGGCTAAGTGCATTTGGAACTGCACACGGCCTTCTAAAACAATTAATAACGCCACAGGCGAAAAGAAATTAAAAGCATGTACCGTCACAAGATTAAAAATGATTTTCGTCAATTATTTCTTTCATATTAAGCTGACAAGTAATTATTTTGTAAATACCTATTTAATGATACTCTACCTAATCTAGCATTTACTTGTTTGGGCTCTCATTGATGTACAAGGTGGTGTTTACTCTTGAAATTAAAAGAAAGATGTCTGTAAACAGGAGATTTGTGATCTTTATTGGAACAGACTATAACACATTTTGATGACATACATATGTCAATTTCATTTACCCTTAAATGAACTTAATTTAAAACTGCAAGTTAACCGATTATTTTGAATAATATTGCAGCATAAATTATTAATTATGACCAGCATATTTAGTGAATATAAATTCAATACAAGTACATTAGAAATTTACACAATCTTGCAACCACTTAAAGGTGCTATATTACAAGCTATATGTGAGCATCTGTTTGTGATAAACATTCTCCAATAGAAATGTATTTTCTACTAGTAGATAAATTATTTCCTATAATAATTTATGGGCATATAGTTAAAGGTGTAGTCTTTGAATGTTAAAGCAAAATTTAATCAAAACAGCTGTCATTATGCAACTTTGAGATAGCACCTTTAATACCGGTATAATCACAAACTCAAAATGGTCCTTGGCAGTTTTGCTCAAAAGTTAGTTATAAATGTCTACAGATATTTTGTTTTGGAGAGGAATAGGGGTACACTGTTATCAGAAGGGTCCCTCACATATTTGTAACGGCAATGAACTTGACACACGCTGACCAAAATGTGTTATAGTCTGTTCCAATAAAGTGCACAAATCACCTGTTTACTAATATCTTTCTTTTAATTTCAAGAGTAAACACCACCTTGTACATCAGTGAAAGCCAAAACAAGTAAATGCTAAATTAGGTAGACTATCATTAAATAGATATTTACAAAATATTTACTTGTCTGTTTAATATTTTAAATACCGTGAACGACGACCATCTTGGATTTGAAGATCACGATGACTTAAAATTGCACAAAATGATCTCACCTAAATATTATACATCCTCCTCTTTACGCAAATAGACAAATATTTCAAGCTGTCTTTTAATTATCAATAATACGGACAACGGCCATCTTGGATTTGAATGTCCAAATTACCTAAAATTGCAAAAATAACCCCACCAGAAGAATAGGCACCCTCTGTGTAATGGGAATAGACACCTTATTATTTTTATTCCAACTCACATATTAAATGAGATAGGCGACTTGCAATTTCCAGTATGACCGCCGGCGGCCATCATGGATTTGGGCCCCTGGTGGAGTTAGTCGGAACTTTGGCGAGGTACATGGGGGTTAATTTTTTCTAAAGATCCAAAAGAGTTGAAATTCACTCTCAAAGTCTGGTCTCTAATGAATTGTCACGGGGAAGCCATATATGACCCCACTAATTTGACCCTTAAGTTAACTGCAGCGCGAGTGCCGTAAATAATACGTTTTAGTTGTTTTTAAGGGTGCATATAAGAAATAGAATCCTACATTCGTGTCCATTAGATAGCGTTGATTATATTACCACTCGTTGTTTATAAACGTATCCAGCTCGCTTTCGATCGTTAGATACGCCTTTAAAAAAAAAAACCCACCTCGTTGTATATAAATGGTATTCAACGTCTGCTCTTGTAGTATTCTCTATTAGTGTCATACACCTAGGTGAGTTTAGAAATGTAAATAGCTTACCAGCAAACAGGCAAACGAGGAAAACGCACAGGGTATTCATGTTGATCTGTATGTGAAGAACAGGTTGCAGTGTGTAACTATTCTATGCACTCAACTATATACAGTGAGATGTTTGTCAAACACATGGCCTTAGTCCCACGTCCTTCACGTCATTTCGTGCGGCGGTGACGTTAATCTAGATAAACTATTTCTTAAAGGATGGTATACGTGTCATGCACTACGGGCTAAGGGTGGTGACAGTAGCGCTGATAGTGGTGGTAGTAGTGGTAATGACAGTGACAGTAGCGCTGATGGTGGTGACAGTAGTGGTAATGACAGTGACAGTAGCGCTGATGGTGGTGGTAGTAGTGGTAATGACAGAGACAGTAGCGCTGATGGTGCTGGCAGTAGTGGTAATGACAGAGACAGTAGCGCTGATGATGCTGGCAGTAGTGGTAATGACAGTGACAGTAGCGCTGATGGTGGTGGTAGTAGTGGTAATGACAGCGACAGTAGCGCTGATGGTGGTGACAGTAGTGGTAATGACAGTGACAGTAGCGCTGATGGTGGTGACAGTAGTGGTAATGACAGTGACAGTAGCGCTGATGGTGGTGGTAGTAGTGGTAATGACAGTGACAGTAGCGCTGATGGTGGTGGTAGTAGTGGTAATGACAGTGACAGTAGCGCTGATGGTGGTGACAGTAGTGGTAATGACAGCGACAGTAGCGCTGATGGTGGTGACAGTAGTGGTAATGACAGCGACAGTAGTGGTAATGACAGTGACAGTAGCGCTGATGGTGGTGGTAGTAGTGGTAATGACGGCGACAGTAGCGCTGATGATGGTGGTGGCAGTAGTGGTAATGACGGTGACAGTAGCGCTGATGATGGTGGTGACAGTAGTGGTAATGACAGTGACAGTAGCGCTGATGGTGGTGGCAGTAGTGGTAATGACAGTGACAGTAGCGCTGATGGTGGTGGCAGTAGTGGTAATGACAGTGACAGTAGCGCTGATGGTGGTGACAGTAGTGGTAATGACAGCGACAGTAGCGCTGATGGTGGTGACAGTAGTGGTAATGACAGCGACAGTAGCGCTGATGATGGTGGTAGTAGTGGTAATGACAGGGACAGTAGCGCTGATGGTGGTGGCAGTAGTGGTAATGACAGAGACAGTAGCGCTGATGGTGCTGGCAGTAGTGGTAATGACAGAGACAGTAGCGCTGATGGTGCTGGCAGTAGTGGTAATGACAGAGACAGTAGCGCTGATGATGCTGGCAGTAGTGGTAATGACAGTGACAGTAGCGCTGATGGTGGTGGCAGTAGTGGTAATGACAGTGACAGTAGCGCTGATGGTGGTGACAGTAGTGGTAATGACAGTGACAGTAGCGTTGATGGTGGTGACAGTAGTGGCAATGACAGTGACAGTAGCGCTGATGATGGTGACAGTAGTGGTAATGACAGTGACAGTAGCGCTGATGTGGTGGCAGTAGTGGTAATGACAGTGACAGTAGCGCTGATGGTGGTGGTAGTAGTGGTAATGACAGTGACAGTAGCGCTGATGGTGGTGACAGTAGTGGTAATGACAGCGACAGTAGCGCTGATGGTGGTGACAGTAGTGGTAATGACAGCGACAGTAGCGCTGATGGTGGTGACAGTAGTGGTAATGACAGTGACAGTAGCGCTGATGGTGGTGACAGTAGTGGTAATGACAGCGACAGTAGTGGTAATGACAGTGACAGTAGCGCTGATGGTGGTGGTAGTAGTGGTAATGACAGTGACAGTAGCGCTGATGGTGGTGACAGTAGTGGTAATGACAGCGACAGTAGCGCTGATGGTGGTGACAGTAGTGGTAATGACAGCGACAGTAGCGCTGATGGTGGTGACAGTAGTGGTAATGACAGTGACAGTAGCGCTGATGGTGGTGACAGTAGTGGTAAGGACAGCGACAGTAGCGCTGATGGTGGTGGTAGTAGGGATGGTGACAGTAGCGGTGATGACGGTGGAAGTAATACATATAATTTGCACTCCCCCAGTTACTATTATACGTGTAATACACACTACCCTTGAATTATTTGCACTCCCCTAGTTATTATTATACGTGTAATACACACTACCCTTGAATTATTTACACTCCCCTAGTTATTATTACACATAACATGTTTTACCCACTACTATATTTAATACTGAATACATTCATTGTCTCTTATATTAAAAGAACTTTAAGTGTTGTTCATTGAATAAAATCCACATTCATTATGAAACATATAATTTACACTCTACATTCATTACTATTCATTATTATAATACATGTATGTTCTCCAAATTCATTATTATACGCATAATGTACACTCCACATTTTTTATTATGCACATGATGTGTTCACTTTTCTTTATTATACATACAACCTACACTCTGCATTCACTAATATACATGTATTCTGCATTCCACAATTAGGATTATATATACTGAACAAAATAAGAAACTTCCGCTAACTTTGCTTGAACATAACTTGATGAAAATAAACCGGGGGAATAATTGTTATATATGCGTTTAAAGAGTGTTCCATGATGCATCGTTTGGTGCAAAAATCATGGCCATAGGGTTAACAGAAACTGGGAGAAATTTTAACCAAGTGTGGTAGGGGTTAAAAAAAAAAAACCCCACTTAATAACGGGTATGACCACCTCTTGAATTGACCACTGCAGTGCATCGCAGGCGCATAGAATTGACTAAAGTATTGATTTCTGCCTGTGGAATATTGTTCCATTCCTGAATGAGCGCTTGACGAAGTTCGTTGACGTTAGCGGGTGGGTTGGGACGACGCCTCAATCGTCTGTCCAGACTGTCCCAGACATGCTCGATGGGGTTGAGATCAGGACTTTTAGCGGGCCAGTCATCAATGAAATCAATGTTATTTGTCCTAAGAAAATTTACAGTGTCTAGCTGTATGAGAGGTGGCATTATCATGCTGAAAAATCGAGATGTTGGCGTTGTTATGGAACAGAGGAATGACGTGATGAGCGAGAATGCCATCGCGGTAATGTTGAGCATTTAAATTGCCATCAATGACGACTAGTGGTGAACGATAACCATGGGCAACGGCTGCCCAGACCATGACAGAACCCCCACCCCCGAAACAATCTCGTTCAAGAATACAACAGTCAGCATAGCGTTCATTTCTCCTACGGTAGACGCGCACCTGCCATCACCACGTTGTAAAGAAAATCTGGATTCATCCGAAAAAAGAACGGTATTCCAGCGTCGCCGTATCCAACGAGTGTGTACACGTGCCCGATTAAGACGATTTAGACGATGACGTTGCGTTAAAACGCATCCGACGTAAGGACGTCGTGCATGTAAACCGTTCTCACGCAAACGATTACGAACAGTTATCCCACTGATTCGGTTATTATGAAGCCCAGGTGTGTTAGCAGCAGTATCAGTGGCAGTTTGGAATCGATTGCGCATATGCGTGTTCATGATATAGCGGTCTTTACCACGCGTTGTAACACGCGGACGTCCACGACGTAGCAAGTCGTTGGTGCTTCCTGTCGTTCGAAATCTTACGCGAAGATTTCGTATCGCTCGACTAGAAATCCCAACATGCCTTGCAACGTCTTCTGTCGACATGCCAGCATCAAGCATGCCAATCGCCCGTTCGCGTAAATTATTGGGTATTCTTGGCATACTAAAAATGCTACAATGTAAAAAACGTTAATTGTTTTACAAATTTTGAAGCGTTTTCGTTCACTTGACAACAATGTCAGTAAGACAAGTAAAACAAATCGACAGAATACTACACGGGACATGTCGAACCATGCATGCACGTGCAAATTGAATTTCACGTTGTCGACGATTAGCAGTGCAAAAATAATCGATAAAATTCATGAATCCAAATAATACAGCTCAAGGCTAATACTACCTATATAATTTAATTACACAATGAATTCTTTAACACAACAAATACTATATGTACAAATCGGAAGTTTCTTTTTTTGTTCAGTATATATAACCTACACTCCACATACATTACTATGCATAAAAAATCTGAATGTGTTGTCTAGATTACATGTATAATAATGAATGCGTTGTCTAGATTACATGTATAATAACGAATGCGTTGTCTAGATTACATGTATAATAACGAATGCGTTGTCTAGATTACATGTATAATAACGAATGTGTTGTCTAGATTACATGTATAATAATGAATGCGTTGTCTAGATTACATGTGTAATAATGAATGTGGAGTGTATATTATATGTACTATAATGAATGGAGAGTATAGATTATATCTACATGTATAATAATAAATGTGGAGTGTATATTATATGTATTATAATGAATGGAGAGTATAGATTATATCTACATGTATAATAATAAATGTGAAGTGTATATTATATGTATTATAATGAATGGGGAGTATAGATTATATCTACATGTATAATAATGAATGGGGAATGGAGATTATATGTATCGTAATCAATGTGGGGTGTATATTACATGTATAATTATGTATAATAATAGACGTAGGTTATATGTGTAATGTGATACCTGATATGAACAAAGAATGTAGGCATGATGCTTGTGATATATTGGGTGGGGTGGGTCTGAAGGAATATGCCCGAATAAACTGGGATTGTGATATTTAATAAAGTACGTAATAGACGCCCAAAATACAAAGTCTCAAAAGGATCTTTCCTAAGTCATTCGATATTTGCCCTAAAAAACCATCAAGTCCCTCAATATCAAATACCTATGGATCTACCCCATATAAAATAGAACACTATTTCATAGCATACATGTGCCATAAAGAAACAATATATGTGATTTTTTGGTTATAAAATATAAACCTGTTTAAGACCAAACATTGCAACGTTATCTTCACATAATTCCTGCCATATGAATCGGAAGTAATGGAAGTAAGGGATGTGTTGAGAGGTTCTGGAATCCATCCGATCACCACACATGATAAGTTATTACGTTTATTCTGCAAATCTGCAAGATCGGATCCAGGAAAGGTTTGACCTCCCTAAACCCGCCACTGATTGATATACCCAACACCCTCGTTTAGATTCGCCACTGAGATTTATTATAAAGTACACTGGCCATACAAACATCACAAACAATCCAAAAATATAATTATGTAAAAGCATAATGTTTAAAAATTATAGCCTACGTATACTGAAGAGTGAGGGAGTGCATATTATTCAGAGAGAGTGCATATTATACATATAATAATAGACTGGCGGAACGTATATTACATGTATAATATGCACTGGGGAGTGCTTGTTCTACGTATAATGTTGACTGAAGAGGTCAAATCCAAGGGTGTGCAAATTATATGTAACACCGGTAAAGATGGTGGTAGTGATGATGGTGGTAGTAGCGGTAGTAATAATGGTTTTGGGTTTGATGGATCCGGTGATGATTTGTCTATTTCTCGTTCCAGCTAGTGTTTCACAGTGATATGTACTGTCCTGTCTGTGGGATAATGCTTATAAACGATCCATTACTGCTAATCGGAAAGAGTAACCGATTGTGTGCCGGCAGAGATTTCCCTCTCTCATTATCCGTGTGGTCCTTAACCATACGTCCAACGCCATATAACAGTTTAAAAAAACAAAATAAAAACCCAGAATATTTTATTACATAAAGAACAAAAGGATTGGGCACAAGTTTGCCCACTTTCTAGGCCCTCTCCTATATACACACACACTATAATGGCGAACATTACTTAATTATAATATAATAGTAATGTATATATATATATATATATATATATATACATTTTTATATACAAATGTATTTTAATAACAACCGAACGGAGGAAAACAGGGTATTATGTACAACAGGATTTTGAAAGAAACTAGAAAAGAAACAAAGAAGTACATGTGCAATCAAACCATTAGACTATTTTACTCAAAACGAGGTGTTCGTTTAATAAAGTTTTGAACACATACAAATATTTACCCGCACCCCCCCCCCTCGCACCCCCCACCCCCGCCCGTCTCGTACGCTTATGACCAGAATTAAATAAAAATGCCCAAATCTGGAACAAACGTTTACTCATTGCAGTCAAACTGCTAAGGGTTCCAAATGAATCACTTAGCCTTTGTACTCAAATTACAACTAACATTGCGAGTAGAATGATGGAAATACATTTTGAAACGTTTTCAGGCCAGCTCATTTTGTCCCAACGTCTCCTCTGTGTTTGCTCGAATATTTGGATGTGTTTCAGCACTGGGGTGAGGACAGTTGACCCGCCCACTCTCCGTTTCTTGAAGTGGTGCGGACTCCTGTGAATGAAATCGTGCAGGGAGGGCCTGTACTGTGGCGAGTGACGTTTTTAGGGGGGGGGGGGGGGTCGAATCACGCTACAGCGAAAAATATATTGAGAAAAAAGGAGAAAACTCAACACCTAACCCCACTGCACATACGTCTGTAGAGGTCGTTGTAATAATGTTTTCCCCATCCCAACCAGTTCCCCACCACTGCTATATCAAAGGATGTGGTATGTGCTGTCGTGCCCGTGAAAACGTGCATATGAAAGATCCCTAGCTACAAATGGAAAGATGTAATGAGTTTCCTCTCTTGATTTATTTCTCTTTGGTGTGGAAAAGTTCGATGTTTAATATAATATATTTATTTATTTTTAGTGTGGACGAGTTCATTGTTTAATGTATTAATTTCTTTGTGGAAGACTTCATTGTTTAATGTATAAATGTAATATATTTATTTATTTTTAGAGTGGAAGTGTTTAATGTATTAATATAAAGGATTTACTTTTTTTTTAGTGTGGAAGAGTTCATTGTTTAAAGCGGCAGTATCCGGAATGTTTTTATTATTTAAGCATATAGAACAGAAAATCCAATTACGTTTGGTGCATATATGACGCCGCACTCCGCATTGGTTTCACTACGCTGGCTTATCCAGGTCAAAAACAAAGCCAGTATTTCGAAAGTGGGACACTTTTGACGGGCTCCTACCGATCTCGGTTTTCATTGGCTTATCACAAGTGTGGAATTCCCCAACAAGAGATCACGTGAGATTTCGTAATTTTTAAACAAATTTAACTGTCTTGATTGAGGGGTCGTCTCATATCTCCAAAACATATTTATATCCATAGAGGTATGGTACAACGCCTTTCCAGTAGTCGGTGGATGGGGGATTTGCCTTGAAATTTTTACAGTGGCCAGCTGTTGGTATACGCGTTACATGTAAGAGGGTGTTACTAATTACGTAACGCCATAGGGGTAGAGGAATAGGATACTGTGTTCGATTTACGTAACATTTTTCAAGACTATATGCTATTTTTATTCATTACTTAGACCTAAAAAGGTGTTTTTTGGAAATGCGCGGTCAGTCTAAGATCGATCCTTATCGGCGGGTATATAACCATGGTATGTGATATCCTGTCTGTGGGATGGTACATATAAACGATCCCTTGCTAAAAAAAAAAATGTAGCGGGTTTCCAAGGCGCGTGTGCAGGGATTTTAGCGGGGTTAGGGTTATAGACTGTGTTGAGCGAAGTTTATATGGGGCCATGGTCCCCCAGAAAATACATTTCAAATTTTTTTTAAGCTTGGGCAAGTAAGGGTTTCGACCTCCAATACCCCCCCCCCCCCCACCCGCACATGTACCCGATTCCTCTCTAAGATTATATGTCAAAATTACCAAATGTTAGACATCCAACAGCAGATGGAAGGAAGGATAGGATATGTTTTATTTAACGACGCACTCAACACATTTTATTTACGGTTGTATGGCGTCGGATTATTATTAAATCAATATGCTCTACGTTGATGTCGTTAAACACACACACACACACACCCCCCCCCTCCCCAACTTTACCCTTTCCAAACGAAAGAATATTTATTTGAATTTGTCGATTTTAACACGTAAAATTAAGAAGTGAAAACGTTCATTGTCTACTTTAGTATATTTTATTTAAAAAATATATACATGATTAATGTGTTACTAGTATACAAACTAAACTTTGAAAGTTCTACTAACACTTTATAAAATATTAATTCTGAAATAGGAAGGTACGATTGTCGATAATACGTTGTCAAGATCAAACCGGTTTTAACGAAAGACTCTAGTATCGTATCCTCAACCGAACGTTCTTCGTACAGCGGAAGATTTCTCTTTTAATTTTTTGAGACGAACCCTACAATTTGAAATAGGCAAACGCACGTGTTAACTGAAACTGACAACAGGCTGTCGTTTGTGCTTTGCCGAGCTATGGCGGCACAGGCGACGAATCAAGCGTATACTTTTGACGATCTCCGTTCATAGCGAACACACACGAGTTTTTTTAAAAGTGCATTTGAGCTTGTATTTCATATTTGTACATGATGTTATAATATGGTAACCAGAGACTGTAACTTTAATGTATTAATGTAATATTATAAGACTCTTTCATATTGTTTGGGGGTGGATAGGGAAATCCCACCCGAGGGGCACTAAATCAGGTGAAAACCCGAGGCTTGCCGAGGGTTTTTACCTGATTTAGTGACCCCGAGGGTGGGATTTCTCTATCCATCCCCAAACAATATGAAAGAGTCTTTTTCTCTCATTCCCTTAAGACGAAACCCAGTAAAAACGCATTTAAAATTGAAGATGGAAGCCATTTTTTTTAAATAATGTTTTCTTTATTTTTACATTATATTAACATAAAAAACGTTGTTTTTTTAATTCTCTATACATGAAAAAGGCAAACTACGTTTGCGCATAACCACAACATGTACAATGCTTCAGTAATTTTGTTTTCAAGAGATAAATATCTAGCGTCCATGGAATGTAAATTGTCCATCCATAGTTTCACGACTATGGCTATCCAGTGTATATACGCTTTTAAAAAATAGTTCTCTTAACGTAGGCCTACATTAATAAATAATTTTACGAATATGTTTTGTGTTTTTGGTTGCTTTTTTATGGGGGGTCACCTGAATAAACAATAACAACATTATGAAGAAGAACATAATACCAATTAAAAAAATTAACAGTTATTAGTTTTGTAATTATAATCAATCCGGGCCATTCAATGTAGGCCATGCGATGTCAATTTTTCTAGGTCACTCGCTGTCTGTATCATAAATAACACGCCGTCGTTTAACAGATGGTTGATTTGTGTTGATGTTTACAGTGATGGAACAGTTGTTCATATAAGAACCAGCGAAGATGGATTCATATTTGCTGCTAGAATTACTTTTGATTGCTGTGGGAAGTGCAAGCTGAGGATCGACATGGTCCGACTGTGCGCGCAAAATTTGTAACTGTTGTTCCTGTGGCCACATGGCTTTATTTCCCTGTTCGGTAGTGATAGTCGCAGAACATGAGGTGGATGGTGCACTTTGTGACCGAATATTGGAAATGGAAAATTTATGATTGTCATTCAGTGTTCGATAGTTGTTCAGTGACTGTGCGTTTTTGTGCCCAGTTACATATATTTGTAGGTTATCTGGGACGTTATTGTCCGTCATTTTTTTGTACTAACGTTTTACTAACACTTGTGTTCGTCAGACGCTTCGTGGGTAAGTAAGCTGCTTTGGCCATATCTTTCATTATGTTGTCCAGTTTGTTTTTTCCAACAGGTCCCCTCAAAAACCATTTATCTTGTATCGCGGTGTTTTTATCATTTGTCACAGCGGCAAGATAACATGGGTCATCACTGTTACAATAATCGCCTGGGCGTGTTGCTTGGTAAAACATAAACAACTGTACAGGGCACCGATCAGTGTTTTCAGGGGTAGCTTACATTCTTGGGGGACACACTCTCGTGTTTTTGATGTCTTCACCGCTTCTTGTTTTTGTGGCTCGCTCATGGTACTCTAGATAATCTAGGTGTCTGTCAACATCATGCTTCAAAACGACATCCCCCCAACACATGGCCCTGTGTTCCATGGAACCGCCGCGCATTCCGAAATGCAGAGTATTGTTATACTACAGTGTTTAACACTGATTTTGGGTTATGTTTCCCAAGTTGTCTGAATTCGTACAGCTGGTTTATTTCACAATCAAGAAGGGGTTCGGCACGTTTTGGTTTGGAACCTTTCCCCTGACTTTTCAAGTCCTTTTGTTTTGCTTTTAATGCGTCTCGAGTCTTTGCAAATTCGACCCCGCCCCCAATAATATTTGTGCCATAATTTTTTTTAGCAAATGGCGATCAAAACAGAGGCGGCGTTATTTTTGTTTGTTTACGAACAGCTGACAGCAGACGTCTCGCGTTATTTAAGAGTTGTCGCCTTTTAAACAAGTCACTACGCGCGCGTGATATCCCATGAGAGATAGAAATTTCTTACATAGGTTTCTTTCATGGGGCAGCTCTATCCTACATACATAGGGATGAGAGAAATTTATTTATTTTTAGAGTGAAAGTGTTTAATGTAGTAATCTAATGGATTTATTTCTCATTAGGGTGGAAGAGTTCATTGTTTAATGTATTAATGTAATATATATATATATATATTTATTTTTAGAGTGGAAGTGTTTAATGTATTAATATAATGGATTTTTCTGATTTTTCTGATGTCTGTTGAAAAGTGTTTGTTAAAGATGCGACCAGCCTCGGTGGGGCAGTGGTTAAGCCATCGGACTACAGGCTGATAGGTACAGGGTTCGCAGTCCGGTACCGGCTCCAACCCAGAGCGAGATGTTAAGGGCCCAATGGGTAGGTGTAAGGCAACTACACCCTCTTCTCTCTCACTAACCACTACAAACTAACAACTACCTACCCACTGTCCTGGACAGACAGCCCAGATAGCTGAGGTGTGTACTCAGAACAGCGTGCTTGAACCTTAATTGGATAGAAGCACGAAAATAAGTTAAAATCACTGAAATTAAAGATCCCAGGGCCTCGTTCTACAAAGCGATCTTAGCCCTAAGATCACCTTAAGTGCATAGCTACCTTATGCACTAAGGTGATCTTAGTGCTAAGATCGCTTCGTGGAACGGGGCCCAGGCCGTTAACGCATCTAAGCGTCAGAAGATGGTAGCTGCGTATTAATTTGATTTTCATCTCGAGAGGCCAATGTACTATCTTCAGACTTCCGGAAGTGAGGATATCTGTATCCCTTTTAAAAAAGAGATATAAATGTGTACTATTAACCGGCCTCGGTGGTGTCTTGGTTAAGTGATCGGCTGCTAGGTACAGTGTTCGCACCTCGGTGGTGTCTTGGTTAAGTGATCGGCTGCTAGGTACAGTATTCGCACCTCGGTGGTGTCTTGGTTAAGTGATCGGCTGATAGGTACAGTGTTCGCACCCAGAACAAGTTTTAACAACTCGATGCGTAGACGTAAGACCACTACACCCTCTTCTCTCTCACTAATAACTAACCGACTGTCCTGGACAGTCCAGATAACTGAGGTGTATGCCCAATACAGCGTGCTTGAACTTTAATTGGATATAAGCACGAAAATAAGTTGAAATGAAAATGAATGAATGTACTATTAAGTTTCCCCTGCATATGAATGAATACCGATAATAATATTTGCTAAAATAAGGCATATAACAAATAAAAATAAAAATAATTTTAAAAAGAATCCCTCCATACACACACACACACACACACACACACACACACATACACATGGATATCTATCTAGTGCCTCATCTATATGACAGCCACTTCCGAGTAGATCTTTTACTGTACAATACATCCTTCTTGCACCACCACAAAGAGGACTGCCACTCAAAGACAAGTTTACTAAATCAAAACTAGCATTGGACAGAGCTCATTGGAATAAATATAGTTGTGATGACATGCACTCATGAATCACTGTCAAAACATAATAATAATAATAATAATAATAATAATAATGAAACAAGAAACACAAGACAGAAAACCCCCAGTTCAAGTGTTGTATATTATGAGTTTTATTTGACTATCTTCATAGTGAGGTTGTTTTCGGTTTACTCTTTGTTGTTGTTGTTGTTGTTGTACCTGTTGTTGTCGTCACCACATATTTATTTTCATGTTGGACCATTTAGACAGCTGTAGAAGTAAATTGTATATCGATTATCAAACAAAAATTATACATAGATTATCAGACAGAAATTATATATCGATTATCAGACAAATATTATATTTTGATTATCAGACAGAAATTATATATCGATCATTAGACAGACATTATATATCGATTATCAGACAGAAATTATATATTGATTATTAGACCGATAGACAAACGGGTGATTAGTCAGACAATTAAGTTTGAGTGTGTGTGTGTGTGTGTGTGTGTGTGTGTGTGTATGCGTGTGTGTGCGTTGTGTGTGTATGTTGTGTGTGTGCGTGTGTATGTATGTGTATGTGTGTGTGTGTGTGTGTGCGCGCGCGCGAGCGTGTATGTGTTGTGAGTATATGTGTGTTCGTGTGTTCGTGTACACGCGCGTGCGTGTGTGTGTGTGTGCGTGTGTATGTAGGAAGTTAGGAAGACATGTAGGTAGTTTTGTATATCTATAGCAGTCAGGTAGATAGCTAATATGTAGGTATCTAATTTGATATGTACGTAAGTAGATAGATACGTATGTATATTCTAGGTAGGTATTTACTAGATGGGTAGTAGGTTGGTAGATAGCATAGGGAGGTATGTATATAGATGAGGTAGTAGACGGAGCTATTTCTTGCCTACTCGAATGAATCAGCCAGCTTTTGCACGGTGCTGGATAAATCTGTCTCGCACCCTGGTGCTAAACGATTTCTACATATATAGTCCAGTAAATTTATGGTTTGACCGCGGACAAATTGCAACAGAAGGTTTTTTAAAATTTTATATTGTAGGTATCACCTCACTGAATATTATATCCAAAATAGGACAAAATCGGACATCTGGAAGTGGGCTAATTTGCATAAATCCAATATGGCCGCCAAAATGAAATTTGATGTCTTGTAACTTATTAACGGCTGGGTTTAGACCACAAATATGCATATCAGTAGATAGAAATATTATACCTAAGAACCAAGTTAACATTTTAAAAAGACACCATGACGTATCTATGACGTAATGACGCATGTTTCGTCATTTTGCGTCATCGGGTCATCAATTTCACAATAAATAGTGTGGTTTGGTTTTAGCACATTTGATAAAATCATCGATGAACAAGCTGATTTGGCCTTAAAATTGCACTTTTATCTATTTCTAGCGCTTTGTAAACGTCATGTGTGATTTATGACGTCATTATGACGTATTTGTCATGTCAAACTGCAATGTACTTGCATTTGAAAATAAGGCAAATAACTTTCTTTAAATCCAATTATTACGTCAAACTTTCTCTTCCTTCATGGATGATGTTCATTTGAGATGTGTTTTATGCAGGGAAGAACTTGAAAATGGTACAGAGACAGTGAAAATCGGTGATAAAGGAGCTGCTGGTGTAAACCAGGCTAGTGAAGCTCGAGGTAACACGTCTATACATGTTCAATCAGGACAAACATTGCATGTTAGTTGTCGTTTGAATTATTGCAATAAGAAAACTATTCAGTCTGCATTGAAAAGAAAACTTCAAGATGATATACCAGCGACCAGAACTCTTCGCTCTCACGAGCCTGAATTCACATTTTCGGACCACTGTTTTCTTTGTGGGGTGCGAATAACTCATGACAGTACAGATGAAGAAGTCTTCATGATAAGAACTTGGGATTTCCAAAGATCTATTGTCAAAGCATGCGATGAACGAACTGGTAATGACAAGTGGGCTGAAACAATTCATGGACGTATTGCATTTGTTGTTGACCTACCAGCAGTCGATGCTATCTACCACCAGGTTTGCAGCGTCAACTTTCGGACGGGGAAACAAATTCCACTGCGTTTCCGATATGACAACGATTGACGTCATAACTCATGTTTTTAAAAATTCTGTTTGCCATATTTCACGTTTTATCATTGTTTTAAATGTATGTAAACAAATTAATATTTTCAACTTTATATTTATTGGTACGTCTTTGCATAATGTGTACTATATTTTTTCCGCGTATGATTAAATGAGTTTGTTCTAATATCCATTTGATAATTGCATGTTCAAGCATACATTTTTGGTTTTGACCCCTATGATTTTAAATCTGGTATCACGGAATAACTAATAAAAACTAGTTAATGACGTCGGATAGCTGCTTTATCCTGTGAAGGTAGGAATGGGAATTTCTCATTGGGCCTGAACAGGATAAAGCAGATATCCGATGTCATCAACTAGTTATTATCTTTATCCTGCAAACCATAAAAAGTAAGGGCAAAAGCTATTATTTCTGTTATTTCAGCTACATTATACGATGACCTAGAGGTCAAATGAGCGACTTTGTAATGCAACTATGCGTGTGACATCACAAGAATGACTTTGCTTTATCCGTCATCATATTATGTTAA
>NC_054710.1:20456028-20653528 GCF_016097555.1 Gigantopelta aegis | reverse complement strand
AAAATTACGTCATTTGTTGTGCACGTGGAATCATTATGACACACGTGGGTCATACTGGTTATATTTCCCTGAATATCTTGAACTATGTGGATAATAAATGTTTTTATTATCCACATGGTTCAAGATATCCAGGGAAATATAACCAGTATGACACATATGTGTCATAATGATTTCACATGCGAAAGACGTCATTTTGGGAAGCGACGTCATAACATAATGCGGCGTCTCCAGCCTTAGCTCTGTGTAATCGCTTACCAAAATGACGTCATTGCGTCATCTCCTAGTTACGTTTGAAACGTTTTGACATGATCTTTGTTATTCGTAAACCCCCCCCCCCCCCCCCCCCCCCAAAAAACAAAAACACAAAAACAACAACAACCCAAAAAAACCCACTATTATGGATAATGTGGATAATAAAGAAATTATTACACTCGCGTGTGAATCGTACTGATTATATACGAAAATCGTGTCAGGATTCATGTATTACTCTCGCTCTCGCTCGGGCAATACAAACATATTAATAAACCTAGTGCCGTGACCTTGATTAATTTAATTCTAATTTGCAAAGTTATCAAATTCTTAAAGTATGTGATCTGAAAAAGCATCACATACTTTGATTGCAAAGTGCGAACGAAAAAAATATCCAAATGGGCCCACCGATGGGGATCGATCCTAGACCGACCGCGCATCGAGCGAGCGCTTTACCACTGATCTATGTCCCGCCCCTGACAGTGGAAAGTGGTACGGTATACTAACCATGGCAGAATCCCAGCTGTCTGTGTTTGCAGTAGTGGTTGTGGCAGCAGTGGGTGTCGTGGCACTGGCGATCCGAGTCACATGACACTGCTGTTGATCCGCCTGGTGAAAGAAAGGAAAGGAAAGGAATGTGTGATTGATGGAGAGAGAGAAAGAGAGAGACAGACAGACAGAAACAGACAAAGAGACAGAGAGAGAGAGAGAGAGAGAGAGAGAGAGAGAGAGAGAGAGAGAGAGAGAGAGAGAGAGAGATTGACGGAGAAACACACAGAGAGAGATAAAGAGATACACTGAGAGAGAGAGAGAGAGAGAGAGAGAGAGAGAGAGAGAGAGAGAGAGAGAGAGAGAGAGAGAGAGAGAGAGAGAGAGAGAGAGAGAGAGAGAGAGAGAGAGAGAAGGACAGAGACAGAGACAAAGAGAAAGATTGATGGAGAGACAGAGAGAGAGAAAGAGAGACAGACAAATATATAGACAGATAGAGATAGAAAGAGTGAGAATCAGATACGCAGACAGAGAGAGAGAGAGAGAGAGAGAGAGAGAGAGAGAGAGAGAGAGAGAGAGAGAGAGAGAGAGAGAGAGGGAGGGAGGGAGAGAGGCATAGATAGAGACAGAGACGGAGAGAGACACACAAAACGTTATACTGCACCCACAAATATGTGTGTGAGAGATGGAGACAGATAAAAGTTTGATTTATTTAACAACACCACTAGAGCAAATTGATTTTTGACATATAGTCTTAGAGAGGAAAGCCGCCACATTTGTCCATTAGTAGCAAGGGATTTTTTAATGTACACCATCCAACAGGCAGAATAGCACATACCACGGCCTTTGATATACCAGTCGTGGCGCGCTGGTTGGAACGATGGGCCCACCAACGAGGATCGATCCTAGACCGACCGCGCATCAAGCGAGCACTTTACCACTGGGGTACGTCCTACCCCTTTTTTGACATATAGTCTTAGAAAGGAAACCCGATACATTAGTAGCAATGGATATTTTATGTGCACCATTCAACAGACAGGATAGCACAAACTAGCGCATGTGAGATGTGACAATTTTCGAATCGCGTCTGACAGTGTGGTCGTTACGTCTGTCACTACAACGTTAGTGCTAAACTCACAATGCGTGACAACACGTCAGTGTGTTCATCTGTAACTCCACCCGTCCGTCTGTCTATATGTCTGTCTGTCGCTAATGCGATGACTTTTCGTAGGTAATGCCAGGTTTAAATTACACACACGGGCTGCTTGTTATAGAGATTCTTGTAAGAGCTCCTCCTACTCTGTGTTCATTGCTTTTTGCAAGTGGCAGGAACTTGTATAGTAGCTTAACTCTGTGCCCACCGGGACGGGACGTAGCCTAGTGGTAAAGCGCTCGCTTGATGCGCGGTCGGTTTGGGATCGATCCCCGTCGGTGGGCCCAGTTGGTTATTTCTCTTTACAGCCAGTGCACCACGACTGGTATATCAAAGACCGTGGTATGTGCTATCCAGCCTGTGGGATGGTGCATACAGAGGATCCATTGCTACTAATGAAAACAAAATATGGCGGGTTTCCTCTCTAAGACTAGACGTGAAAATTATCAAATATTTGACATCCAATAGCCGATGATTAGTAAATCAATGTGATCTGATGGGGTCGATAAACAAAACAAACTTCTTCTTCTTAAAGTACTGTAGAACAATTATCTGCCTCCCACACACTTAACAAAACATGACTGACCTCATTAACAATACTTTAAAGTACTGTCGACAACGATAGTTTGCTCAATCCACACGCGTCAAGTTTTAGAGTTGCATACTCTATTAAATATTTATGGCGGGACCAAAGAATTAGGTCGAGAGATCGAGTTTATCGAGTTTTCGAAGTTTGAGTTTTCGAAGTCTGTTATTACTAGTTTGTATAGCAATTCGGTCGGGACTGTCGTTTCAGATCAAGCGATCGAATGTGGAGTTATCGAAGTTTGACTATATATATACACATATTCATTTTGGGGTTTTGTGGAATGGAATACGTTTATGTATTGTTATTGGACTTGATTAAATTGACTAATTGACTAAATAATACCTGTACATTGCTGGAAGTTTCAGAGGAAAGGATTTGTAAAAACAATTGCTTTGAATGCTTTGTGCCAGGATGTATGTTGTCTTTAATAAAGTTTTACTGCTTTACTCACAGTGTGAGCTGTGGCATTTGTCGAAATCACAGCATTCTCCGTTAGGACAGTCGTCGTCATGTTTGCAGTCCGCAGCCCGCTTGAAAAGAGTCGGCTCTGAAATAAAGCATTCAAACAGCCGTAAAGAGACAGACCATAGGTTTTAAACACTACAACATATTTTTTCACTATTAAATTTAAATTAGAAGTACTTACATTTTATTATTTAGAATATGGTGTTTCTACTGCTGCCATTGTTGTTGTTATAATAATGATTGTTGTCGTTTCCGGTTTTGTTATTATGTTGTTATTACTGTTATTATTGTTGTTATTATTGACTTGCCTTGGTGGCGTAGTAGTTAAGTCATCGGACTACAGGCTGGTAGGTACAGGTTTAGCAGGCCGGTAAAGGCTCCAACCTAGAGCGAGTTCTTAAGGGCTCAATGGGTAGGTGTACGGCCACGACACCCTCTTCTCTCTCACTAACCACTAACCAACTAACAACTAACCCACTGTCCTGGACAGACAATCTCAGATAGCTGAGGTGTGTGCCCAGAACAGCGTGCTTGAACCTTAATTGGATATAAACACGAAAATAAGTTGAAACGAAATGAAATGTTATAATTATGACTGTTGTCGTTTCCGTTGTTATTATGTTATTATTGTTGTTACTTTTGTTATTAATAGTGTTGTCGTTAGTGATCGTGTGTTTGTTATTATGGTTGTTGTTAGTGATCGTGTGTTTGTTATTATTGTTGTTACTTTTGTTGTTAATAGTGTTGTCGTTAGTGATCGTGTGTTTGTTATTATTGTTGTTAGTGATCGTGTGTTTGTTATTATTATTGTTAGTGATCGTGTGTTTGTTATTATTGTTATTGTTAGTGATTGTGTGATTGTTATTATTGTTGTTGTTAGTGATCGTGTGATTGTTATTATTGTTGTTATTAGTGATCGTGTGATTGTTATTGTTGTTGTTAGTGATCATGTGATTGTTATTATTGTTGTTGTTAGTGATCGTATGATTGTTATTATTGTTGTTGTTAGTGATCGTGTGATTGTTATTATTGTTATTAGTGATCGTGTGATTGTTATTATTGTTGTTGTTAGTGATCGTGTGATTGTTATTATTGTTGTTGTTAGTGATCGTGTGATTGTTATTATTGTTATTAGTGATCGTGTGATTGTTATTATTGTTGTTATTAGTGATCGTGTGATTGTTATTGTTGTTATTAGTGATCATGTGATTGTTATTATTGTTGTTGTTAGTGATCATGTGATTGTTATTATTGTTGTTGTTAGTGATCGTGTGATTGTTATTATTGTTGTTGTTAGTGATCATGTGATTGTTATTATTATTGTTAGTGATCATGTGATTGTTATTATTGTTGTTGTTAGTGATCGTGTGATTGTTATTATTGTTATTAGTGATCGTGTGATTGTTATTATTGTTGTTGTTAGTGATCGTGTGATTGTTATTATTGTTGTTGTTAGTGATCGTGTGATTGTTATTATTGTTGTTGTTAGTGATTGTGTGATTGTTATTATTATTGTTAGTGATTGTGTGATTGTTATTATTGTTGTTATTAGTGATCATGTGATTGTTATTATTATTGTTAGTGATTGTGTGATTGTTATTATTATTGTTAGTGATTGTGTGATTGTTATTATTATTGTTAGTGATTGTGTGATTGTTATTGTTGTTATTAGTGATCATGTGATTGTTATTACTGTTGTTAGTGATCGTGTGATTGTTATTATTATTGTTGTTGTTATTTTGACATAGATGTCTACTTACTGAGCTGCAAAACTGAAAAGAGAAAGAACAAAACAAAGATAAGAAACCAAATAGTTTACAATCCTTGAATAAACCATCTTCATATAAAATTGTGGATACAATTGTTTTACAATTCTAATAATACCTAAATCACACTCAGATTAATAAACAATGCATTAAGTGTTCAAAATCCTATTTATATACATCAATTTATTACATACGTATATTAAAAAAACCCCTATAGATACATAATTCTAAATATTCTACTTTAAGTAAAATCAACTCAATATAACAAAATAAATAGACAGCTTTTAAATACCACAATAGTAAATAAGCAAAACATGTTATTGGATTTGTTTGGGGTTTTGTTTGTTATCAACCAGCTTAATATAAAAACTGTAGACACATAGTTCTAAAATAACATTTTAGGAAAGCACATTAATAAGTATGTATGGTACTGTTTATTTCATTACGTAGTATAGCCATATGCAATGCAGGTATATGTTATATCAGTGTATTCTTACATGGGTTTTATCTCATCGGCATTATTATTCAACTTCCATATGTGGTGTAAAGATACAATGTATGTTGCTGTATATACTTATACGTTTTTGGGTTGCAATTATCATTATACTTCCACCTGTAGTGTATCCTTATGTCATAATACTATGTATTCTTATACTGTTTACACTTTTGTTATGTATTCTTATACTGTTTGTTTTGTCGCTATGTATTCTTATAATGTCTGTGTTTTTGTCGTTATGTATTCTTATACTGTGTGTGTTTTGTCGTTATGTATTCTTATACTGTCTGTGTTTTGTCGTTATGTATTCTTATACTGTTTATGTTTTGTCGTTATGTATTCTTATACTGTCTATGTTTTATCGTTATGTTTTTTTATACTGTTTATGTTTTGTCGTTATGTATTCTTATACGGTTATGTGCACGCTTATATTGGTTTTGCCATTATGATGTATTTGAATGATTGTAACCAAAAATGAATTCATTGTAAAAGCTTGTAAAATGGTAATTAATGATAATGAACTCTTTAAAAAGAAGATAAAAAAAACTTACGCTCGTGACAACGGTGAGAGGCATGGCAGACGCCGAAGAAACAACACTGGTCATGCGCACAGTCGCCGTTGTGGGTACACGCCTGGGCGTACACTGAAATAAAAAAACACCAATACTGACTGTAACGCTTTAATACATCTTTAACGTTTGGATTGTTCTATTGAATTACAGATTGACATAAAAACACCAATACTGACTGTAACGCTTTAATACATCTCTAACGTTTGGATTGTTCTAATGGAATCACAGATTGACATAAAAACACCAATACTGACTGTAACGCTTTAATACATCTTTAACGTTTGGATTGTTCTAAAGGAATCACAGATTGACATAAAAACACCAATACTGACTGTAACGCTTTAATACATCTCTAACGTTTGGATTGTTCTATTGAATCACAGATTGACATAAAAACACCAATACTGACTGTAACGCTTTAATACATCTCTAACGTTTGGATTGTTCTAATGGAATCACAGATTGACATAAAAACACCAATACTGACTGTAACGCTTTAATACATCTTTAACGTTTGGATTGTTCTAAAGGAATCACAGATTGACATAAAAACACCAATACTGACTGTAACGCTTTAATACATCTCTAACGTTTGGATTGTTCTATTGAATTACAGATTGACATAAAAACACCAATACTGACTGTAACGCTTTAATACATCTCTAACGTTTGGATTGTTCTAATGGAATCACAGATTGACATAAAAACACCAATGCTGACTGTAACGCTTTAATACATCTCTAACGTTTGGATTGTTCTAAAGGAATCACAGATTGACATAAAAACACCAATACTGACTGTAACGCTTTAATACATCTCTAACGTTTGGATTGTTCTATTGAATTACAGATTGACATAAAAACACCAATACTGACTGTAACGCTTTAATACATCTCTAACGTTTGGATTGTTCTAAAGGAATCACAGATTGACATAAAAACACCAATACTGACTGTAACGCTTTAATACATCTCTAACGTTTGGATTGTTCTATTGAATTACAGATTGACATAAAAACACCAATACTGACTGTAACGCTTTAATACATCTCTAACGTTTGGATTGTTCTAATGGAATCACAGATTGACATAAAAACACCAATACTGACTGTAACGCTTTAATACATCTCTAACGTTTGGATTGTTCTAAAGGAATCACAGATTGACATAAAAATACCAATACTGACTGTAACGCTTTAATACATCTCTAACGTTTGGATTGTTCTATTGAATTACAGATTGACATAAAAACACCAATACTGACTGTAACGCTTTAATACATCTCTAACGTTTGGATTGTTCTAAAGGAATCACAGATTGACATAAAAACACCAATACTGACTGTAACGCTTTAATACATCTCTAACGTTTGGATTGTTCTAATGGAATCACAGATTGACATAAAAACACCAATACTGACTGTAACGCTTTAATACATCTCTAACGTTTGGATTGTTCTATTTGAATTACAGATTGACATAAAAACACCAAAACTGACTGTGATACTTTTATATTTAACGTTTGGATTATTATAATGGAATCACAGATTAACATACACTGAAACAACAAAACTGACTGTGATACTTTAATCTAGCTTTAACGTTTGGATTATTCTCATGGAATCACAAGTTGATGTACACCAAAAACACCAAAACTGACTGTGACACTTTAATACACCTCTAACTTTTGGACTGTTCTAATGGAATCACAACTTGATATACACTGAAAACACCAAAACTGACTGTGATACTTTAATACACCTCTAACGTTTGGACTGTTCTAATGGAATCACAACTTGATATACACTGAAAACAAAATCACCAAGACTGACTGTGATACTTTAATACACCTCTAACGTTTGGAATATTCTAATGGAATTACAAATTGATATACATTGAAAACAAAATCACCAAGACTGACTGTGATACTTTAATTCACTATTTGCAGTTTAAATTGTTATAATTGAATGATAACTGAAACAGCAATACTACAAGCTAACCATTCACCTTTCTTTTATTATTTAAAGTTGAATTATTGTATTATTTATTATTTAAAGTTGAATTATTGTAATACCATCAAAAGTAACGACGACTTTAATTAATTCATTAAAGTTGTATTATTATTATAATGTTGACATTCTGTTAACAACAATACTAAAACAGTAAACTGACTTTTGTCAGTTAATTTGTTCAAACAGTTACCCTACGGAGAAATTAATTTCAATGTAATAACTTTATTGTCGTTCAGATTCATAATAAGTAAATAACACGCTGACGTTAATTCATTCTTTTATTACTAAATTATTATACTGGAATGAATCTTGAATTATTCTAAAAACAACAATAACAAACACCATGGTGGTACTTTAATTGTTTTTCAAATTTGAATTGTTATACTGGAATGACATCTTGATATACACAGAATCTGTAACACGACAAAACTGTAAAATGTGATCAGAACCGTATCTCTTCAGAATGAACATTTGGCAAAATAGTGGTTGATTCCATGAACCTCTATCCAGTGCCTCGTCTATAGGAGAACAGCCACTTCCGAGGAAATCCTTTAAACATCTGTAACTTCAGTATAATACATATTCCAATGCGTGCTACGTTTTCACATCAACATACCAAGAAATCCATGAGTACATCGAATGTACAAAATACAATACTGTAAAATCACTGTTATTTGTGGTGGTTTAATTTTCATGTAATTCATGGACTAGTGCACGCAACGGATTTAAGAACACAACGGAAATATAATAGATGTATACATAATTACAATACGAATTAATGTACTACATTTTTGATCCACGGATTTAAAGGGACATTCCTGAGTTTGCTGCAATTTGTAAGATGTTATCGACTAACATAGACTCTTTAACGATTGTAATTACATATCCAATATATTTTTTCTGCATAAAATATTAGTGGCTGTATATTAAACGTGTTTCTGATCGTTCTAATATTTGTACTAGGTTAAATTTCATTTTATTTCCTAAAATATAGTTTTTTTCGTACGTACGAAATTATTTGAAGACAAAATCCAGTTTGGGCTTCTTGGAAATATTAAGACGACCAGAAACACATTGAATATACAGAGACTGATATTCTAAACAAAAAAATATATTTAATATGTAAGTTTAATCGTAGAAATATTTTATTAGTTGGAAACATCTTACAATGGAGCAAACTCAGGAATGTCCCTTTAAGTACCAACGAAATGGGGTTTTGGTAGGGCTTTTGCGTTTGATTTTTTGTTGTTTTTAAATAGCAAAATCACAAAGATTTAAGCCCACGAAAATAACGGATTTCACCATTTTTAAATCTTAAAATCGCAAGTTTCAATCAAAAATAAAATACAATGTTTTTTCGTACCTTGCCGCTTTAAATCTGAATGATAAAATCCGTAATACGTGATCAGGGCCGTATCTCTGCACATTGCAGAGTCGAATTGGCATTTGGCAAAATAGTGGTTAAATCTTTATCTAGTGCCTCGTCTATAGGAGGACAGCCACTCCCGAGGAGATCCTTTACTGGAGAATTCATCCTTTTAACACCGCCATAAAGAAGACCGCCACTGCCAGACTAGTTTACTAAATAAAAACTCACCTGCACAAAGGCACACGAAAAGAAGGCACAGAGCGTTCATGGTGCTTCTGAGTGGAGGAAACAAACCGAACCTGGAGAGATTGGTGCACACTGCTATATAAACAGTCACTGTTTTTATCTCACAGGTGGCAGTGCTCTCACGAACTTAACTTAATGTCGTGAGCTAGAAACACGATTTTTTTTAGAAACACGATTTATTTAGGAGAGATTTCCCAAAAATTGTTTATAATATTGTTTATCCCTAACAGTTATAATTTCATTTCATTTCAACTTATGTGTGTGCTTATATCCAATTAAGGTTCAAACACGCTGTCCTGGGCACACCCCAGCTAGCTGGGCTGTCTGTCCAGCACAGTGGGTTAGTTGTTAATTGTTAGTGGTTAGTGAGAGAGAAAAGGGTGTTGTGGTCATACACCTACCCATTGAGTCGTTAAAACTCGCTTTGGGTGGGAGCCGGTACCGTGCTGCGAACCTTGTACCTACCAGCCTTATGTCCGATGGTTTAACCACGACGCCACCGTGGCCGGTCTAGAAATTATAAGATAATTGTTTACAGGAGAGATTAAATTAAAAAAACAAAAAAACTGTTTACAGTTAGTGGTTGATAGATTATTTTTAGGTGAGTTTCACTTTACTAATATTACAATAAAAGTCTGCAACCTTCTTCAGTACGCAGTATTTGTAAGGCGCCACGTATTCTTTGATACCAGTGTGAGGCGTAGCGCATTCTTTGATATCAGTGTGAGGCGTAACGTATACTTTGATACCAGTATGAGGCATGACACATTCTTTGATATCAATATGAGGTGTAATGCATTCTTCGATATCAATGTGAGGCGTAACACATTCTTTGATGCCAGTATGAGGCGCCACACATTCCTTGATGTCAGTGTGAGGCATAACGTATTGTTTCATATCACTCATCTTCATAAATCAAGGCTAATATTCGTTCCTCGTATTCAGCCTTGATACATGTAGTCAAGATTACTGATATCCACTACTAGCGCCCTCTATTGGAAGAAAATTTGTAACACCGATTATGTCCCTTACACGATGACATCGCTGACCAATCACAGCATCGGTAACATGTGACAATCTTGAAAGCAATATCAAAAATTAACCGCCGGACGCTGACGCTGCCATCTTTGTTTACAATAACAAGGGAATCTATAAGGAGCGTTGCGATTCGTTGCAATCAGATCTCATCGCATCCAATGAAATTTAAGCATTTTGTGGCACGATTTCTTGACGACATGTATCAAGGCTGAATACGAGGAACGAATATTAGCCTTGATTTATGAAGATGCATATCACTGTGAGGTGCCACATATTCTTTAATATCAGTGATAGGCGTAATGCATTCTTTGATATCAGTATTAGGCATAACACGTTCTTTGATATCAATGAGAGGCGTAACATATTCATTGATATCAGTGTGAGGTGTAAAACATTTTTGATATCAGTGTGAGGCATAACGCATTCTTTGATATCAGTATGAGGCGTATCATATTCTTTGACATCAGTGTGAGGCGTAACATATTCTTTCATATCAGTGTGAGGCATAACAGTGCGAGGCGTAACGCATTCTTTGATATCGGTAATAGGCGTAAGGTCTCACTACACAGATCACTTCCGGGTGAGAGTTCATTCATCACGGTCCACTATAGTTCCTAATTGTAGCACATGTTATGATTCACATATTCACTTCTAGGAAATGGTGAAGAATTAAAACAATATGTATGTTTAATGGTAAGCCTTCTGGCTGTATTTTGTCCATGTTATTTTGTAATATTGTGCATCGACCTTTTGGGACATGGGTATATAGTGCAAGTGACAGCCGGAGTGAATCGGTTTATGAACCACCTGTTCGGACCGGTACTACAGCCAGATGCGGTCATATAGCAAAAAACTGAGACGGAAATGTTCATAATTTTGGAATGAATATAAATGATTAAATATAATGTATGTTCGCAATGGTGTATGTTGTTAGTGAGACCTAACGCATTCTTTGATATCAGTGTGAGGCGTAACGTTTTCTTTGATATCAGTGTGAGGCGTAACGAATTCTTTGATATCAGTGTGAGGCGTAACGCATTCTTTGATATCTTTTTTTTATTGCTCTGTCTATCGATCTGTCTCTGTCTCTGTCTCTCTGTCGGTCTGGGATCGATCCCCGTCGGTGGGCCCATTGGGCTATTTCTCGTTCCAGCCAGTGCACCACGACTGGTATATCAAAGGCCGTGGTATGTACTACCCTGTCTGTGGGATGGTGCATATAAAAGATCCCTTGCTGCTAATCGAAAAGAGTAGCCCACGAAGTGGCGACAGCGGGATTCCTCTCTCAATATCTGGGTGGTCCTTAATCATATGTCTGACGCCATATAACCGTAAACAAAATGTGTTGAGTGCGTCGTTAAATAAAACATTTCTTTCTCTCTCTCTCTCTCTCTCTCTCTCTCTCTCTCTCTCTCTCTCTCTCTCTCTCTCTCTCTCTCTCTCTCTCTCTCTCTCTCTCTCTCTCTCTCTCTCTCTCTCCCCGTTGTCTTAGCCGTAATTTTACATTGGGAGATCACCCACATTGGGGAGGGCACGTACACTGGTACACTGTTTGAATGCGTTGTTGGGAGACATGCTAATGCAAAACGTGTTTGGAAAAAAGAGGTGTGAATGATGGGCGAGGGCATCAAAATAGTTTTATATTCATATGCCTGTGTGTACCTGCGCCTTTATGTGTGTGTGTGTTCACACGTGCGTTTGTGTGTGTGCGTTTGTGCGAATGAGTGAGTGAGTGAGTGAGTGAGTGTGTGAGTGTGTAATTGGATATTTTGACATGATATGACCCAGTTGTAGTTAGAATGTTTAGAACTAATATTCGGTTATCAACGTCATGAAGATACCAGCCACATGTGGACTAAGTGTGCTATCATTCATTGATAAGGAATAATGAGATTGGAAATTATGACGTCAGTTATTGATAAGGAAGATACTAACATGAATAGAAACTGACCTTAGGCGTGGACACGTTTCTGAAAAACCCAGGTGTGTCAATGACGCACATTTCGCTCATTGGTGGATGTAATGACGTAGCTGGCATGACCGTATTTTAAAATAAAACTACCTCTTTTTTTCAGTAGGAGCATTCCGCCCTCGGTAGCTTTGTCAATACATTCTTCAGCCTTTGATATGTCAGTCGTGGTGCACTGGCTGGGACGAGAAATAGCCCAAATGGGCTCACTGACGGGGATCGACCTCAGGCGAACGCTTCGCCACTGGGCTACGTCCCGCCTTAATGCTGGTAGGTATTTGGTTCGTAAACTATTAATCGTGGATCAATGGATTAAGTGACAGAGCCTTTGCGTTCATCTTTCTCATACAGTTTGAGTGACAGAATCCCTCTCCCCCCCCCCCCCCCCGATATCCTTCCACCCCTCCACCGAAAAAAAAGCCGAGTCCATAGAGGGCGATTGTTTTTAACCAAAAATGCACACCTTTTTTGTTAGCCGCCCCACTAAGTGTGGGACTAGAGTTTAGGGTGTGTATGGAGTGGGGTATTGGTGGGGGTGAGGTGTAGACTGGCGAGCGAAGTTTAAAGTTGTGTATGGGGTAGGGGTGGGGGTGGGGGTGAGGTTGAGAGTGGGGTGTCATATCCCCCGGAAAATGTATTGAAAAGTTTAAATAGAAAAAATTTGCTGTCGACCCCCAAAACCCTCCCCCTGCACTCGCGCCTACTGAGGTCCCTTATTTCTTTCCGTCAGAATATACTGAGAGAAGTAAATAACTAAGATAACACTTGCTCTCTTAAACCAACTTTTAGTCACCTTTAGCATTGAGGGTCGGGACGAAGACCAGTGGTAAAGCGCTCGCTCGATGCGCTGTCGGTCTCGGATCTATCTCCATCGTGGGCCCATTGGGCTATTTCTCGTTCCAGCCAGTGCACCACGACTGGTATATCAAAGACCGTGGTATATACTACCATGTCTGTGGAATGGTGTATATAAAAGATTCCTTGCTGCTAATCGAAAAGAGTAGCCCATGAAGTGGCGACAGCGAGTTTCCTCTCAATATCTGTGTAAACCTTAAACATATGTCTGACGCCATTTAACCGTAAATAAAATGTGTTGAGTGCATCGTTAAATAAAACATTTCCTTTCTTCGTTCCTGTCCAAAAACAAACATTTTGAGTTGTAAGGAATGCATGCCTTCTACCGGGCCCAACAGTGCGTCGTTAAATAAAACATTTCTTTCTTTCTTTCCATTAGCATTGCTGGTTGATATATAGATATATCCCGTCCTAACCAGCGTTTCACGATTGCTACGTCAGTGTTTGTGTATGTACTATCCTGTCTGCAGTTTTGTAAGGGGACAGACTGGCTTTTGCCCGAATTAAACAAAAATGCTCGAATCTAGATAACAACATTTTTTTTATGTTAGCATTATTGCCAAACAGCTATATAGAGTTTCAAATGAATCTCTTCACATTTTATATGGATTACAACTAATATTGTGGGTAGAATGATGGAAATTAATGGTAAAAGAGTTTCAGGCCGGCTCATTTTGCCCGAATTTGAGGATTTACTCCTGCACTAGGGGGCTGTCTCCCCATCCGTCTCGTGGGTTTATGTCTGTCTACCCCTCCGTCTCGTGTGTTTATGTCTGTCTCCCCCTCCGTCTCGTGTGTTTATGTTTGTCTCCCCCTTCGTCTCGTGTGTTTATGTCGGTCTCCCCCTCCGTGTCGTGGGTTTATGTCGGTCTCCCCCTCCGTCTCGTGTGTTTATGTCGGTCTCCCCCTCCGTCTCGTGTGTTTATGTCGGTCTCCCCCTCCGTCTCGTGTGTTTATGTCGGTCTCCCCCTTCGTCTCGTGGGTTTATGTCGGTCTCCCCCTCCGTCTCGTGTGTTTATGTCGGTCTCCCCCTCCGTCTCGTGTGTTTATGTCGGTCTCCCCCTCCGTCTCGTGGGTTTATGTCGGTCTCCCCCTCCGTCTCGTGGGTTTATGTCGGTCTCCCCCTCCGTCTCGTGGGTTTATGTCGGTCTCCCCCTCCGTCTCGTGGGTTTATGTCGATCTCCCCCTCCGTCTCGTGGGTTTATGTCTGTCTCCCCCTTCGTCTCGTGGGTTTATGTCGGTCTCCCCCTCCGTCTCGTGGGTTTATGTCGGTCTCCCCCTCCGTCTCGTGGGTTTATGTCTGTCTCCCCCTCCGTCTCGTGTGTTTATGTCGGTCTCCCCCTCCGTCTCGTGGGTTTATGTCTGTCTCCCCCTCCGTCTCGTGGGTTTATGTCTGTCTCCCCCTCCGTCTCGTGTGTTTATGTCAGTCTACATGCAAAGGATACCTTGGTGCATATTTAGCGTACATGACCACAGCAGGTTTCTTCTCTATTTTCCCTCAATCGACCAAATGTCAAAATAAGTTAACTATAATCATATTAAACAGTCGTGGTTTAAAATGTGTTGAGATGACGTACAAAATATCATTTTGTTGATATAGACAAATAATAATAATAACAATGATGACGATGACGAAGATGATGGTGATGATGATAATGATGATGATGACGAAGAAGATGATGATGACGAAAAAGATGATGATGATGACGACGACGAAGATGGTGGTGATGATGATGATGACGTTGACGAAGGTGATGATGATGATAAAATAAACAACAAGAATGTCGTATGTAGTTTTAAAAATGTATTACTTTTATTTCTCAGATGTAATAATATGTAAACCAATACGTCTGTGTTTAATGGTTGTTGTACACATCGTTGGGGCAGATTCTGAGTTCTTGATTCTGTTACTGAATGTCGTAAAGTTCTGCAATGTAAAAACAAAATATTTGTTAATAACAAAGTGAAAAATAAGGACTTTTTCCAGAAATGGAGAGTGCGCGGTTAATATTTTATTCCTGTTGGGACTGCTGCAAGCGTTACTCTATTCATAATTTAAACAAGCATTGTGGGAGTTTTGTTAAAGCAACACATGCACTCTTCCAGGCACCAACATGTTTCGTATCTCCTAAGTTCAAGGGACATGTCTCTGTTCAAAACAAGAGGCGGGACGTAGCCCAGTGGTAAAGCGTTCGCTTGATGCGCGGTCGGTCTAGGATCGATCCCCATCGGTGGACCCATTGGGCTATTTATCGTTCCAGCCAGTGCTCCACAACTGGTGTAACAAAGGCCGTGGTATGCACTATCCTGTCTGTAGGATGGTGCATATAAACGATCCCTTGCTGCTAATCGCAAAGAGTAGCCTATGAAGTGGCGACAGCGGGTTTCCTCTCTCACTATCTGTGTGGTCCTTAACCATATGTCTGACGCCATATAACCATAACTAAAATGTGTTGAGTGCGTCGTTAAATAAAACATTTCCTTTCTTCGTTCCTGTCCAAAAATAAACATTTTGAGTTGTAAGCAATGCATGCCTTCTACCGGGCCCAACACATGTTCATATTTACTCAATTCAAGGGCCATAATACTTCTGTAAAAAGAATAAGTAAATCACACTGAGAGTCAAACTTAATCTGTAACTCTACATGATAAATCTGTACACTAACTTTCAACTCAGGGACATTCCTGAGTTTGCTGCAATTTTTAAGATGTTATAGACTAACAGAGAATTTGTGACGACTGTAATTACATATGAAATATATTTTTCTGCATAAAATATTAGTGTCTGTATATTAAACGCGTTTCTGATCGTTCTAATAGTTGTACTAGGTTAAATTTAATTTTATTTCCTAAAAACTATTTTTTCGTACGTACGAAATTATTTGAAGACAAAATCTAGTTTGTGCTTCTTACAAATATTAAGACGACCAGAAACACATAGAATATACAGACACTGATATTATAAACAAGAAAATATATTTAATATGTAAGTTTAATCGTAGAAATATTTTATTAGTCGGAAACATCTTACAATGCAGCAAACTCGGGAATGTCGCTTTAAGGTCTTGTAAAAAAACACAAAGTCCGGAAAACTATACGCGGGACAGACGGACACATAGATAAACGGAGACAAATTCTATAGTCCCCTCCGGGATGGTGGATATACAACAAATAGTTTCACGCTTACCCTATGTGTTTAATTCTGGTAGAGCCCTAACTAAGGCATCGTTAGCAGATAGGCCCATTTCGGCTATTTCTCATTCCAGCCAGTGTACCACGACTGGTATATTAAAGATTGTGGTATGTGCTATCCTGTCTGTGGAATGGTGCATATAAAATATCCCTTGCTACTAATGAATTTTTTTTTAGCGGGTTTTCTCTCTAAGACTGTTTGACAATCAATAGCCGATGATTGATAAATCAATGTGCTCTAGTGGTGTCGTTAAATAAAACAATTCTTTTTTCTTCATTAGCAGATCCATTGGGTGTCAAAGGAGTGATCTGAAGTGGCCATTCTTAATGACTTTTAAAAAAAACCCAATCATCTACAAAATACAACCCTAAATTGACACTGAGGAGATTTGAACCAGAGACTCTCTGTATAAGGTTTGTTTAGTTTACCTAACAGTGCCCGTGAGATCTGTGAACACACTGTCCGTTATGACAGCAGTGAGTGTCGTGACACTGAGGGGATTTGAACTAGAGACTCTCTATATACGGTTTGTTTAGTTTACCTAACAGTGCCCGTGAGATCTGTGAACACACTGTCCGTTATGACAGCAGTGAGTGTCGTGACACTGACGGGATTTGAAGCAGAGACTCTCTGTATAAGGTTTGTTTAGTTTACCTAACAGTGCCCGTGAGATCGGTGAACACACCGTCCGTTATGACAGCAGTGAGTGCCGTGACACTGAGGGGATTTGAACCAGAGACTCTCTCTATAAGGTTTGTTTAGTTTACCTAACAGTGCCCGTGAGATCGGTGAACACACTGTCCGTTATGACAGCAGTGAGTGTCGTGACACTGAGGGGATTTGAACCAGAGACTCTCTCTATACGGTTTGTTTAGTTTACCTAACAGTGCCCGTGAGATCGGTGAACACACTGTCCGTTATGACAGCAGTGAGTGTCGTGACACTGAGGGGATTTGAACCAGAGACTCTCTCTATAAGGTTTGTTTAGTTTACCTAACAGTGCCCGTGAGATCGGTGAACACACTGTCCGTTATGACAGCAGTGAGTGTCGTGACACTGAGGGGATTTGAACCAGAGACTCTCTCTATACGGTTTGTTTAGTTTACCTAACAGAAGCCGTGAGATCAGTGAACACACTGTCCGTTATGACAGCAGTGAGTGTCGTGACACTGAGGGGATTTGAACCAGAGACTCTCTCTATACGGTTTGTTTAGTTTACCTAACAGAAGCCGTGAGATCGGTGAACACACTGTCCATTATGACAGCAGTGAGTGTCGTGACACTGAGGGGATTTGAACCAGAGACTCTCTCTATACGGTTTGTTTAGTTTACCTAACAGAAGCCGTGAGATCGGTGAACACACTGTCCGTTATGACAGCAGTGAGTGTCGTGACACTGAGGGGATTTGAACCAGAGACTCTCTCTATACGGTTTGTTTAGTTTACCTAACAGAAGCCGTGAGATCAGTGAACACACTGTCCGTTATGACAGCAGTGAGTGTCGTGACACTGAGGGGATTTGAACCAGAGACTCTCTGTATAAGGTTTGTTTAGTTTACCTAACAGAAGCCGTGAGATCGGTGAACACACTGTCCGTTATGACAGCAGTGAGTGTCGTGACACTGACGGCTTGAGGTGCAGCCCTGGAAAGATCCACCTGAGGAAAAACAAGAACAAAATGTGTGGGGTTTTTTTAACGTTTTTAATCGATCATGGAAAAGAAAGGAATGAACGACCTCTTGCCTATTTGAAAAGAAGGTTGTTAATCGTGATTATGTCCATCATCTACGAATCAATACCATCAAAATCAACAACATCACATCATCGTCATCAACACCACCAAAAACCATCACCATTACCATCACCACTACCATCACCATCACCACTACCATCACCATCACCATCACCACTACCATCACCATCATCATTACCATCACCATCACCATTACCATCATGACAACCATCATGATCATGATCATGACTACCACCACCATCATCACCATTATTGCCAGCCCTACCATCATCGTCATCATCATCATCATCAACATCATCATCATCATCATATCTATCAGCATCACCATCATAACCAACCCTACCATCACCACTATTATCAGTATCAGCAGCAGCAACAGTAGCATCAAAACATCAACACAATCAATAATCAATGAAAATTAAAATCGTTATTAATAGCATCATCACAATGATGAGCATCATCACAACGCTCATCTTAACTTGCTCAAAGTGACTTACAGTGGGTGTGATGACATTCCCGAGATCACAGCATTCTCCATTAGGACAGTCATCATCATGTCTGCACTGGTCAGCTCGTTTTCCAAACACTTTCAAGAAAAGACAGTGGAACGAAAGGAAACGGATATGGGTTTAACGGCCACTCATCACATTTTCATCTACGGCTATTTGACGTCTAACATATTGTAATTTTGATACAGGAAGGAAAGAGAGGGAATGTGAGGGAGATAGAGTTAGATAGATAAATAGATCGCACACACACACACACACACACACACACACACACACACACACACTGACACACAATGAAAACGCAAAAACAACTTTTCATTGCAAATAACGACAAACTATTAATGAATTGGAAAGAAAGAAATGTTTTATTTAACGACGCACTCAGCACATTTTATTTACGGTTATATGGCGTCAGACATATGGTTAAAGGGACATTCCTGAGTTTGCTGCAATTTTTAAGATGTTATCGACTAACAGAGAGTTTTTAACGATTGTATTTACATATCAAATATATTTTTCTGCATAAAATATTAGTGGCTATACATTAAGCGTGTTTCTGACCGTTCTAATATTTGTACTAGGTTAAATTTCATTTTATTTCCTAAAAACAATTTTTTCGTACGTACGAAATTATTTAAAGATAAAATCCAGTGTGGGCTTCTTACAAATATTTAAATGACCAGAAACACATTGATTATACAGACACTGATATTCTAAACAAGAAAATATATTTAATATGTAAGTTTAATCGTAGAAATATTTTATTAGTCGAAAACATCTTACAATGCAGCAAACTCAGGAATGTCCCTTTAAGGACCACACAGATTTTGAGAGGAAACCTGCTGTCGCCACTACATGGGCTACTCTTTCCGATTAGCAGCAAGGGATCTTTTATTTGCGCTTCCCACAGGCAGGATAGCACGAACCATGGCCTTTGTTGAACCAGTTATGGATCACTGGTCGGTGAAAGTAGTTTACACCTACCCATTGAGCCTTGCGGAGCACTCACTCAGGGTTTGGAGTCGGAATCTGGATTAAAAATTCCATGCCTCGACTGGGATCCGGACCCAGTACCTACCAGCCTGTAGGCCGATGGCCTAACCACTACGCAACCGAGGCCGGTTATATTGATGAATTGATGGATAATGACTGGTATTCATGAGATACATTCACATGGAAACATGGTCAGTTATCATCAGTAATCGAGTTGCATTCGTAATCGAAAAGTTCAACCCCCCCATATCACGGTCAGTATCTGGTGTGTCCACCATTGGCCCGTGAGCATGCCTGAAGACGGGGAAAGGATTGGCACAAACATCTCAAATAAGTCACAGGAATGTGCAAGCTCAGCGACGTTACGCGGTGGTGCCTGGCGGTGACGTACACGACGTCCTAACTCATCCCACATGTGTTCATTCACTTGGGTTCAAATCCGGTGAAACGGCGGGCCAGTTAATAACGGTGATACCCGCGTGTTGTCTGGGTAATTCTTGCAGTATGTGGACGGGCATTGTCTTGTTGAAACAGAAGGGGACCTCCTGGTCAAAAGTGGCTGGAGAACTGGTCTTAGAATAACGTCAACATAACGCTGGGCTGTAAGGGCATTGTGGACAATGATGAGATCACTACTGAAATCACAGTTGATTGCATCTCATACCATAAGACAACCGCCGCCAAACCGAACATGTTCCCTCACACATCCGTCAGCGTACCGTTCATGGAGTCTTCTGTACACACGTGCTCTTCCATCGGCAAAGGAGACAGAGAAACGGGACTCATCTGAGAAAACAATGCTCCGGTAAAAGGCTGGTGGAGATTACCATTCTAGAAAGCAAACTGTAGTCTCGCAGCACGATGCCGCGATGTCATGATGTTACCGTTGTACGGGCGTCTGCATCTTGAGTCCAGCCGTTCTGAGTCGACGTCCATGACGTCCTATCGTGTTGCTTGCTGTCATCGTCGCATTTCTGAACAGGTCACGGAGGTGGTGTCGTCGAATCTGCCGATCTTGGCGTGGGGTCGTAACGGGACGTTGACCAGATCGAGGTCGATCACGGACACTCCCGGTCTGTTGATGACGTTCAACAAGTCGTCCAATAGTTGATAGATGGACTCTGAAGATCCTAGCAACTTGGCTTTACGAAGTTCCCCCCTTGAACCATGCCCAACGCTCGCTCCCTTTGTTCTTCTCTGAGTCGTGGCATTCTTAATGTGACGAAGAATATGACACCGTTACGTGACTTTTATATGTCCACATACTGGCATTTCATGTGTATTGCATGCAGCATGATTGAGCATGTAGTGAACGCATTTCACACCATTTTGTGTGTTTCTGCTATTGTATGTATAACGAGAACAAAACCAGGATTAAAACCCAGACAAAAGTACCAATCAATGGCTTCCTCTCATAAATTGTTATGTTAAGTCCAATAGATATATTTTTCATTAATCACAACAAAATATTGAAACATATCTGTTTTGCGTTTTTACTGTGTGTCAGTATATATATATATATATATATATATATATATATATATATATATATATAAGAGAGGAAAGAGGGGAGATACAAGAAGAGAGAGGGTAGGGGGTAGGGAGAAAGGAACATAAACAGAGCAACAGAGAGAGGGAAGTGATAGGTGAGGACCTGTCATGTGATCATTCTCACATTAAATAACATGTGTATCAAATGTTTTGTATTTTTCATTGTTGTCATGTGACAATTTTATAATAAATTTTTATAATTTTAAGGAAGAAGAAACTGGAGCAATTTAAGCATACACGTACCGCAATAAACAAATCCTAACAAACACCAAAACAAAACTTATTCGGTCCAAAACCTGAAATACATTAAAAAATAATTATAATTAACCATGCATTTGTTTAATTTTATTTGCTTAATATTACACAGACATGAAATATATTTTTCAATATGACATTTGAGGTTTCCGAAGAGAGACGAGGATTCTGAGAAAGAATCACTTGATCCATCGGTTCAGTGGAGGGAGAGAGGAGGGAGACAGGTAAGGAGAGAGAGAGAGAGAGAGAGAGAGAGAGAGAGAGAGAGAGAGAGAGAGAGAGAGAGAGAGAGAGAGAGAGAGAGACAGAGAGACAGAGAGGATGGAGGTTGCGAGAGAGAGAGAGAGAGAGAGAGAGAGAGAGAGAGAGAGAGAGGGGAGGGGGGAGGAAGCTAGACACAGAGAGAAGAGATAGTAGAGAAATAGAGAGAAGGGGAGAGGAAGCGAGTGAATGGAGAGAGAAGGAAGAAGGGGGAGAGAAGGGTGGGAGGAGGAGAGGTAGCAAGAGAGAGAGAGAGAGAGAGAGAGAGAGAGAGAGAGAGAGAGAGAGAGAGAGAGAGAGATCGCATAGATTGTAGGCCCCATGCATGTGGTTGAGTTAAAGAGCATCCTTTTTATGAATGCCTCAATACCTCAGAGTTCATTGTGGTTAGTCTTGCAATTTTCGGGCGATTCGGTGCCACATGTTCGAGTCCCACCAACGGCATGGGACAATTTGTGAGGTCAGAAAGGATTTAATTATGCCCTGCGCCAGTGCGTTAATATCTATGCATGTAACAGTCAACCTCGACATACATACAATATATAGATATTCATACATCAATACATACATCAATACATACATACATACATACATACATAATGTGGGTTGGCCCCCCTCATATATGGGTTGTCCACCTCAATATACTATCCTGGCTACGCCAGTGAATCATACGATGATGCACCCTAGGCGAGCGCTCTACCCACTGAGCTATATCCCGTCCCGCTGCTGAACAATGCTGTTAACGAAAATACACAAAAAACACCCGAAAAAACCGAAACAAAACAACAACAACAACAGAGAAGATAAAGTGTTTACCTTCGCAGTGTTGGTACTTTGATCTGACACACACACACTGTTTTCACAGCAGTGGTACGACGGACAGTCACTGTCCAGTTTACACACTTAGGTCGTCACACCTGTAATCAGAAACCAAAACAAAACAAAAACAATTCAGTTTATCCGTATTTATCTACCCAACATAGTTTGTCAGCACATACCTCACACATCATTCTATATTTTTTTTCTTCTTGTGTCCTCTTTCATTCATTCCTTCATCCAGCCAGCCAGCCAGTCTGTCAGTCAGCCAGCCAGTCAGTCAGCCAGAAAGTCAGTAAGTCAGTTAATAAGTCAACCGATCAGTCAGTTAGTATCTCAGTCAACCAGTCCGTCAGTTAACCAGTCAGTCAGTTAGTCAGTCAGTCAGCCAGCCAATCAGTCAGTTAGTCAGTCAGTCAGTCAGTAAGAATGTCAGTCAGTCAGCCAGTCAGTCAGCCTGACAGTCAGTCAGTCAGTCAATGAGCCAATGAGCCAGTCAGTCAGTCAGCCAGTTAGCTAATCAGCCAGCCAGCCAGTCAGTCAGTTAGCCAATCAGCCAGCCAGTCAGTCAGCCAGTCAGTCAGTCAGTCAGTCAATAAGTCAACCAATCAGTCAGTTAGTATTTAAGTCAACCAATCAGACAGTTAGACAGCTAGTCAGTCAGCCAAGCAGTTAGTCAGTCAGTCAGTCAGTCAGTTGGTTAGTCTTTAATTCACTCATTCCAGTAGCCCAGCCTCGTTATTTTATTATGTTTTAATTAGTATGATCACTTCAAAACACACGTCCTGCACAGTTATCGTGATAAGTGACGTTGTACTCACAGTGAGCGTGTGAGCACGTCCCTGACTCACAGCACTGGCCGTAGTGACAGTCTGTATCGTGTTGACAGTGAGCAGCCCGCTTCCCAAACACTGCAAGAGAAAACATCACAAAAGAAGAAACGACAAAACCGTAATACATGATCAGGGCTGTATCTGTACAATGCAAATGGGCATTTGCTAAAATAGTGGATGATTCCATGAATCTCCTTCTAGTTTTTCGTCATTAGGAGGACAGTCACTCCGCGGAGATCCCTCACTGCCAGGGTAAAACGGATATGGCACCTTACCCAAATATTTTTGAAGAATTGTTTTTAAAAGTTAACCCATATCCCCCTGTTCACTGTGATTGCATTCAACTCCATAGAATGAATGAATGAACGAATGTTTAACGACACCCCAGCATGAAAAATACATCGGCTATTGGGTGTCAAACTATGGTAAATGCAAAAAAAAAATGTGATGATCAACATCAAAATAAAAATTCAACAGTTTCAATTCCATAGCGCCATACCCAGAAAGACTGACTGGAGATTTCATTCCTCTTGCACCACCACAAAGAGGACTGTCACTCCCAGACTAGTTCACTAAAGCAAAACTAGCACAGGACAGAGCTCATTAGACAAGAGATTCAGGGATAAAAAAAGGGATATATGCAACATCTCAATACATTTTAAACCACAGCTATGTTGGGAGGGAAGGGGGGGGGGGGGGGGGCACATACTACAGTGATCTGCCTATTTGATAGACCACAGAAAAAAGCGGAAATGTATGCGAGAAAATTTTCTGATGTGACTCATGGCTGGGGAGCAGATTTGTATTCTGAATTGTTAGACTGGACCTGACAGGGAACAGGATGTAGTTAGGGGATATGTACACTTTGTTTACATTGGATACTATATACTGTCCACCACAGCACCCGACAAGGAACAGGATGTAGTTAGGGGATATGTACACTTTGTTTACATTGGATACTATATACTGTCCACCACAGCACCCGACAAGGAACAGGATGTAGTTAGGGGATATGTACACTTTGTTTACATTGGATACTGCATACTGTCCACCACAGCACCCGACAAGGAACAGGATGTAGTTAGGGGATATGTACACTTTGTTTACATTGGATACTGCATACTGTCCACCACAGCACCCGACAAGGAACAGGATGTAGTTAGGGGATATGTACACTTTGTTTACATTGGATACTGCATACTGTCCACCACAGCACCCGACAAGGAACAGGATGTAGTTAGGGGATATGTACACTTTGTTTACATTGGATACTGCATACTGTCCACCACAGCACCCGACAAGGAACAGGATGTAGTTAGGGGATATGTACACTTTGTTTACATTGGATACTGCATACTGTCCACCACAGCACCCGACAAGGAACAGGATGTAGTTAGGGGATATGTACACTTTGTTTACATTGGATACTATATACTGTCCACCACAGCACCCGACAAGGAACAGGATGTAGTTAGGGGATATGTACACTTTGTTTACATTGGATACTGTATACTGTCCACCACAGCACCCGACAAGGAACAGGATGTAGTTAGGGGATATGTACACTTTGTTTACATTGGATACTATATACTGTCCACCACAGCACCTGGACGTCTAGCTCGAGTGTCCTCTGGATAATGTGGATACTAAAGAAATTGTGACACTAGCATGTGAATCGTACTGATTTTACGACACTCATGTATGAATCGTACTGATTTAACGACACTCGTGTGTGAATCGTACTGATTTTACGACACTCGCGTGTGAATCGTACTGATTTTACGAAACTCGTATGTGAATCGTACTGATTTTACGACACTCGTGTGATCGATTCATTAATCTCTATTTCGTACACGTTTTACATAAACAAATACTTACCGGGTCCGAAACCTGTAACACAAGGGAAAATGAAAAGAAAGTTAAAGTTTGTTTTGTTGAGCACTTGAGCACCTTTATGTATTAATCATCGTCTGTTTGCTAATTGTGACACGTAGTCTTCAGAGGAAACCCGCTACATGTTCCACTGATCAGCAGCAGTCTTCAGAGGAAACCCGCTACATGTTCCACTGATGAGCAGCAGTCTTCAGAGGAAACCCGCTACATCTTCCACTGATCAGCAGCAGTCTTCAGACCCGCTACATGTTCCACTGATCAGCAGTCTTCAGAGGAAGCCCGCTACATGTTCCATTGATCAGCAGCAGTCTTCAGAGGAAACCCGCTACATGTTCCACTGATCAGCAGCAGTCTTCAGAGGAAACCCGCTACATGTTCCATTGATCAGCAGCAGTCTTCAGAGGAAACCCGCTACATGTTCCATTGATCAGCAGCAGTCTTCAGAGGAAACCCGCTACATGTTCCACTGATCAGCAGCAGTCTTCAGAGGAAACCCGCTACATGTTCCACTGATCAGCAGCAGTCTTCAGAGGAAACCCGCTACATGTTCCACTGATCAGCAGCAGTCTTCAGAGGAAACCCGCTACATCTTCCACTGATCAGCAGCAGTCTTCAGACCCGCTACATGTTCCACTGATCAGCAGCAGTCTTCAGAGGAAGCCCGCTACATGTTCCATTGATCAGCAGCAGTCTTCAGACCCGCTACATGTTCCATTGATCAGCAGCAGTCTTCAGAGGAAACCCGCTACATCTTCCACTGATCAGCAGCAGTCTTCAGAGGAAACCCGCTACATGTTCCACTGATCAGCAGCAGTCTTCAGAGGAAACCCGCTACATGTTCCATTGATCAGCAGCAGTCTTCAGAGGAAACCCGCTACATGTTCCATTGATCAGCAGCAGTCTTCAGAGGAAACCCGCTACATGTTCCACTGATCAGCAGCAGTCTTCAGAGGAAACCCGCTACATGTTCCACTGATCAGCAGCAGTCTTCAGAGGAAACCCGCTACATGTTCCACTGATCAGCAGCAGTCTTCAGAGGAAACCCGCTACATCTTCCACTGATCAGCAGCAGTCTTCAGACCCGCTACATGTTCCACTGATCAGCAGCAGTCTTCAGAGGAAGCCCGCTACATGTTCCATTGATCAGCAGCAGTCTTCAGACCCGCTACATGTTCCATTGATCAGCAGCAGTCTTCAGAGGAAACCCGCTACATGTTCCATTGATCAGCAGCAGTCTTCAGAGGAAACCCGCTACATCTTCCATTGATCAGCAGCAGTCTTCAGAGGAAACCCGCTACATCTTCCATTGATCAGCAGCAGTCTTCAGAGGAAACCCGCTACATCTTCCACTGATCAGCAGCAGTCTTCAGAGGAAACCCGCTACATGTTCCACTGATCAGCAGCAGTCTTCAGAGGAAACCCGCTACATGTTCCATTGATCAGCAGCAGTCTTCAGAGGAAACCCGCTACATGTTCCACTGATCAGCAGCAGTCTTCAGAGGAAGCCCGCTACATGTTCCACTGATCAGCAGCAGTCTTCAGAGGAAACCCGCTACATGTTCCATTGATCAGCAGCAGTCTTCAGAGGAAACCCGCTACATGTTCCACTGATCAGCAGCAGTCTTCAGAGGAAACCCGCTACATGTTCCACTGATCAGCAGCAGTCTTCAGAGGAAACCCGCTACATGTTCCACTGATCAGCAGCAGTCTTCAGAGGAAGCCCGCTACATGTTCCATTGATCAGCAGCAGTCTTCAGACCCGCTACATGTTCCACTGATCAGCAGCAGTCTTCAGAGGAAACCCGCTACATCTTCCACTGATCAGCAGCAGTCTTCAGAGGAAACCCGCTACATGTTCCATTGATCAGCAGCAGTCTTCAGAGGAAACCCGCTACATGTTCCACTGATCAGCAGCAGTCTTCAGAGGAAACCCGCTACATGTTCCACTGATCAGCAGCAGTCTTCAGAGGAAGCCCGCTACATGTTCCATTGATCAGCAGCAGTCTTCAGACCCGCTACATGTTCCACTGATCAGCAGCAGTCTTCAGAGGAAACCCGCTACATCTTCCACTGATCAGCAGCAGTCTTCAGAGGAAACGCGCTACATGTTCCATTGATCAGCAGCAGTCTTCAGAGGAAACCCGCTACATGTTCCACTGATCAGCAGCAGTCTTCAGAGGAAGCCCGCTACATGTTCCATTGATCAGCAGCAGTCTTCAGAGGAAGCCCGCTACATGTTCCATTGATCAGCAGCAGTCTTCAGAGGAAACCCGCTACATGTTCCATTGATCAGCAGCAGTCTTCAGAGGAAACCCGCTACATGTTCCATTGATCAGCAGCAGTCTTCAGAGGAAACCCGCTACATGTTCCACTGATCAGCAGCAGTCTTCAGAGGAAACCCGCTACATGTTCCACTGATCAGCAGCAGTCTTCAGAGGAAGCCCGCTACATGTTCCATTGATCAGCAGCAGTCTTCAGACCCGCTACATGTTCCACTGATCAGCAGCAGTCTTCAGAGGAAACCCGCTACATCTTCCACTGATCAGCAGCAGTCTTCAGAGGAAACCCGCTACATGTTCCGTTGATCAGCAGCAGTCTTCAGAGGAAACCCGCTACATGTTCCGTTGATCAGCAGCAGTCTTCAGAGGAAACCCGCTACATGTTCCGTTGATCAGCAGCAGTCTTCAGAGGAAACCCGCTACATGTTCCACTGATCAGCAGCAGTCTTCAGAGGAAACCCGCTACATGTTCCACTGATCAGCAGCAGTCTTCAGAGGAAACCCGCTACATGTTCCATTGATCAGCAGCAGTCTTCAGAGGAAACCCGCTACATGTTCCATTGATCAGCAGCAGTCTTCAGAGGAAGCCCGCTACATGTTCCATTGATCAGCAGCAGTCTTCAGAGGAAACCCGCTACATGTTCCATTGATCAGCAGCAGTCTTCAGAGGAAGCCCGCTACATGTTCCATTGATCAGCAGCAGTCTTCAGAGGAAGCCCGCTACATGTTCCATTGATCAGCAGCAGTCTTCAGAGGAAACCCGCTACATGTTCCATTGATCAGCAGCAGTCTTCAGAGGAAGCCCGCTACATGTTCCATTGATCAGCAGCAGTCTTCAGAGGAAATCCGCTACATGTTCCACTGATCAGCAGCAGTCTTCAGAGGAAACCCGCTACATGTTCCACTGATCAGCAGCAGTCTTCAGAGGAAACCCGCTACATGTTTCACTGATCAGCAGCAGTCTTCAGAGGAAACCCGCTACATGTTTCACTGATCAGCAGCAGTCTTCAGAGGAAGCCCGCTACATGTTCCATTGATCAGCAGCAGTCTTCAGAGGAAGCCCGCTACATGTTCCATTGATCAGCAGTAAAGGATCTTTTATATGCACCTTTCCACATAAGCGTGTGAGACCGGGGGTGGGGGATGTCGGGAAGGGGGTCATTTATGGGTAAATCCTCAAATTCGGGCAATTATAAGAGATATTACGGCCAAAATGTGCTAACCTGAGACCTTTTTACCATGTATGTTGTTATTCAGATTCGGGCATTTTCGTTTAATTCGGGCAAAACCCCGCCTGCTCCCTACAAAAATGGGAGCCCGTACGCCTATGCTTTTCCACAAACAGAACAGCACATACGCCAGTCATACGTTACTGGTTGGGACGGGAAAAAACTAAAACTATAGGTCCACTGATGGGGTTCGATCCTACGACCTAAGCACCTGAGGCGAATGCTCTATCGACTGAGTTAGATCCAGCCCCTGTTAAAGAGCATACCACCTCACCACCCACCAACTCCTTCATTCATAAGCGTACGAGACGGGGGGGGGGGGGGGGGGGGGGCGGCAGAGGGCAACTGCCCCCCTAGTGCTGGAGCAAAACCTCAAATTCGGGTAAAAATAATAACAGATATTCGGGGGAAATGTGCTAGCCTGAGACCTTTTTATTATGTATTTCCATGATTGTATCGTCACAATTAGTTTGGTAGTAATGCTAATATGAATAAATGCTATCTAGATTCGGGCATTTTCGTTTATTTCAGGCAAAAGCCAGCCTGCCCCCTTACAGAAATGGGAGCGCGTACGCCCATGTCTTCATTGGCTTAGAATACGCATATAGTTCCACTTGTTGTCTGAATATACACGACCACTAGCTTCTTTAAGCTAGGTAGGATTACTAGTTACTGTAACTAGGTAGGACTACTATAATCCTTCCCAGCTAGGGTATCCACAAGTACTCGAGTACTCGGGCACGGGTCGAGTCTAGCAAGACTCGAGTCCGTTCACAGGACTCAGTACCCGTACAAGGTGGAAGACAGTGATCAACTGTAATACAAAGGACGACATTAATTTCAGCAGTAGATAATTAACGATATAAGTTATACAATAATTATATGCTTATGTGCTAGTTTCTCTTTTCAATCTGGTTGTCCGTCTGTCACAAAACTGAACATATCAACCGGTTTGTAAATGCAATACAATGGCATGATTTGGCATCCATGTTCAGCGTTGGAATTAAGATGCATAATTCTATTTTACTTTATTCCTTAGTCTCATTATCATCTAGTGTAAGTGTCGGGTACTCGAGTCCGTCACGTTTTTAAGTGCAATTTAGAAAACAATCAGTTGAGAAATGAATAACTTGTAGTAAATACCATACTAATAAAACGGATTATAGTTGCCGCTAATAAAGCTGGGCCCATTTTTTTTTCAAAAATAGCATAGCGCTACGAAATCGTAAACCCATCGTAGGCTCTGACGTCACTATGGCATGTGCTGTAGTTACGTCATACCCTACGATGATTTTACGATTTCGTAGCGCTAAGATTGCTTCGAAAATATAGGCCTGGGCCCCGTTCCACGAAGCGATCTTATCCCTAAGATTACCGTATGCGCATAGCTACCCTATGCACTTAAGTTGATCTTAGGGCTAAGATCGCTTCGTGGAACGGGGCCCTGGGCCTGTGCTTATAAACCTTTTAGAGCCCAGACTCAACCTCTAATGACGTCACACACATACAATTTGTATGGCGTTGTCAAGACTTTAGTGTCTCAGACTCTATTAGAGTCTCGAGTTTAGACTCAACCTCTAATGAAGTCAGACACATTCAATTTCTATGGCGTTGTCAAGACTTTAGTGTCTCAGACTCTATTAGAGTCTCGAGTTTAGACTCAACCTCTAATGACGTCACACACATACAATTTCTATGGCGTTGTCAAGACTTTAGTGTCTCAGACTCTATTAGAATCTCGAGTTTAGACTCAACCTCTAATGAAGTCAGACACATTCAATTTCTATGGCGTTGTCAAGACTTTAGTGTCTCAGACTCTATTAGAGTCTCGAGTTTAGACTCAACCTCTAATGACGTCACACACATACAATTTCTATGGCGTTGTCAAGACTTTAGTGTCTCAGACTCTATTAGAGTCTCGAGTTTAGACTCAACCTCTAATGAAGTCAGACACATACAATTTCTATGGCGTTGTCAAGACTTTAGTGTCTCAGACTCTATTAGAGTCTCGAGTTTAGACTTTAAAAGTTTTATAAGCACCAAGCCAGGTCTGACTAACGATCGCCGGTAGTAGGGGATAGAGCTTATAGATTAAAAAAAAGTTTTTATATAAAATCACTAGTCATGGGATCAGTGACTTTAAAAATGTACTAGCCACGATTAAAAATTCACTAGCCCTACCTTACTTTTAAGTTAATAAAATTTTGCTAAATAATAGTAAAAATTGGATATGCTACCTAAAGAGAGTGCTATGGCTTCAAAACACTAACATTGGAGGGGGTGGTAGGTGGGAGGGGGGAGCAGGATATTCATATTTACAAAATAGAGTCAACTGCAACATTTGACAAAAATATTTCACTAGCCGTTGGGTATGGCAATAGTAGTTATTTACTGGCCCAACATTGAATATCACTAGCCATGGGAGTGGGGCTACGATAATCTAGATGTGCCTCTTAACAATGCCAGATGCAACTACTGAACACTCTCCGAAGTGGTCTGACTAAGCCCACAGCTAAAGACTTATGGGAAATGGCAGGTGTGAGGCACGGATAGGCACAAGAGACAAGTACCTGTCGCGGTTGGAGAGACAAGACTGGGATGTGGAGGTGGACAACGAAAGAAGTTGAAAGGTAAGAGCTGCCAGATCGAGAAGAAATGAGATGAAATTCAAAGGAGTAAAAGGAAAGGAAGCAGTGGGATAAAAAAAAAAGAGAGAAAGAAAAGGGACTCTATAGTTGCTTTATATAAAAGTACGACTATTAGCAATGTGACTGAAATCAGCTCTGAAATCCTCAATCTGAGACCTTTTCACCATGTATTTCTATCATTCTGCCCTTAAAATCACTTGTAATCCATGAAAAAATGCATAGTTTGTAACCCTATATAGTTGTTTGGCAGTAATGCTAATATAAATAAATGTTGTTATTCAGATTCGGGCATTTTCATTTACTTCGGGCAAAAACCAGCCTGCCCACCCCCCCCCACCCACCCCCCCACCCCACCCCCTACAAATATGGGAACCCGTACCCCTATGATACTAGCTAGTTAGTTAATGCTAAACGCGATTACTATTGACTTCACGCTGGCTAGGACATTACAAATTACCTGAGTGAAACAAATAGAGAATAATGCATGAGTGGCCGTTAGATACCATTTATCTTACGTGTTGTTTTAAAATGTATCTAACGAGGGAAAGCGAGTTTGATACGTTATTAAACAACGAGTTATAAGATAAATGGTATCTAACAGACACGAATGTGTATATTCTACTTCTTACCTGTCCTCAAAAAACAGGTTTAAAGCAAATTTTAACATATTTTTCGACTAAAAGCTATTTACAGCCAGTGCACTTACGCGTCACAGACAAATGATTGTCACGTTAACTATACGTCACAGTTTAATCGAATCTCGATCGTGCTGTTTCTTCATTGGATGTATGACATTGGTGACCTGGTCATCACCTAGGAGTAGCCAGTTGTATGTCTTGAAATTGTTAACACATGTATATGTGTTAGCAAATATGTGTTATCGAAAAATAACGAATGATGTTTTCACCAAAGAAGCACTTTTAATTTTACCTTGGCAGTGTCTGATGTCGTATGGGATACACGATCCAGAAGAGCAGCATTGATGAGGCAGACACTGACTGTCCTGTCTGCACGCCTGGCCAGAAACACCAGAAAACACAGTGAATAGGATGCAACAACTCCAGTTCAGGTTCAAGTACACTGTCCTGGACACCTCATTATATAGTTTATTTAATTAGGTAGTCGGTAAGTGATTCAGTCATACTTTCATCCATCCACCAAATGGCGTACTGTTATATATGTACTATCCTGTCTGTAGAAAAGTGCATATGAAGGAATAGTTAAAGTTTGTTTTGTTTAACTTCATCACTAGAGCACATTGATTTATTGTCGGATATTGGATGTAAACAATTTGGTAAATTTTGTCTCGCAGTCTTTAAGGAAACCCGCTACCTTTTTCCATTAGCAGCAAGGAATATGCACTTTCACATGGACAGCACATACCACGGTCTTTGATATACCAGACGCAGTGCACTGGTTGAAAGAAACAAAATTCAGAAAATGGGTCCACTGAGGGGGTTCGATAATACGACGTAAACGCCCCGGGTGAGTGCTGTACCGCCTGAGCTAGATTCCGCCCCCAATTGTGGAATGAGTCAATACTGTAAATATGTACAGTGCCTTCGGGCGACTTCAACTGTGTGGACAGTGTAACGCTTGACCGGACAGGCTCTAAGAAGCAGGAGCTTAGGGGCACTATAGGGGTTAAAGAATTAAATAACATTATAAACGAACATGCACTAACAGACATTTATACCCAAACAGAACCTCTTACACATACCACAGTAAAGCTTATAAAACATACTCCCGCATCGACCGAATCTTAATCTCAGGGCAGTTTATTGCTGGCCTGAAAGAAGCTGGTGTAACTCAGTGCGTACATACTGATCACAAGCTTGTTTGGGCTGACTTCACCTTTGATAAAAACAACAATGGACCGGGACTATGGGCCTTTAACAATAGCATTCTGAAAGACAAAAACTACGCTAATTTAATAAATGATTTTTGGCAGACTTGGAAAACAAAAAAAGGGGATTATGAGGATCTTTTGTTATGGTGGGATTTGGGTAAAGTAAAAATAAAAACTCTGACCAAGGACTATTGTAAACGAAAACGCAGGACTGAAAGGACGTACATATATAACTTAAAACAAGACGAAATTTTCTTAACACAACTAGACGAGTTAGGACACTTGGATGATTACTCTGAATTATTAAATGTACAAAATAAAATTAAAAACTACGAACAAATACAATTACAGGGTGCTAGAATTAGGGCCAAGGTCGACGAAATAGAACAAGGTGAAAGATGCACGGCGTACTTTGTAAACCTTGAAAAACAAAAAGCCAATAACAAATCCATGGACTCCTTAATAACTGAAGACGGTAATTTAATTAACACACAACAAGAAATTTTAGAAGAAACTACTAAATTTTACAAAACTTTATACACTTCAGAAAAGACAGACGTCTCGGCACAAAATTATTTATTAAACAAAATGACAAAGACGTTAAACGATGAAGACAGAGATGCATGCGAAGGGGAAATAACTCTTAACGAAGTCTCATCAGCCATTAAATCTTTTGCCAATGATAAATCGCCTGGATGTGATGGATTGTCTGCAGAATTCTACCAGAATTTTTTCGGCCTTATTGGTAGTGACCTGGTAGAAGTAATTAATGATGCCTTTAGCAAAGAAAAATTAACCTTCACCATGAGGCGCGGTGTAATTGTTCTAATTTGGAAAGGCAATGAAAAACAACTTCTAAAAAATTGGCGGGAAGATACAAAAATTAATGGAATAAATCTACCTGATGGCTTCGTTAGCAAGTGGGTGGGATACTCAGACGACGGCAACGCGACCTTATCAGACCTAGACTCAGTTAAACGATTGTTTAAAGTTTTAAATATATACGAACGTGCTTCTGGAGCCAAAGTCAACCTTCAGAAAACCACTGGTTTCCTAATGGGGAGACTTAGGTACGAGACAGATACGCCTATTGATATAAGATGGACAAACGAAAAAATCAAAATTTTAGGGTTTTATTTTGGTAACGTAGATGTTTCAGCCGATAATTGGGAACCAAAAATTCAAAAAATCAAAACCATTTTAAATATTTGGAGTAATCGTAAATTAACCTTACATGGCAAAGTAGTAGCAGTAAATTCGCTTGCCACCAGCGGCATTTGGTACTTATCTAACGTTTTGGAATTACCGGAAAAATACGCTAAACAAATCGATAAAATTATTTTTGATTTTATTTGGAGTTACAAAAAACATTTTATATCAAAAGAGCAACTTCAACTACCTAAGGATTTAGGCGGGTTGGGTGTCGTAAATATTCGGCTAAAAATCAAAGCACAAAGAATTAAATTTGTAAGTAGATTTTTAAGCCTAGAGGGCGATGGCCACTGGAAATCTTTAGCGGATCACTTTTTAGGCCAATACAAAAACTTAAATATTGAAAGACATGTTCTAAAATGTAAAATTATAAATAAAAAAGCTAATTTCATCTCAATGCCGAATATCTACAGGGAAATACTATTAACATGGAAGGACCTTGACATTACTAGAGACACTAACAGCTACCAACAGATAATTTATGAACCGTTACACGAAAACCCCTTTATATCCAACAAAACATATACAAGTATACGTAGAGAAAGACTAAATTTAGTCAAAGACATTTGGGACGTGGGGACGAACGACTTTTTGGACTTCGCTGGTTGCTCAACTAGCGCGGTATTTTATCGCCAATTAAAAGACCTACAGGACAACTTTTCGCGGACATTATTATGGACGCTACAAAATGAAGACCCCTTTGATGGTGACTTAGACGCCATCTTTCGTATCAACGTAGGTGACACGAAAAAAGACGTGACAGACGCGAAAACTAAAGACATATACGCAGTCTTGTTATTAAGAACTTACAAAGATGCATCATTTAAAACCAGGTGGAATATAGCCTTTAATGAAACCATAAACTGGCAAAACATTTGGAAAACATTAAATTCAGGTTTCATAGAAAATCCCGACTATGATTTAATTTATAAAATGATTAGAAACGTAATTGCAGTCAGAAAACATCTATATGACTGGAAGATTGCGACCACTCCGGAGTGCCTTGTGTGCAACAGAGTGGACTCAGTCTTCCATGCCTTTTTTCACTGCAACAAAACAAAACTATTCATAAAGCAAATTGAACCGATCTTTAAAAAACTTTTTGGTAACAACTTCCGTCTGAATCCGTATGCCATGATTTTCGGCATAAAACATAAGCCTGGAGATTATGCATCGCAATTGGGAATTTTTCTCTGGAGTAAAGCGATAAGGGTAATATGGACAACCAGAAAATTACTAGAGGGAGATAAGCCATGTAATGAAATGGCTCTTTTCAAACATTTAATATATTCAAGGGTCGAAGTAGAATATTTCGCCGCCTTAGAGTGGCCAAACAGAAAAGAAAAATTCCTAAATCACTGGTGCTTCAAGGGGGTCATCGCATCGTGCAATGACGCCCTTGACATTACATATAAACTAGGATAAAGATTGGTAAATTGCACAAACTGTAGAAAAAAATAGACCTGGACCCCCCGGCTTGTAGCTTTGGAGGCCAGGTCCGTCAACCAGGTTAAGATATTATAAATACACACCACCTAAGTCACACACACTAATAATATAAAGAAAACAAAAACACAAACATGCACTAACTAAAATGTATATTATTTTGAAACAAGCACTTACACTCATATGTAGATTTTTATTGGCCACATTCAAGGAGAACCTGGTTTATTGTAAATAAGGAGGCTTTATGAAATAAATGGGGCACCCGGCATGTTCGGGGCCTGCCTGAAATATAAAAAAAACAAAAAACATTCAGGCCCATTGGGATATTTCTCGTTCGAGCCAGTGCACCACGACTGGTATATCAAAGGCCGTTGAATGTGCTATCCTGTCTGTGGAATGGTGCATGCAAAAGCTCTTTTGCTACTACTAGAAAAATGTAGCGGGTTTCCTCTCTAAGACTACATGTATTTGTCACAATTACTACATGTTTGATATCCAATAGCCGATGATTAATAAAACAATGTGCTCTAGTGATGTCGTTAAACAAAACAAACTTCTTCTTCAGTCCACATGACCGTCTGCCAACAGAACTGAATCTGAACACCAAAACCGTTACCATAGTAACACAAATCGTATCTCAGCACAAAGCAGAGGTAAAGAGTTGTTTTGACAAGGGCGTGTCTACTACCACGAAAGGGCAGGGCGCAATACTGCGAGTGAAACACTCGCCTATGCGATTTAAATTCTGTTATGGCGATTTAAATTTGCAAAACACTAGCCTTTTGGCGAGTAGATTATTTGTTCAGAATGAAGCTGTCACTGGAACATTTATTTCACTAATCCGTCGGACGACAAATATACTAATGATCGAAACTGTAAACATACACTTCCGCATTTTGCCCTGTTTGCGGATATCACACTCGGAGCTCTCCGGCCGACTTGACGATCGAGGTGTTCGGAAAGTCTCGTGACACATCGGGGTTTTCCGATTGTAAATGAGTTTTCACACAGCATTGGACCCGCTTCGCAGCCAATTTCTTTGCACCTAAAGTTAAGCTAAATGTTACATGGCGGGAATATGCTAAATAAATTTTAAAAAAACGTTCGAGAAAGTTGTTGGTAACGATAGCATATCGTGAACAAAAAAAAAAAAAAAAAAAAAAATACGTCCTAGTTTAGGTAACTGTAGCCGTCGGTATACTTGTCGGAATCGCGTAACCCAATTAAAAAACGGTTTACAAAGGAAAGTAAAATAAAATGTAGGCCTACTTCTTATGTTGCCTGGCGAGTAACAATCTCTAGTTGGCTAGTATTTTTTGTCATTCACTAGCCAGTTGGCGAGTAAATATAAAGTGCTGCTTTGCGCCCTGAAGGGGTGTAATCGAGTTGAGTCGATACTCTCGCCTGGGGTGCTGTGGGTCGAAGGATCAAACACCTGTGGCGAACCCATGCCCTGGTTGGGCTTTCCCCCGTTTTAACCAGTGCGCCCCAACTAGTATATTATTGCTGTGGTTTGTGCTGTCATGTCTGTGGGGGAAATGCATATAAATGATCCCTTGCTCCTCTGAAGACTACATATTACCATGTATCCTATAACTCACCCATAATATCCATGTTATCAACCCATTTTATATTTACCATTATTAACTCGATTAATAATGTTTTACTGTCAATGGGTCATGTGTTAACAGGTAACTAGACGTATACCTGAGCGTAACGTTTTGATGAGATTTAGTTGAAGTGTTTGACGTCATATTACCGGTGAGGCAACTTCAGAACTTTGATTGCTTGTTCTGAATGTGCACTTTAAAACCTATGACCTGACCTGAATGATTGTTGTGACCGTTTGAAGTGTGATACCAAGTTTTCAAAAGTAAATTCCTTTTGTCCGCAATCCACACGTTGTACGTATGCGTTAAAGTTTGGTTTGTTTAACGACACCACTGGAGCACATTGGTTTATTAATCATCGGGTAATTGGATGTCAAACATTCGGCAATTTTGACATATCGTCATAAAGCGGAAACCCGCTACATCTTTTCATTAGTGGTAATGGATATTTTCTATGCACCATCCCAGACAAGATAGTATACACCGCGGCCTTTGATATACCAGTCATGGTGCACTGGCTGGAGCGAAAAATAGCACAATGGCCCCACTGACGTAGATCGACCCTAGACTGACTACGCATTAGACGAACGCTTTACCGTGCGTATACGTAACCCGTAATCCACATAAACAAGCATTTGAAGAGTACTGCTAAAGCAATACATGTTCCCTACCTGACCCAAAAAATGTTCGCATCTCTTAAATTCAAGAGCCAAACCTCTGTGAAATGTGTGTAAATCACCATGAAAGTTAAACATGATCTGTAACTGTACATAATAAAGCTATACACGATATTTCAGCTCAATATCTCAAAATAAAAAAACATCCGAAAAAATATATGATAACTATATGCATTTTGGATTACGTATACGAATACGAATTTCGGAAAAATTTAATTTGCTAATGAATCGTTAGCATGCCTAATTAACTGATCCCTGATCGCAAGCATTTATAATCTATAGTCCATCCCACAGAGAACGTCTTTTTTTTCAAAATATATAATTTACTATAAGTGATTTATTCCTGAGCAAATTGTTTTCTAAATTGCCCACATAAGTTTTTTTATTTAGTTTTTTCCAAAACATTTTTCCTTTTCTTCTTACGACAAAGCAAACCAACACATTGTTGTAAGAGGATGGGAGATTTTGCTATTTTTGCGGGTATGTGTGATAAATAATAAACATTAATCGATCACACATAAAATCTTTACACAATGAACTCAAGAATATCAAAACTGTAATGTGCTGCCACTCGGCGTAAACAGTTCCAGTCATAGAAACTCATTCCAAATCGACGTCACTTCCTTTTCAAATGGAGATACCATGAGATCTGTGGGCGCGCGCACTAAATATATTAAAGCGCTGCCCCCCTCCCCACCCCCTCGACGTAAATAGTACTCTTTTTTTTTAATCCTTGGCGAAAAAATGTATAGTGCCGCACATGGAAATGTTTTTATTTTCCTCATAAATCCACTAAAAATGCTGCCAGCTCTTTTCCAATATGGAGATACCTTGAGACGTAATTACACATATATATCTATTACGTCACTACTGTTTTGTTGAATTTTTTGGAGTGTATAGGTTATGGTTGATGTTTTAATTTTTTGCTAACAGCGCACATATGCATTATATAAATTATCTGTTTTGAATCAAAATATTAACATGACTCGCAATAATAATTTTAAAAAATTAATAGAAAGACGAAAAAACAAAAGGAGAAAAGAACAACACACACAAGTCACAACATTAAACATTATTTACTTTGTTTCTCCACAAAGTTTTTGAAAATATCTAAAAACGATCTGAAAACTGCCATCTTCTCTTTGTGCATATTTTCTATTTTAGTCATATTTGCTGCGTCGTGCCGCTTCCGGTCATTATGCAAATTTCGCAGGAACCGGAACAGCTCTGGCGTCGACTCGAACGACTGTTCGCTGGAAGTCCTAGAATTCCCGGAAGAACCGACCGAACCGTTACACACATATTTCTTCTTCTTCGGAACCTCTTCCACCTCGTCCCTATCCTCCGATTCCACCTCATCGGCCGGGCGCTTTGTAGCAGTCGAGTAGTTTCCTCCTGCGACTGCTTTGGCCCCGCTGTTTGGAAACTCCGCCTCTAGAGTCATCTTGACAACGTCGGGTTTGTATCTGTATGCAGCGGCGAGCTCGCTGAAGTAGGAACACGTGTGGATGCTGACGTGGCCGTTGCGCTCGTTGTGGTCGACGGTGTCGCGGAATTTCTTCGTCATCGACTTCCACTTGCTCTCCACCTGGTGCCACGTGTACTGGCAGCCTCGTTCTCGCATCGTGCGGGCCACCATCTCCCAGACGGTTTTCTTCTTGTAGTGCTGGTCGGAGAAAAGAGCGCGGTGTCGCGTGTGAAGGTCGATCAGCTGCAGCGAGCAGTCACGATTCCAGTAACAGTTGCTGGGGGGACCAGCCTCTTCCCTATCTGTGGGAGAATATTAAAACACGTGTTTAAAATGTGTACTAGTGGACGATTCCAGTAGCAGTTGCAGGGGGGGGGGGGGGGGGGACTAGCCTCTTCTCTATCTGTAGGGGAATATTAAACAAAATTGGAGGGTGGGGTGGAATTTAGCTCAGTCGATTGAGCGGGGGTTTTCTCGTTCCAACCAGTGCACCACAACTGGTCAAAGGCCGTGGTGTGTGCTTTCCTGTCTGTGGGAAAGTGCATATAAAAGATCCGTTTCTGCATTAGGAAAATGTCGCGGGTTTCCTCTGTTGACTACGAATCAGAATTACCAAACGTTTGACATCCAATAGCCAATGATTAATTAATCACTTTGATCTAGTAGTGTCGTTAAACAAAACAAACTATTAAACAAAAGTTTTAAATATGTGTACCAGTGGGCAATTCCAGCAACAGTTAGTGGAGAGACCAACCTCTTCTTTATCTGTGGGAAAATATATTTTTTAAAAGTCATCGTTAAATAGTGTGACCAAAAAGAAAAATGAACATGTCCTAGTGGACGATACCAGTAGCAGTTACTGGGGAGACCAGCCTCTTCTTTATCTGTGGTAAACATTTTGACTCGTGGTCTTCAGAATTAACCCACTACGTTTTCCCATAATAGGGTCTCCACGAGTACTCGAGTACTCGGGCACGGCCCGGGTCTAGCAAGACTCGAGTCCGTTCACAGGACTCGAGTACCCGTGCAAAGCAGAGCGCTCATTTAATTATATTTGTTTACGACATTTTGCCATATGCTTGCCGCCGGTTACATGAGACATGTAGAAAAAACAAAAGTCGAATGTGTGGAATGCAATACGATGGCATGATTTGGCATCCATGTTCAGCGTTAAAATTAAGATGAATAATTCTGTTTTACTTTATTCCTTAGTCTCAATATCATATCTAGTGGCGGGTACTCGGGTCCAGGTTGAGTTTGAGCCTCGAGTACTCGAGTCCAATATGTTGACTCGTGGAGGCCCCAGCACATAACACTGCCTTTGGTGTACTAGTCGTGGGCCGCTGGTTGAGATAGGTGGAAAACAATCTAATTAAAATTAGCTCCACTATTACATGTGGATCTAACAGCAGCCAGTTGTAGCTCATGTCCACCAATCAAAACCTTACTTGCAGAATCATACCACGAAACATGTCGTATACCCTCAGGATAATTCGGAACGTTTTCAAATTATTTTTAAATCACTGGCATGATTCTGCAAATAAGGTTTTGATTGGTGGACATGAGCTCCAACCGGCTGCTGTTAGATCCACATGTAATAGTGGAGCTAATTTTAATTAGATTGGGTGGAAAACAGCAGTCAGAGAATATGTCTACCGAAGGGATTCGATCCTTCGATCCATTCCCATTAGGTGGATCGAAACAATTTTCCCTGAAACTTTTATGGCAAAATTGTTTTTTCCCTTAATAAATGAAAAAACAAATTACAAAAATTTCACGACTGACCTGTTGAAGTGGATGCACTGTTGGCGGACTGTGTATCCCGGCATGCCTCGGTGACCAGCGACATAAGGTTGTCTCCTGCATCGACGATTACTTCCGGTTCACCGTCGTCGCTTTTGGTGGAGTCGCCCATTCCGTCCTCTGGCGTGATTCTGTTAGTGGATGTGATCAACCCATCTAGAGAAGAAACCAGAATTTGTTTTCAAGGGTCGTTGTCAGCATAGGCGCTGGACGATGACAGCAACTGGGGAGTGGGGCAGCTATATATTAATTTGCCATTCTGGCGAAGGAAAACATTATATATCTTGAAAAGCGTACGAGACGTGTGTGTGTGTGCGGGGGGGGGGGGGGGGGGGGGCAACTGGAATAAATCCTCAAATTCAAGTAAAAACAATAGATATATTCAGGCACAATGTGCTAAATTGATGCCTTTTTACCATGTATTTTCATCAGTCAATATTAGTCGAAATCCATGTAAAAATGCGTAGTGGTTTGTTTGCAACCCAATATTGCTGTTTGGAAGTAATGTTAATATGAAAAAATAACAACGTTGTTATCCATATTCGGTCATTTTTCATTTAATTCGGGCAAACACCAGCCTGCCTCCCAACAAAAACGTGAGCCCTTACGTCTAAGTATATCTTCAGCGTTGGGACCATGCCCTCTTCCCTAGTAGTATCCCCTTCGAAGCCTATAGTTAAGTAATGACGGGAAGCGCCAGTATCGAACAGGGGGAGATTACCCACGTTATAGTGATGGTATTTTCTTTTCTCGTGACACGCATTTCGTCAATATCCTTGTGACGGAGTCGTTACTGTAAGCTACTGAACCAAGAAAAAAAAAAGGCACAGAGCTTGAGGTCACTCAAATATAGTTGTCATTTGTATCATGGCACAGGCGAGAATCCATGTTTCTTGCTGGGGGAGGGGGGAGGGTCTACATGCAACTACTAAAATGGAAGTTGTATATTGGCGGTGAACGCTACATAAAATAAGTGAAAAAACATGTCATGAGCAGGAGGGTCCGGACGCCCTCGACACACCCTTGAATCCGCGCCTTAGACATTTATTATAACAGCCGCAACACAGGTTTACTAAAAGATGCAGTAAACTATGTTAAAAATGTACAGGCGAGACTTCGTATACCTGCGATTTTCACTATGAAACTTTCTTCTTTATTATTGGACACGACGTTCATCACAACAGACTGGGTGCACGGCATATGGTGCATCTCCTCTGACGTCATCGCCGGAGATTGACCAGATGGTAAATGTGCCGCCTCTGACGTTACGGCAAGAGGTATGTGTACTGTATGTGACGTCATCGCGACAGACTGACTAGATGGTAAATATACCGCTTCTGACGTCATCCAAAACTAAACCTTCCATGTGATCTCGCAAACTAGAATTCAGTATTCCTCTTTTTATCATTGTCCAAGGTGTATGTGACTTTCATGGCTCCGTTCCTGAAATAGTAACACGTTCATGTAAGCCTACAGTTTATGATGGGGCGCACGTAATATCGCCATAGATGTCGTAATTGTTGCGCGCACGCATGCGCGCGTGTGTGAGAGAGAGAGAGAGAGAGAGATGGGGGGGGGGGGGAGACAGAGACACAGAAAGATGTGGAGATAGATAGGGTGAGATAGTTAAAAAAAGAAGAGGGAGATAGAGAGATTAAGAGAGAAGAGGGAGAGATATGGTAAGAAAGAATCACAGAGAGATAGAGAAATAGGAGAGAGAAACAGAGAGAGGGAGGGAGGAAGAGGAGAGAGAGAGAGAGAGAGAGAGAGAGAGAGAAAGAGATGGGATGGTAGAGATAAAGAGAGAGAGACAGACAGACAGAGATAGGGAAGGGAGAGGGAGAGATAGACAGGGAAAGGAGAGGAAGATAGGCAGAGAAAGAGAGAAGAGGGAGATATATAGTCAGAGAGATAGAAAGAAATAGGAGAGAGAGAGAGAGAGAGAGAGAGAGAGAGAGAGAGAGAGGGAGAGGGAGGGGGGGGGGTCATGGTTATTGTTATTTGTAATTATTGTTAATGGGCCTCGAAGATTAGCTTAGTGTACCCTCTTAAAATTGAGATAGTATTATTGTTGTTAATTAAATCGGAAGGAAGATGGTTATATCTAATCTGCAGTTTTGTGTTGTCATCGTTCTTCGTAACGCCGAGAAGACTGTCACATCGTCTAGTGTGTGCTGATGCACATTTTGAAACTACCTCCGATCGGCAGGTGTGTGCTAACCATTAAACTGCACACGATAACGTTCCTTAATCCCTCCCCCCCCCCCCCCCCCCGGCCTTCCCCTTGTCATTATGACGCAAGTCTTATTGGATTTCTGTCAAAATTTAGGGTCGTTTGGTTTGATAATAATTTATACTATAGCCTGTCCCATCCTCCTACAAAAATTTTGTTTTGTTTTGTTTGGTGTTGTTTTTTTTTGTAAATAATTACCGTTTGATTTGACTTAAGATTACTATTTGTGTGTGCAATTTAGAAAAAAAAATCGGCTTAGAAATAAATAACTTGTACTAAATTCCACAGTATGAAAAAATAAAAAGACGTGTGCTATGTGATGGACTATAGATTTAAAAAAAAACACACCAAAAAACAAACAAATCTTAAAGTTAAAGAACAATTTAATAGCATATTGGTTGCAATTTACTTTATAAATTAAAAAAAATAAGAATTTTTTATTTATTTTACATTTTGAGTTTAAATAAAAGTTTGTTATGATGTGTGTGTGGTAATAATAAAAATATGTATAATCTCTCTGCACACATTTGATGTGATCGACTCTGAAACCGCCCTTGCGGCCTTGGGATGGTGCATATAAAAGATCCCTTGCTGCTAATCGAAAAGAGTAGACCATGAAGTGGCGACAGCGGGTTTCCTCTCTCAATATCTGTGTGGTCCTTAACCATATGTCTGACGCCATAAAACCGTAAATAAAATGTGTTGAGTGCGTCGTTAAATAAAACATTTTTCAAATTTTTTCTGAAACCGCCCTATTTCGTTTCGTTTATCGTCACCAATTTTCGCCAGTCTGCGATCAAACGTCCACGTGATTAAACTAAAAATAGTTATGAAGCTATTTTTACGACAACCCGTTTCAGATTCATACGGAACTCCATTCAATAATTCATTTGTCCTGTTTTGTTTCTTTGTTAAAATATTAATCTAAGCTTATCAAAGCATCTTCACAGTAAAAACCACAGAACATGTACCGTTTATTTTAAACTTACCTGGAAAAAAAACATGATTGTTAAAATAAATAACACAATTTTTGTTCAAAACAAACTGCGACTGGTTCCGGTTTCAAGCGGTTTCCGATAAGAATGTTCGAAATTCCGATCGTAATGTTTCGGCTGAGTCCTGTTCGATTCGTGAACAGTGAAATTCCAAGGAATGTTCGTGCGAATTCATGCTACGATCTGGAATCACAGAAATGATTTTTAGTAGTAGTTAATAAAAAAAACTGTTTAACGACATCATTAGAGTACCTTGATTAAAGTTAAAATTTGTTTTGTTTAACAACCCCACTAGACCAAACTGAATATTTAATTATCAGCTATTGGATGTCAAACATTTGGTAAATCTTACACATAGAGGAAACCCGCTGCATTTCTGTTTTAATGCAGAAAGGGATCTTTTATATGCACTTTCCCACAGACAGGAAAGCACATACCACAGACTTTGACCAGTTATGGTTCGATCCTTTGATGCAAACACCTCAAGCGAGCACTCAACCAAGCTAAATCCAGCCCCTTTAGTAGTAGTAGTAGTCGCTGTAGTAGTAGTTGTGTGTAGTAGTAGTAGTAGTAGTAGTAGTCGATGTAGTAGTTGTAGTAGTAGTTGCAGTATCACTATTAGTTGTAGTAGTAGTAGTAGTAGTAGTAGTTGTAATAGTAGTAGTAGTAGTAGTTGTAATAGTAGTAGTAGTAGTAGTTGCAGTATTACTATTAGTTGTAGTAGTACTTATAGTAGTAGTAGTAGTAGTAGTAGTAGTAGTAATAGTTGTAATAGTAGTAGTATAAGTAATAATAACAGTAGCAGTAGTTGTAGTAGTAGTAGTTGCAGTATTACTATTAGTTGTAGTTGTAGTAACAGTAGTAGTAGCAGCAGCAGCAGCAGTAGTAGTAGTAGTAGTAGTAGTAGTAGTAGTAGTAGTAGTAGTAGTAGTAGTAGTTGCAGTATTACTATTAGTTGTAGTTGTAGTAGCAGCAGAAGCAACAACAACAGTAGTAGTAGTAGTAGTAGTAGTAGTGGTATTAGTAGTAGTGGTAGTAGTAGTAGTAGTAGTGGTAGTAGTAGTAGTAGCGGTAGTAGTGGTAGCGGTAGCAGTAGTAGTAGTGGTAGTAGCGGTAGTAGCAGTAGTAGTAGTAGTAACAACTTAGTAGCAGAAGTTAGTGATGTTCCAATTATCGATTGTAATCGAAAATTGATCGGATTGTCTCTTACGATGTGATGTTCGATTATAAAAAATCCATAATCCATTGTGTGGGAAAATGTTAACTGTAACTTTTCCTCGAGTTTAGATGATAACATTGATGTAAATTTATAGTGGTTTGGGTTTGTTTTCATGTTCACATAAAGAACAATTATACTAAACAGTTATTAAATATAAAATTGGTCATTTGCAGGGTGCACACGACAATAGTTACATGGCCCTTATAATTCAAAGCCTTCTTATGGTCATGGAATTCTAACCGATTGTGTAATCGAAAGTTGATCGATTGGAGCAAACCGATTATAACCGATGATCTGTGTAATCGAAAGTTGATCGATTGGAGCAAACCGATTATAACCGATGATCTATGATGAAATCCCAACCGACTCTCATCACTAGCAGAAGTAGTAGTAGTAGAAGTATTAATTAATTAATTAATGATAGTAGTACACACGCCAAAAAAAACCCCAAAAGCAACAAAAACAAAACTAAACACTGTGGATGTTTTTTATTTATTTATCTTGTGTGCGTAAACTTACCATTATCCGTTTTGTGCGTAATGTAGTGGGTGTACCTGGTGGCGGTCAGATTCTATCATGATTCCATAATCTCGCACGAACACGTCCCCGACCATCACTAACGATCCGTAATATGCCGAAAACAAACGATGTTTTCAGCGGCTGCGCGGTGTTGCTGCGCTTGGACTGGTTTTCGTTAAGGTCGAATTTCCGGCAGTAAATTGAAGAAAAGGGCATAAAAACAACTATTTTATGTCAAATTTATGAAAAATGAGAAGCAAACAGGTAGTAGTACTGTATAATATTGTCACATCATATATTTAAGAGGTCGAATTAAGACGTTTGTTTCAACTTTTCGGGTTTTGCTTTTCATGAAAACTCACGTCTGCATGAGGTCTCACATCATGGTTTAACTTTAATTTTTTTTTATGAACTGAGTACAAATCAAAATACTTTGAACCGTTACATCAGTGTCTATCAATGAACTATGGTTTTATTTTTAACATTTCACAGATGCACATGTTTGTGATTTTGGTATATATTCCTATTAGAAAAAATAAAATTGAAATTGAAATTTTTACCTAAAATGAAAATTTGAACAGGCCCAATTAAAAAAAATTAAACAAATTAAAGTCCAAACCAAAATGTTAAAGCCGCACACCCTATTTCCATCCAGCAAAAATAAATTATAATTTGGTTAATCTACAAACCTGTATCACACTTAGATCACGTTTTTATCAAATGGAGTGAAAAAGCAGGTTTTATATCGATAAATACCATGGGAATCCCCATGTCCCAAATGCTTGAAATAATTTTTAAAGTTAGTATTCTGATGTCACCGGTAGAGGTCGCTCGAAGCACAACAATGCCTACGTCATGACAAATTTCACAGACTTGGGGTGCGTTCGTTTCACCTCTCCTGGACATGTTCCAACTGTTCTGTCCTGGTTGTATCCCCTCTCCAGATATCGTAAGACTTAGCAAAATTGTTGGTTTTAAGGGTTTGTAACGTTTTGTATTGAGTGAGACACTTACTTGTCCGAACTTTATTGTTACTGAAAATGTTACTGAACTGTGAAGAAAAATCTCACAAATGAACAACAACAAATCGGATGTTGATTGCGCGAACCGTGCACGAGAAAACAAACTGAACCAAAATGATAACGGTCACGTGATATACCAACGTCTGTGACATTGAAATGGAAATATCCCCTCTAAAAATAGATTGGACCTCGCTTGCTTAACGGTTTTTTCTCGATAACACGTCTTGTGAAAAAATGCAACAAATGCATTTCGTGGTTTTACAAACATCAGGATTACCAAAAAGCACTTCAGGTGAATGGAAATGTGTATTCTAAATAATAAAATGTAAGTAAGGGTCAATTTTATTTGTGAAAAATGGGGTTTAATAGCGAAAAACAAAGCCGTAATGGTTAACAAATAAACGTAACAATTACAAAAAATTGCTCTCCTACCTTTAATTTTTGGTAGATTTTACCCACATTTTGTCCATACAGAATTCTTGAAAAAACCATTACAATGACACGGATTTCACATACTAAGGCTTAGACTAAGGTCAACGACAGTCACTTTTCGCACCCTTGTTTTGGGTTCGTACACAATAAATATAGCATATCTTACCGTTATTTCACTTGAAATCCATATTTCGTAAAAAGTAAAAAAAATTAATCACAAGATTTTCTTCAAACACATTCAGATGCATTAGTAATGTTCAAACAAAACATTTTCAATAGCAAGTTTGCATTGGAATTTTTCCAGCATTCTTAAAACGGAAACGTCATGTACCCAGTGTATGGTTATTGTAAGGCGATTCAAAATGATGTCATTGGAATACTGACGTCATTCAAATTCAAAATTAGCTATATTATTACAATGCTTCGCCACATTAAAATAAAAACTGGCCTACTAACCTTGACCCCTGTCAAATTTCTATAACAAGCGGACAACGTTGTTTACAGGTTGGTATTTTGTTATTTTTCATAATTCTGGACAAAATATTAATTTTAAGTTTCAAAAGATGAAAGAAATAAAAAGTACCTTTTGTCAAATATATCATATCAAACAATTACCGTTGGATATGTTTTATTTACTGTGTACAAAGCCAAAACAAGGGTGCGAAAAGCATGTAATTTTGGGTGGGGTTCACAAGTGTACAAAGAGTACACTTTTGACCACCCCCTCCCCCCAAATGAAAAATGTTGATTGACCTTTTTCATTTAAAAAAAAAAGTGTATGCTGGCCCCTTAACCCCCTCCCTACTGCATACGGTTTGTACGCTTGTGAAAATGTTGAAAATTATGGACGGCCCCTAAAGCACTAACAATAGATCTAACGAATGCAAAAGGGGTTGGGTGTAAATCAGATGAGAGCCTTCTGTATGCAATTTAATTTTATTTAAATGAAATTAGTGGGTGAGCCTTAACTCAGGCATGCATTTAAAGCTGAGTATACCAAAAATATTGGTATATATTGGTAATATTGTGTCAATACCGAATACCATACCAATACCGAGGTAAATCACCCCAAAATACTGATATTGATATCAAATTTCAATACTGCCTAGCTATAGGTAAGAAATTGTAAGTATATATCCAACTCTGTTACATTCCTTAACAATTCTTTTTTCTACACATGAACCAAAATCATAAGTGTACAGGCTCTCATTTTTGTAAGGGGGGGGGGGGGGGCTCATTTTTGCCTGAATCTGAATAACAACATATATTCTTATTAGCATTACCACCAAACAGCTATATATAGGGTTGCAAATGAATCACTACACATTTTTATATGGATTACAACTAATGTTGAGGATAGAATGATAGAAATACATAGTAAAACGGTCTCAGTTTAGCACATTTTGCCAGAATATCTCTTATAATTTTTGCCAGAATTTGAGGTTTTGCTCCAGAACTAGGGAGGCAGTTTCCTGCCACACACACTCATCAAGATATGACCAAAATAGGTGGAAAACCCCACATGACCCTTATGTCAGTTAAAACGGTCGTAGTTTTCTTAATTTAACTGTATATGGCGATCATGGCAAAAATATATATCAATTTTAAAGTGTCATCTGCATGTGCATGTTTATTTTTGCGTCCTAGTGTGTGAAGTCAGTAAAAATGTGAGATCACATGACAGTCGTTTTTCTATGGAAGAAAATAAGGGTGCTAAAATTTGAAAACATAAACTAAGGATGTAGATCACTAGAGTTTTACATTAAAAATATGACTATTACTACAATATATATATAGTCAGTATTATATTTGAATAAATATTAAAAGAATATTTAGATAAAATAAAAATAGAAATAACCAAAGCTATTTAAAAAACAAGTTTGTCTGCACCTTATGTTGCAAGCAATGTTTTAAACACAGTGCAGCATACTGTTGACTGTTAAATCAATAAAATTGTCAACACAGTTCCCTTTTTGTTGATTGCTTAAAAACATAAATGCAAATTGCAGTTATATACTTTGTTTTTATGATGTTTTGTGCTTGTATACTTGAAAATAATAAATAAAACGACTCAGTGAGAGGGGTATGTAGACCGAATGTAAGCATGTGTGCACTTTTGATTGCATCATATATGTAGATTCAAGTAACAATTAAAAAGTGATTCTAGGTACTTAATAATTGTATTAGTATATTTTAAAACTGCTTTGTAATTTTGTTATAATTATTAGTTGAAGAAACTTTTTAATTGTTATATTTTTCTGCATTGTTGGTTGAACTTGAACCATTCAAGTAATAATTTAAAAGGTTCTTCAGCTAATAATTATAATAATAAAATAATACTAATATGATTATTAAGTACCGTTAATCATCAGGGACCCATGCTGTATATATATTTTTAAAGAAAACTTTAAAGGTATATTACCCGGTATAATAATAATGCTTACCATAGGAAAGTAGGGGAATCATTTGATAAATCATTCATGAAGCACTGGTTGAAACAGCAAAAAAGAAGAGAATAATAGGGTTTTAATAGGATTTTAACTGAATGAACAAAATGAATTGCAATGTGATAAAAAAAAATCTGTAGCCAAATTCAAGTAACAAAGCAGAATTATTTTCAAAAATAGGTATACAAATACAAACAACATGCAGTCTTTGAATGAGCTCTTTTGAGCCGAATTAAAAGTTAAATTGCATTTGGAATATAGGTCCATCTCAGATGAGTGCAAGGCTTGAAAGTCACGTTGTAGAGTGAGAAGCAATCAGCTTTGCTTCTCAGGTTTCAGGATGGAAGCAAAAATAAATGCTAGACATTGAGAAGCAGTTCTAGAAATCAGTCTCAAAATTAGATTTGTGGTGTAAGATTTATAATGATCTCTTTTTAAAATGAAGAATTCTCAATACATCTGAAATACTGTCAAAATTAAGATGGACAGCAAAAGCTGCTTTTGATGCTGAATATCGGGGGGGGGGGGGGGGGGGAATATTGTGCATTTTGAGAGGCATTTGCTGCCTACCTCGTCAAATTTGTATTTCTTGTTTCAGCCAGTGCATCACAATTGGTATAGCAAAGGCTGCGGTATGTGTTATCCTGTCTGTGGGAATGGGATGGCCGGTGTATATAAAATATCCCTTGCTGCGGTATGTGTTATCCTGTCTGTGGGAATGGGATGGCCGGTGTATATAAAATATCCCTTGCTGCGGTATGTGTTATCCTGTCTGTGGGAATGGGATGGCCGGTGTATATAAAATATCCCTTGCTGCGGTATGTGTTATCCTGTCTGTGGGAATGGGATGGCCGGTGTATATAAAATATCCCTTGCTGCGGTATGTGTTATCCTGTCTGTGGGAATGGGATGGCCGGTGTATATAAAATATCCCTTGCTGCGGTATGTGTTATCCTGTCTGTGGGAATGGGATGGCCGGTGTATATAAAATATCCCTTGCTGCGGTATGTGTTATCCTGTCTGTGGGAATGGGATGGCCGGTGTATATAAAATATCAAAGGCTGCGGTATGTGTTATCCTGTCTGTGGGAATGGGATGGCCGGTGTATATAAAATATCCCTTGCTGCGGTATGTGTTATCCTGTCTGTGGGAATGGGATGGCCGGTGTATATAAAATATCCCTTGCTGCGGTATGTGTTATCCTGTCTGTGGGAATGGGATGGCCGGTGTATATAAAATATCCCTTGCTGTGGTATGTGTTATCCTGTCTGTGGGAATGGGATGGCCAGTGTATATAAAATATCAAAGGCTGCGGTATGTGTTATCCTGTCTGTGGGAATGGGATGGCCGGTGTATATAAAATATCAAAGGCTGCAGTATGTGTTATCCTGTCTGTGGGAATGGGATGGCCGGTGTATATAAAATATCCCTTGCTGCGGTATGTGCTATCCTGTCTGTGGGAATGGGATGGCTGGTGTATATAAAATATCCCTTGCTGCGGTATGTGTTATCCTGTCTGTGGGATGGCCGGTGTATATAAAATATCCCTTGCACTAATGGAACATTGTAGTGTGTTTCCTCTATAAGACTATATGTCAAAATTACCAAATGTTTGACATCCAGTAGCTAAACCATTGTACTCTAGTGGTGTCATTAAACAAAACAATCTTTTTAATGGTCAGTTTTGAGCCTTGCAAGTATTCTACCAACTGAGCTAGATTCCATCATTCCGATAAATAGCTGCAAATTAAATGTTTCCACATACATGTATTACAGGGCTCGAAACTCACCAAAACATATGGTGGCCCCCAAAATAATAATGGATGGTAAGAGAACCACGAGCATAATTTTAATGTGGAATACAAATATAAATAGTGGCTCATATCTTATAGCTCTAAACAAGATCGCCCACATATTATTTGGGTGACTATAAAGCCATTATGTTTTAAATATGTAAGTCCCCAAAACGGGACATTAGTCGCATTTGGCAACCTGGCCACAGGCCGTTTCGAACCCTGTATAATTCCCTGCATCAAGATTGTAACATTTCTAACTTTAATGGCTGTTTACCCATTTTTCATAGCGTTACGCCCCTTGAACTTAGGAGATATGGAAATTTATTGGGTCCGGTAGGTGACATGTATTGCTTTAGCAGTACTCTCTGAATGCTTGTTTTGTTTATTTCTTTATTTTAAAGCTGTGTATTTTCTTCCACAGACAGTGCCGAAGAGAACGAAGGCCATGTTGAAGAAGAAGAAGAAAAAGCTGAAGAAGAAGCCACGGTCCGGCGCACGCCGCTACAACCTTGATGACCTCATCAAAGCAGCCAAAGAGGTTCAGGATGGCAGCCTGACGACGCGGGAAGCCGTCGTTAAGTACGACCTCCCATACAGCACGCTGCACGACCGCGTCACGGGGCGCACCGACATGGACGTCACAACGCGCGGACCCAGGTTCGTGCTCGGCAAAGAAGGCGAGAAGATGCTGGCCGAGTACTTTCACTTCCTGTTAACCCTCGGAATCCGCACGTCCAGCTCGAGGATGAAAGGATTAGCCACGGAGCTGGCCAAGTTGTTGGGCGTGCTGAATCCCAAGAGGAATCTCTCTGTCAAGTGGTATGGCACGTTCGTCAAACGGTGGCCCGAGTGCGTCACAGAGCCTGTCGCCGTGGATACCAAGTCGGTTAATACGTATTTCACTCAGCTGAAGGAAATGTTAGAAAGGTATTATTTAAAGTGATATATGTCAGTCTGGTTTCATAGTCTGTTTCATATTCTATGGATGGTCAACAGGGATGGATAGAGAGTGTTTCAGGCAAGGAGTGCAAGTTTTAAAAAGGCCATCTTCAGTATTATTATAAAAAATATAGTAATATTATGCACTTAATAGTGAACAAGGCTTGTATACAGGAATTTAGCAAGGATGTCTGGTATCAGTTACATGTAACTAGTTGTCTAATGAGTAGTATAGATTGCTATCTCTAAAGTATATGACGTCATGAGGTGACACGTCATCCTAGCCAGCATGGCACCGCCTGTACATTTATTATCATTTTAATAAATCATTATCTGAATTAATCTCGTTCCATCTTTGACAGAACAGAGTGGGTCTATATTGTGGCCAGCAAAGTTTGTAGGGTGTTTCAAACATGCTCCTCAGGACAATGTATTGAAAAAAAGAATCCCGAAACTCACCTCCTACATATGCACCAGTGATCCGCTTTAAAGGGGCACATACAGGGTTTTTTAGGAAGTGTGTGCAGCTTTGAAAAAGAGCTTCTACATTATTATAATATTTATTATTATATTGCGGGAGGCACCACATTGTTATAATATTTATTATTATATTGCGGGAGGCACCACATTATTATAATATTTATTATTATATTGCGGGAGGCACCACATGGTTGTCATACATGTATTTATTATTATATTGCGGGAGGCACCACATTGTTGTCATATTTATTACTATATTGCGGGAGGCACCACATTGTTGTCATATTTATTATTATATTGCTGGAGGCACCACATTGCTGTCATATTTTTATGTGAATGATGAGAAACGCTTCTGGAAAGAAATTAAAGGGAAGATCAACTCAAATATGAGCCTGATATGTGGGAAAGATGCATACCCGGACGACCAACACATACTGACACTTTAAGAAATGAAAAACGCCTAATTTTAAAATTATTATTCCGGCTAACTGGTGGCAGCCATTTTGTTTAGTTTTTGTGACGTCCAGTGGTATAGCTTGGGGTGAAGTGACGTCAGCTCCGTCCAATGCCTCTATAATGCACAGTGTAAACAAACGCTCTAATTTACGACAAGGTGCTTCGCTTTCATCAACCTGACTTGTAAAACAACATAAATGATGATAGTATAATAAACTATTTAACTAAATACATTTCAATTTGCATCAATAGAACGAAATGGAGTTATAGTATTTTACTCTTTTAAAAAAAACAAAGAAAAAAATGCATATTATTAGGCCTATTGGTAGGTGACATCAAATATAATCTCAAGAAAAACACAAGGTTTTACAATAAACAATGGATACACAAATCAACAAATATCTGAGATGTATTCCTAATATCAATGTTAATCTATTATTCATAACATTGATTAAAACAATAATGTCGTTTTCGCAGGTTAAGCGATAATACCACGGTTCCCGTCCATTAACTAACAGTTCTTTACAGCAAACCGGAAATAGTTTGTCTCGTGCATTTCTGCTCTCAAAGCAGACGACATTATTGAGAAATACTTAAGTTTTTTAATAAATAACTCCGATATTAATATTCAGTTAAGTATTTACTGAACTATAATGACATACCATTTAATCTCAGACATTGGTCCATCCATCTACATGTTAATTACTTCAAATCATGGAAGTAATAAAAAAGGTAAACGTCAAGTTTAGACATACATGTACATGTGTAGCTGACTGCGGTGAAACATTGAAATTTAATTTTAAAGGATCATGCACATTAAAACAATCAATTTCACAACACACGGGTACGTTCGAGCAAAAACGACCACTCACGATACCCAAATAATAATTTTCCTTTCTTTGGGAATATGTAATTAGTCAGTTTTGTGAATTTAGATTGGACAGTCTACTTTATCGAGTGTTTTACAGAATTACTTACAGTAATAAAGCAGGATGGCTGATAATGTTCATTATGATTTGAGGGGTGTCCGCGCGGTTATCACACAATACCCTGTGATCTTAATAAATGAAGTGTGTCTAGACACAGTGTCTGGGAACCGTCTAAATATACACCTGCCAATCAGGAACCACAGGTACAAGCCACGGAAAGAAAAGACCAATTAACCAAGAAAATACTCCGATTATTATTTCAGTATGTGGGTTAATTTATGTACAAAACATAAGACAGTTATTTCAATACTTTGACAATGGTGGTTTATTTTGTATTGAAAAATAATATATATTTGGTGCTGGCTTACTGTGATGGATATTATTACAGAACATTGCAATGCATCCGCAAAAATCAGGGATGTTTTATTTCTTCAGTTTGAAGACTAATTCCTGACGTGACACGTTAAGTATTACATAACCACCAGCTCATCAGAGGGGGTATTCACTGGGATGGTACAAAATGGCTGCGCCCGTTATATATAATAGCCGTCACATTTAAGCATTTTATTAATTAACTATGCGATTATACTTGTTGATATTAAGCAATAACGTGCATTATATATCATTGAATATGCATACCAGCCAAATGCCTTAATTGCCCCCTCCTTTAAAGTGCACTTGGGAGCTCGGGCTCAACTACTAACCTCCGATGCTTTTTCAGAGGCAATTTAGTGTTGTATATTGTGGATGATGATTTTTTAATTTTAAAGTCATTAAAAGGGCAGTTATAAAAGTGGGGAGGGGTGATGGGACTCCTATGAAATAGTCATCCATTGCAGGCGTTTTAGACACCCACCTAAATCTGCACCTGATGAAATCCTGTGTTTTCCGTCTTATTGTAGATATCAACTTGTTGACAAGCCGAGACGTCTGTTCATTCTTGATGAGACGGAGATCTGCATTCCGTACCGGCCAGGCAGCACCGCCCCGTTTCCAGACAAACTCAACGAGTCCGTCGGCAGATCAGACGATGGGAACAACTCCCAGGACGGGGCAGACAACTCTGTTTTTGACAAGAAGCGAACCGTGTCCAAGAATGTCACGCTGTATGGTTGCGGAAATGCGACCGGGAAGGTGTTGAAACCGTTTTTTGCATGTCTGTCAAATTTACGCAAGACGGAGGAAGTTTTGGTCAACTGTCAAGGTCACCGTGGTCTGATGCTCGGAAAGTGGAAAAATGGGGAGGAGATTTTCCAGTATTACCTCGAAAACCACTTCAAGGGTCAGACGATTGCCCCCGACGACACCCGCCCAGTTCTGCTGCTTTTTGACGCTCATAAAGCGAAACCGTCTGATGCTACGATTCGGTGGGCAAGAGAGAACCAGATAATTCTGTTTCCATTACCCCCCCATGTGCATCAGTTACCAGATGTAGGCTGTATGGAACACTTCAAAGACAGTTTCGAAGAAGAGTGTATTTCCTTTCTCGAGGATTTTATTGTGGATGATTTGGTTAACAGAAACCATGCTTGTAACATTGCTGGTAGAATCTACCCTGAGGTTGTCTCCCCTGAAAACCTGATTGCCTGTTTTCGGAAGATTGGAGTGTATCCATTCAACCCGAGGGTTGTCGATCCTAACGCTTCTGTATTAAGTGCCAGATCGGGACAGAAGGAGATTACAGAATCTAGTCAGAATGACCTGGAGTTGGAGGTCAATGGTAGTGAAAGCGGAACTAGTCGTGGTGTGAAAAAAGTCAAGGTGAAAAAAATGTCGAAAAAACCAGTGGCCCAATCTTCCAAAGACATTATTGCAGACTTTCTGAAAAAGAAGAATCCATATTTGTTAACGGACCAAGCAATGCGTGAGATAAAGATGCAGATACAAATGGAGGAAGAGACTCCAGACATGATACTCAAGAAGGCAATAAGGGACGTCAAAAAGTCTGGTCTGTCAATGCGAGGTGCCGCAAAGAGGCACGGAATACCATACAAGAAACTCTTTGAGGAGATGGCCAAGTCGAACTCGTCAATCCGCGACAAGCAGGGTTACCGTAGCTACACGATGATGAACCTGCAGAAGGCGATGAAGGTTGTGAAGGACAAGAAGATGACTTGTCACACGGCCAGTAAGAAGTTCGGCGTCCCATACAGCACGCTTCACGACCGCGTGGTAGAAAGGGTTAACCCTGACGTCTCATCCCCCGGGCCACAGCCGCTCCTCGGACCTAAAGAGGAGGAGAAAGTGGCCGATTTCCTCCAGTACATTAGTCTCCTAGGTTACCGCTTTCAGCAGAAAGAGGTCCAGACATTCGTAACAATATACTCTCACAAAAAGAAAATCCTCGATCCATGTCGATCGTTATCGGAAGCGTGGTACAGGCATTTCATGAAGCGCCACAAACGCGCCTTCCCGGATGTAGACGTGGCTCGGAAGCCCACGGCCGAGACGAAGTTTGTGAACCGGTATTTCTATGACCTGCACGAAGTGATGAGCCGGTACAAGCTGCTGGAGAAACCAGAACTGGTGTTCAACGTTGACGAGGTTGAGATCGACCTGCCGTACAAAGTCTCGTACAAGCTGGTCACCATCAAGAACGCTCACCTGCGCCGCGTCACTATCATCGCCTGCGGCAACGCTCAGGGGGAGAGTCTGCCTCCGTACTTCATCTACAGGGGCCAGCACAAGTTCAACCAGTGCCACCTGAAACACGCACCAGCGGGGAGTCAGGGCCGGTCGACTCTTTCCCGTCACACCAGCCCCGAGGTTCTGCAGAGGTACCTCTACGAACACTTGATTCCATCGGTGAACGAAGACGAAGAATCGCCAGCCTTGGTTCTGTTTGACGCCTTCAAGATGAAGGTTACGGAGCAGCAGATCGCATGGGCAAGAGACAACCGAGTTATCCTGTTTCCATTACCTCCGGGGCTTAGCGCCGAATCCAAATCCAGCGAGGTCGGAATATTACAGAATTTCCGGCAGTCTTTTGAGAAGACGTTTAAAGCATACACGAGCTGCCACCCCGGGAGTACTGTGAACAAGTACAACATCTGTGGTCTGGCGGGGGGAGTCTACGAGGACGTGATCGCCCCGAGCTGTCTGGCATCACATTTCAGACGGATGGGAATCGTCCCACTCAACCCAAAATCGGTGGACTTGGAGGCGAGGTATCCCAACAAATCTCGACGCGGTCCACCAGTCAAGAACGAATCAGAGGAAATGGACGAGGCTGACCAGTTTCTGAACAGTCAGAACCCGTTTCTACTCCTGAAGCAGGACCTTGGTAAAAGACTGTTACCCAAGCCTAGCAAGAGAAAAGCGGAATCACAGGTGAAGCTGAAGATTAAAAAATCTAGAATTGACGCTCCACGTTCACATGATTTTCACGACTCTGATGATGATGATGACGACGACGATGGTGATAGTGATGATGATGATGATGGTGACGAGGTAGCAGCAGAGCGTGTGGAAGAGGATGGGGCATTTGCCGACGTCCCGATCGCCGGTTTGTCGTATCCCCCGGTGTTGCACACCGTTGGAGATTGGTCAGGGTATGCAACAGTGTCAGCCGCGGTGGAGGAGGAGAGACGAGTGGGGAGGGTGACGGCCGCGGAGATGTCTGGAGTGACGTCGCGGACCTCGGCGTGGTACCGTAAGACCAGCAAGGTGACAAGTCTGCAGGATTTCCAGCAACCGTCGGCAACAGAGCAAGCAGTGCAGACCATTACACAAGAGAATGTGTCCGGTAATGATGATAACACATCTGTCTGTCTGTCTGTGTCTCTATCTCAGGGGGTCAGAATGTGTCCGGTAATGATGATAACACATCTGTCTGTCTGTCTGTGTCTCTATCTCAGGGGGTCAGAATGTGTCCGGTAATGATGACAACACATCTGTCTGTCTGTCTGTGTCTCTATCTCAGGGGGTCAGAATGTGTCCGGTAATGATGACAACACATCTGTCTGTCTGTCTGTGTCTCTATCTCAGGGGGTCAGAATGTGTCCGGTAATGATGATAACACATCTGTCTGTCTGTCTGTGTCTCTATCTCAGGGGGTCAGGACGTAGCCCAGTGGTAAGGCATGCGCTTGATGTACAATCTGTCTGGGATCTTTTATATCTTCTCCCTTACTGTCCATCTTCTCTCTTATGTTTCTGGGTCTCCTCTCCATGGCCCACATTTCAAAGCTATCTTAACGATACCATAAGCTATGTTGTCACTATGGCGTGTGCTGTGGCTTACGATGGTTTTACGATTTTGTAGCACTTAGATAGTTTTGAAATATGGGTCTAGGGCTATGGATTGCACCAAATCTGAGGTGATAAAGGCAAAAGCATACGAGATAGGGGGTGGGTGTTATGAGTTCAGTGTTGAAGCATATTCTCAAATTAGGGCAAAAACCTTAGAGGTATTTGGGCAAAATGAGCTGGCCTGAAACCTTTTCACCATGTATTTCCATAATTCTAACTACAATTTTTTATTATATTAGTTATAATCCATGTGAAAATATGTAGTGATTCGTTTGCAACCCTATATAGCAGTACGGCAGTAATGCTAATATGAATAAATGTTTGTATCCATGTTGGCATTTTCATTTAATTTGGACAAAAATCAACATGTCCCTCCCTGCAAAAATGGGAGCTCATACACCTATGGATAAAGGATGTGCCCAAAATAAATATGCCCCAGTATAAGCAAACCCAGATTAATCTTGAAACATTTCACCTTAAAATCAATGGAATATTAAGCTGTAAATACATAAAAATATCTTGAAATTAATTTCTAAATAAGTAATTCTTTACCAGCTATTATTAACTTTACTGTACTAAATCAATATTGGGGTGTTTAGAACAAAACGCCTGTTGTGCCCAAATTAATGGAATCTAAAGTCTCAATCACACTTTCTCAATAAGTCTACTCTCGCCTGCCTCACCCTCTCTCTGTATCTGTCTGTCTGTTTGTGTGTGTGTGTGTGTATCTCTCTCTCTCTCTCTCTCTCTTCTCTCTCTCTCTCTATCTCTCTCTCTCTCTCTCTCTCTCTCTCTCTCTCTCTCTCTTTCGTTATATTCACATTTATATTGAACATTTGAAAGTCTATATTTTAGAGTTTTAATGGGATAGAGAACTGTCTTGGTTTGGGGATGAGAAATGCTATGGGTTTTTTTTATTTTTTTTTATTTTTTATAAACAAGAAAAGGAAGTGTGGTTTCTTTTTCAGTATCAAGTGTACCAACCACAACGACAACCTTGCTAACCAATATCAAGACGGAAGTTTTTGATATTCCAGACATTGCTTCAGGTACATTAAACAAAAAATAGCTAAATAGTAAGTTCAGTTTATTATGGAATTTGCATATCAATTCCAAGCCTGCATATTCAGTGGATTTTGATTTAAATCCTGGATAGTTAAAAAAAAATTTAATTGGTTGATAATACTTATTTTTGCATTTTAAAATAACAGGAACAGGGATTGCATTAAAACATTTGATGATCACAAAAAACAAACAAAAAAATCAATGAAAATCTTGTAATAGTAAGATCATACAAAATGAATTTAAAAAGTGAATGGAAAGTCCTGGAGTGTGGTTGATAACAAAAAGTAAACCCCAAGTGTAATGGTACACGAATCAACAATAAAATCAACTAGACACAGCCAGTCTGTTTCACTGATCGACTGCGATTACTGGACTAAAAGTACATGTAGTTGCATGAATGCACATTGTGTATATCACGTATGTAACGTACCTTTGCTTTAAATGAGAAATAAGATTTGTGTTTTAAAAGTTTATACATTATATCTAATAATCTAATAAATGGTTGTCAAAACCATATATTGTAAGTGTATGGAATCTTCACCATCACAAAGCACCTCCGGCGACTAAGTCTGTTACTCTCCCCAAAATTACAGATGTTTATAAATTAACCAACAAATGCTTTAACCTGATTTACAGAAGTGATCCGAGGCCAGTCGACACTGGGTCCGATCTCGCTGGACAACATCAAGACAGAGGAGGTACAGGAGAGTGAAGGGAACCTCCAGATTCAGCTCGCACCAGGCGGTAACACTCTTAATTACACCGCGATTACTCAGAAGCATTGCAAATATTATTCTATCTCATCATGTTAAATATTTTTAGGAAAAATATCCGCCTGGTCCCCCCTCCCCTAACCCTAACCCTCACCTTAACCCTAACCCTAACCCTAACTAAAAATAATAAAGGGGGGGACCGGGCGGATATTATACCATTTCGTATATCATCTCATCCTGTTAAATATTTTTCATGTTATCTCATATTCACACAAGAAGTCAGAACTTCGAGATTCAGCTCACACTGGGATGTAAACTTTTATTACACTGCGGTCACACAGAAGCATGTTAGATTTTTTTTTTATGTCTCATCAGTTTAGATATTTTTTATATCTCATCCTGTTAGATATTTTTCATATTATCAGAAGCAGAACCATGACATCCAGCTCACACCAGGAGGTAACACTTTTATTACACCTCGGCCACACAGAAGCATGTTAGATATTTCTTATATCTCATCATGTTAGATATTTTTCATATTATCTCAAATTCACTTCAGAAGTCAGAACCTCGAGATTCAGCTCACACTGGGAGGTAACACTTTCTTACACAGCAATCCCAGAGAATCATGTTAGATATTTCTTATATCTCATCCTGTTATGATATTTTTCATATTACATGTACCTGAAATTCACATCAGGAATCAGAAGCATATGAGATATTATGAATCGGAGAGAAGCAAGTTACATATTTTTTTAATTTTAGCATGTCAGATATTTTTCCTATCTCACCTTCACATTAGGGGTCAGATAGAATCGTGTTAGATATTTTTCTCATCTCATGTTCAAATTAGGTGTGAAAGAAAACGTGTCATTTATATTAGGGGTCAAAGAGTTGTAATTATTTTGTATATCTGCCACAAGTTTCAGTCCTCAAAGGCCTGCTACAAGTATGTGGCTACTGGCTACTACAGGTTTTCTTGTCTCAACAGTGCAAATAACCATACTTTAGACACAAAACAGTCAGAGTTTTAAAATGTGCTTATGCATCATTACACAAATATTTGGGGCAGGACATAACCAAGTTGTAAAGGCTCACCCCAGTGATGCATGGTCAAGCTAGAATTGATCCCGGTTGGTGTGCTCTTTCTCATTTCAACCAGTGCTCCACAGCTGATGATACTGTGGGATGCTATATTGTCGCTTGAGAGCTAAAAGGTTGTAAATGGCAGATACGACCTAAAACGTCTTTTTTGCATATTCGGAATCGCCATCCCCGATTACATATTGTCACAAAACATTGTAGCTGTGTCCCTAATTGCATCGCTTATACAGAAGGATTTAAATGGTCGTAAGTGAATCATAGATACCAATTTGCACGAAAATAGATACATACCACTTTCCTCCGATTTGCTTGCTGTCCATTATGTGAACACAACTGGTCGTGTGTGGTAGATACACCCTTTTTAAATACATTTCATTATATAATTATGTCTGACATAGGTCGTATGTGCCAAATACGACCCATATGTATTCTTTGTTTTCGGTCTGTGATAGAAATTACAAATGCGAAGTACAATAGAGCATACATTATGTCAATATTTGTATGTGCTTGAATCCTAAAAATAATATGACTTTTGTTGTGAGAGCCCGATCTATTTAAGAAAAACATTTGGTACTGCATGTAACGAACCATTTGGCAACAGACAAGAAAGGTGTCTGTATGTATATATATATAAATAGGAATTGCAGTAACATTAATGTTTGTATGGTTTGCTATTTTATGTGCACCATAATTATAATAATAAACATGTTTTGGGGAATTTTCTTGAAAAACAAATATCTATTTTGAAATGTTTTTAATTGAAGCAAAGTTTCCAACATGTAATTTGTATCTGTAGATACAATTTTCAGCTGCCTTTGAAGATCTACAGGACTGCCCTAATGTAGGCATTATGGATTAATAATATTGCACATACAAACGTCATTGTAAATTATCCAGGACAAAAGACAGTGTAATCAGATATATGGTTAAAAGGCAAATAAAGTGAATGTGGCCTCGACATAAACGATAGCAAGATATATGAACTTTGATTAGCTTTACAGTTAACAAATATTTGCAACAGAATATCCCTGTCCTGAGTCAGACCCCCGATCCTATCGGAGGCTGGACTTGGGATAGGTGTGTTTGAAACCGTAGTGGTATATGGACTATGGACACTTTAAACCACTTACTAAGCTAAGCTAAGCAACACATCACACACACCAAAACATTAGCACAAATTTTTAACATAGCACACACAGCAGACCTGAACATGATATATAGCATACACAACAGAACTTGGCACATCAGTGACAACAAGACCTGAACATAACAGCAAAAAGCTGAACATGAGAAAATAATCACCATAGAACGTGACATAGCACTTGCGACAGTTCATTTGTTTGTTTTGTTTAACACCACTAGAGTACATTGATTAAATAATCATCGGCTATTGGATGCCAAACATTTGGTAATTATGACTCATAGTCTGTGGGAAAGTGCATAAAAAAGATCCCTTGCTGCTCACGGAAAAATGTAACAGGATTCCTCTGAAGACCAAGTGTCAGAATTACCAAATGTTTGCCATCCAGTAGCCAATGATTAATTAATCATTTTTTCTAGCAGTGTTTATCATAAGCAAAATCAAGACAGATTGAATTCAATGTCCTGGAATGGTGTTAGGCGAGCAAACACATGAAGTTTCAAATAAAATGTTTTAAATCTTTTATTGCAAGGTGATCAATTTACCACTCTCCTAAAACTTTCCAGGTGAGTGTGGAGGTGAAGATCCGTTACCATTACTGGTGAAATGGGAAACGTTTTGTTTTCAAAATCTTGATTAGCAATATTTCTAGTCAATTTAAAACTGATTAGCAATTACTGTTTGATGTTTTAAAATTGTGTAGCAATCTCTGAAACATGTGTAGCCAATCGCGACACGATACTGAACAAAATTTTCCATGTGAAGACTGCTCTAGTGGTGTTGTTAAACAAAACATGCTTTAACTTTTATCAAATGTTTTTGTTGTTTTTTCAAGGTGAAGGTCAGATGATGACTCTGGACATGGCGACCAACATCGCTCAGTCTGTGGCGGCGAACTCCGAGAGTCAGGGCAAATCTACACAGATCATCTACCTCCACGGGGAGGCTGATCTCACCGACGAGGCTGTCCAGCAGAGCCTTGTTCAGCAGGCAGTTGGAGGTGAGTGGAGAACGGTGCTAGTACAAAATACAACAACCAATATCAGCTGGAAATATTACTTTTATCACAGTGATCGATTCATTCGATGAAGATGGAAATAACTAAAAATGTATCCGACAATAGGGGATTACTTTGGCTATTGAATGTCAAACATTTGGTAATTTGACATATAGTCTGAGATAGGAAACCTGCTACATTTTTCCATTAGTAGCAAGGGATTATTTTTATGCACTATCCCACTGACATGATAGTACATATCACAGTCTTTGATATACCAGTTGTGGTGCACTGGCTGGAATGAGAAATAATCGACCGTGCATCAAGCAAGTGCTTTACCACTACATCCCACCACCAAAATAAGCCATAGTATATAAAAATTAGGGTCTGTCAGTTTAATAATTCATTTGATTTCTTGTTTGTGACTATTGATGTGTATATATGTATATATATATATCTATACAGTAGAATCTCATTGGCTCCAACTCGGAAGGGTCACATCCATCGCAACGCTCGAACCAAACAGGATGCCTCAAGTTACACTTACATGTTACTGACTGAATGGTTGGTTTGAACCACCCAGTGGGTCAAACACTTTCTCGTGCACCGACGGGGTTCGAGCCAACGGGATTTAATATATATACAATAAAATATCTATACAATGTATATACAGGGCTGCAAAAAGTACTCGCCCAGTCGCCAAATGTGAGTAAAAGTTCTGACGGAGACGAGTTAAAAAATGCAACTACCAGTCCGACTGGCAATCTTTTTCTGACTGTCTAATTTACAAACACTTTCGGGATGTCACTTGAATTTTGTAAATCTATATTTAAAAAATGTGAAAAACTTAGTATTTACCAGAGTATTTCAACATTTATTAATTTGTGAGTCACGGTTTCGGTCTTTTTTTTGTTTGCTATATGATGTTGATCACTTACCAAGTGTCCTTAACTTTTTGTTATTAAAAAAAAGAGAATATATATATATATATATACAGTAGAATCTCATTGGCTCGAACACTGTCGGTGCATCAAAGTCTGTTCGACCCATCGGGTAGTTCGAACCATGCATTTGGCCGTTGTCGGTTGCTTCTCTAACACAAAAACCAATCGGAATACCTCGCATATTTCCGTAAAACTGGCTTGGGCGAGATGGTCCGACTGACTCATGAGTAACAAAGTCGCCGTCAAATGTCGGATGAGATACATATTTGTAACTATTGTTTATCACCATTAAATAAACAAATAACAAACACACTGGCAGTTTGTATTTATAAATATTTATTAATTTAAAAAATCGTTCTTTATTATGCTGTTGTAGAATATTTTGCGACATATTGACAACGTTGAGAAAAACATGAAGCTGAGGCGGAGGCCCTTTAGCCTACCTCTTATTGTTGCAATCACTACATTACATTGATCTCTCGTGTATTTCTAGTTAAAAGTAAAATATGCCGACGCTCATGCCTAAAATGATTAAAGTAAACAGGCGACGCCTGCCTAGGCTCACTAATTGATTGGTGTTACATGCAAGGTTCATTCAGCTAACGATTATCGTAGTACAATTGTCTGTACTAGAAAGATAATTACCGATAGGTGCTAAATAAACAACATGATAAGCCGGCATATGATCTAGGCTTTATTCGTTCCACTTCCGAATTTATAATAACTTACTCTGTGACTGACGTGAAAGGGTCGATGAAAAATGTGTACATAAATAATTTTTTGTATTTCTTCGGACAGACTTAGTCGTTCGAGCTAAATATGTTTAATTTTATAGTTCGGACCAATAAACTGGTTCGAGAAAAAGCTTCTGTTCGACCCAAGGGGTATTCGACCAATCAGCACCAAAATAAAAGGGTTTAATAGAACAAAAAATCGGGACATTGTGCTCGGTTCGAGAATACTGGTAGGTTCGACCGTTGGGCATTCGAGCCAATGAGATTGTACTGTATATATATATAATTTGAAGTGAATATTATAATATTGTTGAAAATAATATATTCTACATGTATAGGTTGGCGGACTAGTAGAAAGTCTGCCAGGCTAGTACATTTTAGTTGGTTCTGGTCCAGCGGGCTTGTGAAATATTTTCAATTTCTGCATCCCTTATATGTTATTGTTTTTTCCAGACAATCCCGCTGAGAATCAGGAAGTTATCATTGTGTACATTCCAGAATTCATGAACGAAGTGACAGTCTGATGTGCCGAGTATTTGCACGTTTTCAACTTTCGAGTCTTTGCAAATTCATGAAGTGATTGTTTCAACTGTTACAAATTGTCTGTTTAAACTTTGAGTATTTGCTCATTTGTGAACAACTGTTTCAGTTTTAAGTATTTGCAAAGTCATGAACAACTGGTTCATCAAACTCTGGAATGAACTGACTGTTGAATCATTGAGTATTTGTAAAATCATGAACAACTGTTTCAACTTTGTGTGAGTATTTGCTAATTCATGAGGTGACCATTTCAATTTTAAATATTTAGAAATTGATACAAGGGAGTATTTTCAACTTCCTGATGTGGCTGATATGTAGAGTACTTGCAAATTCATGAACAAGGTACATGTAGCTGTTTGAACTGAGTATATAAACAAAGCGACTATTTCAAATTTGGAAACTCGTTAATTGAATGACTGCTGAGATGTATCTTTTTCCAATTATTCATGACGATTGATGAATGTTTTCAGATTTCCTGAACTAAATGAATGTGAGAATGATTGAGAATTAGTTTAGATTTCACGAAATGACTATGAATTGTTTGTGAGTGGTATTTTCATACACAAGTGAAGGTGTGAACAGAATCAATGTGAGAATGATTGAGAATTAGTTTAGATTTCACGAAATGACTGTATGAATTGTTTGTGAGTGGTATTTTCATACACAAATTAAGGTGTGAAGTGTTGAATATTTGCAGTTTTATGAACAGATGGACTGGAATGTGGAGGATAGTCTCAAATTTACAAATGAAGTTATCTGAATTCATGAACAGAGTGAAGTGTTGATGATTCTTCTGCGTGGAGGATTTTTCAAGAGTTTGTGAACTATGTTTGATGTGGAGGATTTTTCAAGAGTTTGTGAACTATGTTTGATGTGGAGGATTTTTCAAGAGTTTGTGAACTATGTTTGATGTGGAGGATTTCTTCTGTGTGTAAACTAAGTGGTGGTGTGAACATACCCAGTGGGTGGAGGATTTTCCCACAATTCATGAACCCTGTGCAATGTAAAACATTTCCTGAATTCATAAATGAAGTGACTGAGGACTGAGTATCCTGTCAAGTAACTTAGTAGGGTTAACTTGAATGTTGTTCCTGAATTCATGAAGAGACATGCAAATTATATTGTTCCTCAATTCATGAGAAGACATGCAAATTGTACTGTTCCTCGATTCATGAAAAAACATGCAAATTGTATTGTTCCTGGGTTCATGAAGAAACATACAAATTGTATGCTTCCTGCATTCATGAACACAGTGATTTGCAAATTGTTCTGTTGTATAATTTATAAACAAAGTGACTAGCAAATTGGTCTGTTCCAAAATTACAGTTCTGATCAAAATTCATAAACTGAATGACTTTTACATTGTTTTGTTCCAAAATTCACAGAATAAATTGTGAATTGACATGTAGCACTTGTTGAAGATTGCGTTGTGGAATGGAACTGATTGAATTTTTTCTCGTTCCAACCAGTGTATCAAAACTGGTCAAAGGCCGTAGTATGTGTTTTCCTGTCTGTAGAAAAGTGAATGTAAAAGATCCCTTGCTGCATTAGTAATAATGTAGCAGGTTTACTCTGATGACTATGAGTCAGAATAGAGTAAATTGTGAATTGACATGTAGCATTTGTTAAAGTATTATACGTTATGTCATGTTGTTAAGTGCAATGTGGGCCATTTGATAAAAGAATCTCCTTTCGTTCCATCCAGAGCAGGGTTTATTGCAAAACATTTAAAAACTGAAATACTGATCGAAACTTGTGTAATTTAGTAATTATTCTTAGGCCCAATGCTGTCAGGGATTTAGATTGCACTAAAGCTAAGGCAATAAAGGGTGTGTCCAAAATAAGCAAGTTGAGTACAAACATGCTAACCTCAAAACATTTCACCTCAGAATCAATGGAATGTTAAGCTGTAATTAGATTAAAATAACTTGTAATGCATTTATGAATATAATATGTACAACTCTTTACCAGCTATTAGTGGGTTTTCTCTGATAGCTATGAGTCAGAATTACCAAATTTTTGACATCCAATAGCCCATGATTAATGAATTAATGTGTTCTAATGGTGTCGTTTCACCCATAGCAATGATTTTAAAACATTGCCAGAAGTGAAACGGCTCAATGTCAGCAATGTTTTAAAATCATTGCTATGGGTGAAACGGCTCAATGACAGCAATGTTTTAAAATCATTGCTATGGGTGAAACAGCTCAATGACAGCAATATTGAGTTAATTTGCCTATGCCAGTTTTTCTTCAAATCTTTACTTTTGCAGCAAATCAACATGACTGAAAGGTTATTTTTCTATATGTAAACCTATTTCAGAAGCACACTTTATGCTAAATACTAGCAGATAATATACACCACTTATATACAGTTTGGCATCGTTTACAAGCTTTACCGATGACAGAAATGTTTTACCAGTGGCAGAAAAGTGCCATCAGTTATACTCCTGACCTACGGCAATTTATATCTAAATGACGGCAATTGCAATCGGTGCAGTTCGAACCCTGTAAAAAAGACCTTGGAGTACTCAGAACAGACAAGACGCGTGTTGTTCCCAAATTAGTGTGATCTACAGCCCAGTGCTGTTAATACACAGCTTACGCTTCTCTCTATATACTTGCATAGAGGCAGGATGTATCCCAGTGGTAAAGCGCTCGCTTGATGTGTGGTCGGTTTGGGAACGATCTCGGTCGGTGGACCCCATTGGGCTATATATCATTCAAGCCAGTGCACCACGACAGGTATATCAAAGGCCTTGGTATGTGCTATCCTGTCGGTGGATGGTGTATATAAAAGATCTTTTGCTACTAATGGAAAAATGTAGCATGTTTCCTCATCCAGTAATCGATGATTAATATATTAATGTTCTCTAGTGGTATCGTTAAACAAAACAAACTTTAACTATATACTTACATGTACTATCCAATCTTCAGACATTTTAAAATTATTTGGTAACTATTCCTAGTCCCAGTGATGTAAATTCCTGGTCGCAGCTGTTAGTCTCTACAATTATTTGAAAACTATACCTAGTCCCAGTGAGGTAAATACCTGGTCGCAGCTGTTAGTCTCTACAATTATTTGGTAACTATTCCTAGTCCCAGTGATGTAAATTCCTGGTCGCAGCTGTTAGTCTCTACAATTATTTGAAAACTATACCTAGTCCCAGTGATGTAAATTCCTGGTCGCAGCTGTTAGTCTCTACAATTTTCAGACATCTTAAAGTGATCTGCAGCAAACTCAGTGTTCCAGATGGAACAGGGGCGGGACGTAGCTCACTGGTAAAGCATTCGCTTGATGCGCGGTCGGTCTAGGATCAATCCCCTCTGGCTATTTCTCGTTCCTGCCAGTGCTCCACAACTGGTGTAACAAAGGCTGTGGTATGTACTACCCTGTCTGTGGGATGGTGCATATCGAAGATCCCTTGCTGCTAATCGAAAAGAGTAGCCATGAAGTGGCGACAGAGGGTTTCCTCTCTCAATAAATGTGTGGTCCTTAACCATACGTCTGACGCTATATAACCATAAATAAAATGTTTTGAGTGCGTCGTTAAATAAAACATTTCCTTCCTTCCAGATGGAACAAAAAGGAGATGCTTATATGACATGACCCATGTTCATGACTTGAACACCTATTGTCACAGACCCTAGTTTCAACCCGTGAAAATGGACACCTATAGTCCGTCCAATCAACTTACAAAAATGTTTTTTTTTGGTAAATAATGTCAATTTGGTTTGACACAAGAAGAAAAGTAAAAGTGTTTTGAAAATAACAAAGAAATACAATTTGTGTGCTATTTACAAATCAGTCGGCTCAGGAATAAATAAATTGTAAATTTTGTAGTATAAAAAAAAAAGATGATCCCAGTGACTATAGGTTGGTTAATGTAGAAACCTGTAAGACATCTGGATAAAGTTACAACAAAGTAAAACGAGTCTGTCATGTTAAAGTGGGGAAATGCCCTTTAAGAAACCCACACTAAAACGTTACTCTATAATTGTTATTTTTCAGACATGCGTGTTTTCTTTAGAATTACGAAAAAAATATTTTCGGGATATTCCAAGCATTAGGGTGTTTAGATACACTTGAGATGTACGAAAATGGATATTCGAGATAACAAAATGTAAGTAACTTCGAATTTAAATTATAAAATAACCCTAGCTCTAATAGTGAAAAATATGCCACAGTGTTTTGAAAACCAGGATAATAATAATAAATGCTTCTATTATGTGTTTCCAATGCAGCTGGCTAATCGTTTGAACTGGTCCCAAAATAGCAATACATGTATATGAGTTTTTGTATATATGGGCTTATGGCCGTACATACAATTATTGTGGGTCAAACCCAAGGAAGCATTAACAGTTACAGCGACTACTGGCCAGGCATCGAAATAAGTCGAGAACGGTCGTTCAGGTTACCGGGAGGTTACCACATGTTAGAAAAGTCGAGAACGGTGTTTCGTTCTCGATACAAAATTTCAACGAATGGTAGTTTCGTTTCCGAACGTAAACCAGGCAATGCATTCAGGACTTCTGCGTTTCATTTTCTCGTCAGGAATTGCATCGATGTTCGCGCGCAAGTCACTCCGCGTTTAAACAGCGTCCACTAAATGAATTTATGTCCGCGTTTTGTTTTCTTGTACAAAATTGCACCAATGTTCGTGCGTACTTGTGCAATTGTAAAGCAATTTTGGCAACCCGCGTTTAAGCAGCGCCCACTATATAAATTTACTTCCGGATTTTGTTTCTCGTATCGATGTTCGCGCGCACCGTTACAATTTCAAAACGACCGCGTAGTAGTAACAGGAATTCAATTCTAACTTTCATATAGTTGTGGAAACCTATAGGTTACCAGACTATATTTTGTGGTAACCTGTAAATGGGTTACCAGACACAATGCTTATTTCGATGCCTGCTGGCAACAGAGAGCATGCACATGAAGGGTGGAATTTGAGACACTGATGAATTGAACATCTTGTTGATTGTGGAGTGACTGGACATGCCAAAAACTTTAGTTGCCCGACAGAATACCGAGTTTAGACATCTGGTAGACCGAGTGACAAATAGGTAGCCAAAACAGCCCGGGCTACCACTAAGGTCGAGCCCTGCAATAAAAGAATTGGAATTGAATTGGAAACCAGAGTCTGTGCCTTTAAGTTGATGTATGAACAAGCAGAATCTCTAGTTCATTATTTCCATAATGTGTGGTGGATATAGTCATATCATCACCGAGGTCTCACCACTCACTTTGTTGATGTATGAACAAGCAGAATCTCTAGTTCATTGTTTCCATAATGTGTGGTGGAGATAGGCATATCATCACCGAGGTCTCACCACTCACTTTGTTGATGTATGAACAACCAGAATCTCTAGTTCATTGTTTCCATAATGTGTCGTGGATATTCATATAATCACCGAGGTCTCACCACTCACTTTGTTGATGTATGAACAACCAGAATCTCTAGTTCATTGTTTCCATAATGTGTGGTGGAGATAGTCATATCATCACCAAGGTCTCACCACTCACTTTGTTGATGTATGAACAACCAGAATCTCTAGTTCATTGTTTCCATGTGTGGTGGAGATAGTCATATCATCACGGAGGTCTCACCACTCACTTTGTTGATGTATGAACAACCAGAATCTCTAGTTCATTGTTTTGTTCATTGTTTCCATAACATGTGGTGGAGATATTCATATCATCACTGAGGTCTCACCACTCACTTTGTTGATGTATGAACAAGCAGAATCTCTAGTTCATTGTTTCCATAACGTGTGGTGGAGATATTCATATCATCACGGAGGTCTCACCACTCACTTTGTTGATGTATGAACAACCAGAATCTCTAGTTCATTGTTTCCATAATGTGTCGTGGATATTCATATAATCACCGAGGTCTCACCACTCACTTTGTTGATGTATGAACAACCAGAATCTCTAGTTCATTGTTTCCATAATGTGTGGTGGAGATAGTCATATCATCACCAAGGTCTCACCACTCACTTTGTTGATGTATGAACAACCAGAATCTCTAGTTCATTGTTTCCATGTGTGGTGGAGATAGTCATATCATCACGGAGGTCTCACCACTCACTTTGTTGATGTATGAACAACCAGAATCTCTAGTTCATTGTTTTGTTCATTGTTTCCATAACATGTGGTGGAGATATTCATATCATCACTGAGGTCTCACCACTCACTTTGTTGATGTATGAACAAGCAGAATCTCTAGTTCATTGTTTCCATAACGTGTGGTGGAGATATTCATATCATCACGGAGGTCTCACCACTCACTTTGTTGATGTATGAACAACCAGAATCTCTAGTTCATCGTTTCGTTCATTGTTTCCATAACGTGTGGTGGAGATATTCATATCATCACTGAAGTCTCACCACTCACTTTGTTGATGTATGAACAAGCAGAATCTCTAGTTCATTGTTTCCATAATGTGTGGTGGATATTCATATCATCACCGAGGTCTCACCACTCACTTTGTTGATGTATGAACAACCAGAATCTCTAGTTCATTGTTTACATAATGTGTGGTGGAGATATTCATATCATCGCCGAGGTCTCACCACTCACTTTGTTTCTGATATACTTCCTAAATGTGAATCTTATACTGTTGTGTGTGTTTACTTATAGCAGGTGGGGCAGATTCCAAATGATTTCTGTTCCTAATTGTGAGAATACTGAGAACTGCAGAAATTTTTTATACATTTTTCAACTTGTCCATTTCATTTTGCACAACTATTTACAGCCATGTTAATGGTATCCTAAATCATAGACCAATTTCACAAAACATTGTAAGCTAAGTTTTGCATGTATGACTAAATCAAAATTCTTATTACTAACAGTACAACTAATGTAGTTTGAACTATAGACATTTTTGTTTTTTTTGGTCTTTAAAATGTTCCATGTAAGTTTCTGTGTGAAATAGATGCCAAACACGTGTAAACATATTATCTGAATAATTTCAAGTCACAGACGGAAACTTACGATATTTTGTGAAGTAAGTCTCAGGGGCAATTTCACCAAACATTGTACGTTTACGTCTGCGATTAGCAGTTATACCAAGCATACATTTACACGTGTTTGGCATCTATTTTGAACACAAAGAATATGGAGCATTTTAAGGAGAATAGAAAATGAAATAAATGTATTTCTAACTATATTTGTTGTACTCCAACAGTAACATGAATTGTGGTTTAGTCGTAGATTTACGTTTACGTGCAGAACTTAAGTTTACGTTGTTTTGTGACATTGGGCCCATGCCTGCTGCTCATAAAACTTGAGTCTGGCCGTGTTTTTAATAGTCTGAGACTTAACGCCATACAAAGTATTCGTGTGACCTCATTACAGACTGAGTATGGACTCAAAGGTTTTTTTATAAGTACGAGCCCAAATCTCGCCATTTAAAGAGATCTGTCACTATTACAGGCTTATTACATATACATATACATATATATATATATATATATATATATATATATATAAATATACTCTTCAAAAGAAGAAACGCAAAACCACATTGTCGTAACATTTGGAGAATTGATTTAATTATTGAATGGTGAGTCCGATAATTACCAAATGTTGCAGGATTGTTCACAATTCACTCTAGTCCATTGTGAGTAAGTGATAGGACACACCACCAAGGTCAAGGTCATCTGGAGTCAATACCGGGTGTGGCCTCCGCGTGTGTTGACAACTGCCTGGCACCGCCTGCCCATTGAAGCAACCAGAGTACGGATGACGTCCCAGGGGATGGTGGCCCACTTGGCCTGCAAGGCTGCTGCCAGCTCGGGCAGGGTCTGGGGCTGTGGTTGTCGCTGTCGGAGGCATCGGTCCAACTCGTCCCATAGATGCTCAATTGGGTTCAAATCCGGTGATATCGATGGCCAAGGAAGGACATTAATGTTGTTGTTCTGTAGGAAAGCCGTTGTGAGACGTGCTGTGTGAGGCCTGGCGTTGTCATGTTGGAACACTGCGTTGGCGTTGGCCATAACTGGAACGATGTGTGGCCGGAGGATCTGGTCAATGTAGCCCTGTGCATTCAGGTTGCCCTGCACGTGGACCAGGTCAGTTCTGCCAGTGTGTGAGATGGCTGCCCACACCATGACACTACCCCCGCCGAATCTGTCCACTTCCTGCACGCAGTTTGCCGCATAACGTTCACCACGACGCCTATACACGCGACATCTTCCATCATGACGTCGGAGCAGAAATCGGGACTCGTCGCTGAACCACACCCGTCTCCATCGCAGTTGAGGCCATTGTCGATGAATCTGGCACCACTGCAGTCGGAGTCGACGGTGTTGTGGTGTTAAGATGACACCTCGAACTGGACGTCTGGCACGAATTCCTACCTCACGTAGGCGGTTCCGTACGGTCTGGTCGGATATCCTGTGCAAACCTGGTATTGCTGCGGCTGTGGAGGTGGACAGTAGTCAATCGTTCCCGAAGGTGGCGTACCCGGATGTAGCGGTCCTGCCCGGGGGTAGTGACCCGTGGTCGACCGGATCTAGGGAGGTCACGTGTTGATCCATGTTGCTGGTAACGGTCCCACAGTCTGGAGATGGTGCTTGGGGACACATGGAATGCCCTGGCAACGGCCGTTCTGGATTCGCCTGCGTCTAGTCGGCCGATGGCATTGTTTCTCTGCGGTTCACCGAGACGTGGCATGTCCTGGATTGTCAACTGTCGGCCAGATACAGAGGCCAGGCAAGCGAACACCCTGCACTTTTATACTGTCGGTGTTCATGTTGCACGTGCAGACAACGCACGTGCAGTGGTGACATGGTTTGCACGTGGCTGCGTTTTTGCGAATATTCACATTTTGGAACTTTATTGTACAGTAGCTGCGTTTTATCGAATGTAACCATGGGAATGTGTTTGGGACATGCAATGACCTTATATTCACAAAGCATGAACTGGTAGGAAACATAAAATCGGAGTTATAACCCATTTGTACCCTTTTGCGTTTCTTTTTTTGAAGAGTATATATAATAGTACAAAATTTTTCTTCCTCACCTGAAATTCGGCACAAAATGCCACAGACGACCATAGAAGTCTAATATATATATATATATATATATATATATATACATATATATATATATACATATATATACATACATCTATGGTCGTCTGTTCCATTTTGTCCTGAAATTCAGGGGAGGGTAATTTTTATACTGATTATCCAGTGTTTGTTAGAATTTAAAAGCTGTTAACAATTTACACTCACACAAAACTCGGGACACACACACACACACTCATGGTCACACCTGTAAGTGAATCTACAACTTGCAAGGCATTTCATCCTACTTAATGTACGTCTGATGTCTACTTACATTTGTATGTCAGAGGTTATGGGCAGCGTTTAAAAAAAAAAAAAAATGAATTGTGGACATTAGAATGGTAGTATGTTGTAATCAGGCACAGTGGATTGGATAACATCATTAATGTGCCTATTTCCAATTAAGGTTCAAGCATGTCTCTCCCGGGCACAAACTCTGACTTGGCCAGTGAGTGGGTTCGGGACAGAAGGGAGGAGGGGGCCATGTACAGTACAAAGTATTTTGCTGTATGAAGACATATTTCAAATGTTAAATACGGACAGATCATGCACACCACGTGTAAACATTTTGCCATTGTCGAAGAGATTTACAAATGGCACTTTCGGTGATGCTCCCTACCTACAGCAATTCATATCTCAACGACGGCAATTGCAGTCGGTGCCGTTATTAAGTTCCAACCCTCGAAATTATATCAAACGGCCACTTACACAATATTCTCCATGACTTTTGGTCAAAAATACCGGCATTCTAGGTGTTGTAGGACTATGCACGACATGTATATTATGAGCTTAAAGGTATTGTTTCAAAATTTATAATAAATGTGTGCACTGACCTAGTATTACAAACACTAGATCTGTTCCTGATGTTTATTTTGTTTCATTCAATCATTAGCATGGTGGTGGTGGTGTGTGCATAATGCACATCCCTCCCACTTATACATTCGCCCGTCTTACAATCCTAGGGTGTGAGTGAGTTTTGTCCCCTCCCTCCTTCAATATAGAATCCCCAGATACGAACCATTGTTACCATAGTAATTTATTTACTATTCATACTCATAGTAACATTTTGTTTTATCCAGTAAATGGCTGCATAATGCAGACCATTGTTACTATAGCAATTCATTTAGTATTGTATTAATACTAACTTATTTTGTTTCATCCAACAAGATGAGTAAACACTTTTACAGCTATGTAACACGGACACACACACATGCACATACACACAAAACCACGTTGGTGTTTGTAGTAACATATACACATTATTTTGGGGTTTTCATACAGTGTTCAGTCTTACGTTTTTAATTAAATTGTTTCCTAATTACTTGTTTGTTTTTATTTTAATTATAGCGGTGAATGCAAGATTTTGATTTCAGGGAGGTGAAGCAACGTTTAAAATGGGCAACGGCAATTTCAGGGAGGGTCCAGTGATAAATACAATGAATTTATTTTTGTTCGGCGGTGACGTGTAATATTTCTGTGTGCTGGTGGGTTATTGTTATATACAGTATCCTAAAGGTCACTAACATGCATTTTATATACATTTATATAAAATGCATGTTGGTGTACTTTAGAGTAATGTAGGTGCTCTTTTTAAACGTTGCACACCTCCCTGAAAAAAAAACCTTTTCATCTGCCCTTTAAATGTTATACTACTATGGACCACAATGTCTATCCCTAATGTTTTGTAGATTACAACTTTTGTGCATATCTTTATAATTACTGTTTCGTCTTTATGTTTTGTAGATTATAACTTTCATCCATAATATATTTATAACTAATGTGTTTTGTAGATTACATCATTAGTCTGTAGGCTAAATACTATTTTTAACTTCTAATAATACATGCAAGTTTCAACACGTTCCATGAATCGCAACTTTCATCCAGTGAATTACGATTTTTGTCCATACATTTCTAAATTTTCTTCAATCTTTCACATGTTAAATAGAGAATAATACATGAGTGACCATTAGATACCATTTATCTCACGAGTTGTTTGAAAAGGTATCTAACGAGCGAAAGCGAGTTTGATATGTTTTTAAACAACGAGTTGTGAGATAAATGATACAATGTATCTTAAGGGACACAGATGTATTATTCTATTTCTTACATCTCCTCAAAACCCCGGTGTTAAGCAAATTTTAACATCTTTATTGCACTTGTAGCCGACGGAGTGAGTTATCTCAGTCGGTTGAGTGCTCTCCTTATGTGCTTGCATCGTAGAATTGGACCACCCCAGTGGATCCATTCAACTGCTTGGGTTTTTTCTTGTTCCAACCAGTGCACCACAACTGGTTAAAGGCTGTGGTATGTGCTTTCCTGTCTGGGAAAGTGCATATAAAAGATCTCTTGCTGCTTTAGGAAAAATGTAACAGGTTTCCTCTGATGACTGAGTCGGCATTACCAAATGTTTGACATCCAATAGTCGATGATTAATTATCAATGTGCTCCAGTGGTGTTGTTAAAACAAAACAAATTGTAGCCGACTTACGGGTTACATGAGTGCCAGGTTAACTATACGTCACAGTGTAATCGATTTCTGTCGTGCTGGTTCTTTATTGGACTGGTTCTTTATTGGACGTATGGCATTGGTGACCTAGGAGCAGCCAGTCGTAGGTCTTCAAATTGATAACACACATGTGTGTAGTGTTATCAAAAATAACGCATGGTGTTCTCACAATGGGTGTGTAAGAATATATTTTAATTGCCTTCAATATGTTTCATGGGTGATATCATTTGTTCATACCTTTATAATTATGTTTAAAAAAAAAAAAAATTGCCCATCACAAGTTTTGTTAATATATTTGTAATTGTCTTAAAAATATTTCGCGGACCCAACCATTTGCCCCACAGTGATTTGTACATTTATTTTCCCCTCTCCCCGAGGGATTGCAAAATATATATCCTGGGAAAGGGGAACCTCTGTTATTTGTGCTACAGGCCCTGCGGATCCTTAAACCGGTTCTGATTTCATGGATGACAACTTTTGTCCACATCTTTGAATATTATCTGCAAAATAATTTGTGGGTCACAACTTCCGTCCATATATTTCTGAGTCACAACTTCCGTATATAGAATTATATTGTTCACAACTGCCATCCTTTTTTTTGACGACCACATCACTTGGCCATATCTATAAATATCTACACAATAATTATTTCGAGGGTCACAACATTCAGCCATATACATTGTATCTTGTGGATTTCAACTTTCACACATACAGGTGCGGAAGCCGAGGTTAAACTTTTTTCTTTTCTTTTTTAACAATACAATATTAGACTTCATATAGGTGTCCACGGAAAATATAGAACAAATGGTCCACTAGGTTCATATTCGAAGTCCACCCCCCACGGTCTAGACAATGTCTGGCCCAGTACCTATGCAGGTATTTCGAGTGTGACACGTAGTTGTGTGTGTTTACCAATGGTCCATGGTTTGCATGTGACAAAGTTTTAGATTAAATCCTGTGTAATGTGTCGGTGAGTTATGTGGTGGTGTAGAGCGTATCCTGTCATCCAAATTACCAAGGCAACTCCCACAACAGTAGACACCTGGAAAATAAAAAAATAAATACAGGTGTTGAAATTAAAGCAGCAGTTGTCTGGAATCATGTTCATGTTTTAAGAAGCACACACACACACACACATTTAGCTAACAGGCGCCATTCCAAGAAAAGAAAGAGAAGTTTTGTTTTAAGAAGGACACACACACACACACATTTAGCTAACAGGCGCCATTCCAAGAAAAGAAAGAGAAGTTTTGTTTTAAGAAGGACACACACACACACGCACACACACACACACATTTAGCTAACGGGCCCCATTCCAAGAAAAGAAAGAAGTTTTGTTTTAAGAAGGACACACACACACACACACACACACACACATTTAGCTAACGGGCGCCATTCCAAGAAAAGAAAGAGAAGTTTTGTTTTAAGAAGGACACACACACACACACACACACACATTTAGCTAACAGGCGCCATTCCAAGAAAAGAAAGAAGTTTTGTTTTAAAGTAAAGTTTGTTTTATTTAACGACGCCACTAGAGCACATTGATTTTTAATCTTATCATCGGCTATTGGACATCAAACATATGGTCATTCTGACACTGTTTTTAGAGGAAACCCACTGTCGCCACATAGGCTACTCTTCTTTACGACAGGCAGCAAGGGATCTTTTATTTGCGCTTCCCACAGGCAGGATAGCACAAACCATGGCCTTTGTTGAACCAGTTATGGATCACTGGTCGGTGCAAGTGGTTTACACCTACCCATTGAGCCTCAGGGTTTGGAGTCGGTATCTGGATTAAAAATCCTATGCCTCGACTGGGATCCGAACCCAGTACCTACCAGCCTGTAGACCGATGGCCTGCCACGACGCCACCGAGGCCGGTCAAGTTTTGTTTTAAGAAGGACACACACACACACACACACACATTTAGCTAACAGGCGCCATTCCAAGAAAAGAAAGAAAAGTTTTGTTTAATGACACCACAAGAGCACATTGATTAATTTATTATCGGTTATTGGATGTCAAACATTTGGTAATTCTGACTCGTAGTCATCAGAGAAAAATCCACTAATAGCTGGTAAAGAGTTGTACATATTATATTCATAAATGCATTTCAAGTTATTTTAATCTAATTACAGCTTAACATTCCATTGATTTTGAGGTGAAATGTTTTGAGGTTAGCATGTTTGTACTCAGCTTGCTTATTTTGGACACACCCTTTATTGCCTTAGCTTTAGTGCAATCTAAATCATTGGGCCTAAGAATAATTACTAAATTACACAAATTTCAATCGGTATTTCAGTTTTTAATTTTTCTGCAATAAACCCTGCTCTGGATGGAATGAAAAGGAGATTTTTTTTTATCAAATGGCCCACATTGCACTTAACAACATGACAAACGGCCTTGGTGACGTCGTGGTTAGGCCATCAGTCTACAGGCTGGTAGGTACTGTGTTCGGATCCCAGTCGAGGCATGGGATTTGTAATCCAGATACCGACTCCAAACCCTGAGTGAGTGCTCCGCAAGGCTCAATGGGTAGTTGTAAACCACTTGCACCAACCAGTATTCCATAACTTGTTCAGCAAAGGCCATGGTTTGTGCTATCCTGCCTGTGGGAAGCACAAATAAAAGATCCTTTGCTGCCTGTCATAAAAGAGTAGCCTATGTGGCAACAGCGGGTTTCCTCTAAAAAAATGTCAGAATGACCATATGTTTGATGTCCAATAGCCGATGATAAGATAAAAAAAAAACAATGTGCTCTAGTGGCATCGTTAAATAAAACAAACTTTTAACAACATAACTTAATGTATAATACTTCAACAAGTACTACATGTCAATTGACAATTTACTCTATTCCGACTCATAGTCATCAGAGGAAACCCGCTACATTTTTACTAATGCAACAAGGGATCTTTTACATTCACTTTTCTACAGACAGAAAAAGACATACCACAGTCTTTGACCAATCTTAGCTCTTATGATCTCCTTAAATGCATAAGATGATCTTAGTGCTAATATGGCTTCATGGAATGGGGCCCATACCCATAGTAACCATGATTGGGTGAGTGGGGTGTGTGGAGTTCTCCCTCTTGAGGACAAAAATGTAGGTATTTTTGTCCTATTAGGCGTGTGTGCAGGGGATGAGTTTTGGGTTTTCAACTCATCCCACATCCCACCCCTGTTCTTGCAAAGTTTTTCTTCTTTTATTCTATATATTTTCCGGGACAGCATGCCTCGATCCCCTTATAAATTTCTATCGCTACAATCTAGACCCCTCCTTGCATAAATTAGTGCACATGCACCTACCCACTCTTATATAAAAATACAAACATGGCCTGTGGCCACTCCCCACTAAGAGACTGTTCTCAGTGGCAGATCCAGAACAAGCTATTACATGTACCACCCAATGTTAGACCTTTTTATTAGTTCTTCCTCTGATTCTTCAACATAAAAAAGAAAATTACAATAAAATTTAAATATAACTCACAAAATGTAGGGGAGGGGGGTCAGGGCCTTTGTCCCCTCCCCTTAGATCCGCCACTGGTTCTCCTCCACTAAAGATTGATTATTCCCACTCCCTCTTCAGGTATTGTTCTTATGAACCAGACTATTCCTATGAAATAACAGTAAATTTTGTGTTTACCTTCATCCACAAGTTGTATCGTGTCCACACGTCCAGAGCCTGCAGACGAACCAGGGCAAGAGAGCACGGGAGGTATGCCTCAGTCTTTCTAGACTCTTTACATCTACAAACAAATAATGATTTTTCTTTGTGTCTTTGTTGTTTATTAAAAAAAATAAAAAAATAAAAAAAATAACGGGCCTAATTTTCCAAGTTCATTTATTCAAAACTAGGTCCAATTTATGACAATGTTAAAAATTAGGCCTACTGTATGCCAGTTTATTGAAAGGTAGACCTAATGCATGTCAAAGAGTTTTAAAATAGGTCAAATTTATGTTAAAGCCGCACACCCTAGTTCCATCCAGCGAAAATAAATTATAATTTGGTTAATCTACAAACCTGTAACACACTTAGATCACGTTTTTATCAAATGGAGTGAAAAAGCAGGTTTTATATCGATAAATACCATGGGAATCCCCATGTCCCAATTGCTTGAAATAATTTTGAAAGTTAGTATTCTGATGTCACCGGTAGATGTCGCTCGAAGCACAACAATGCCTACAATGCCTACGTCACAACAAATTTCACAGAGTGCGCACAGACTTGAGGTGCGTTCTTTTCACCTCTCCTGGACATGTGCCAACTGTTCTGTCCTGGTTGTATCCCCTCTCCAGATATCGTAAGACTTAGCAAAATTATTGGTTTTAAGGGTTTGTAACGTTTTGTATTGAGACACTTACTTGTCTGAACTTTATTGTTACTGAAAATGTTCACGAACTGTGAAGAAAAATCTCACAAATGAACAACAACAAATCGGATGTTGATTGCGCGAACCGTGCACGAGAAAACAAACCGAATCAAAATGATAACGGTCACGTGGTATACCAACGTCTGTGACATTGAAATGGAAATATCCCATCTAAAAATAGATTAGACCTTGTCTGCTAAACGGTTTTTTCTCAAACATGCGTGCGTTTTTAAGAAATAAGAAAAATGCATTTTGTGGTATTACAAAAACCAGGATTACCAGGATTACCAAAAAACACTTCAGGTGAATGGAAATATATATTCTAAATAATAAACGGTAAGTAAAGTGCAATTTTATTTGTGAAAAAATGGGTTTAATAGCGAAAAACAACCCCGTAATGGTTAACAACTAGCCGTAACTAGGGTGTGTCCCTTTAAGCTATCAAAAAAGTAGGCCAAATTTATGTTAATCTGTTCAAAGGTAGGACCTAATGCATATTTATCTATTCAAAAATAGGACCAAATGCATGTTAAAGTTTGTTTTGCACTGATTAATTAATCATCGGCTATTGGATGTAAAATATTTGGTAATTCTGACTCGTAGTCATCAGAGGAAACCTACTACATTTTTTCTAATGGAGCAAGGGATCTTTTATATGCACTTTCCCACAGACAGGAAAGCACATACCACGGTCTATGACCATTTGTGGTGCACTGGTTGGAATGAGAAAACCCCCCAATCAGTTGAATGGATCCACTGAGGTGATTCGATCCTGTGATGCAAGCACCTCAGGTGAGCACTCAACCACCCGAGATAAAGCCCTCCCCAAAATGTATGTTAATGTATTCAAATGCATCTTCATTTATTCACTTTCTCTCCCGGGTCAGGTCCCTGGACATACCAGAAACCGGACCTGAGATAACCGTGCTTGAAACTTCGTGGTATATGGGCACACTAAAAGAGTTCTCGCTCACTCATTTAGTCAAAAGATACTACTTAATGTATTTCAATATTTTCAAAATTAGGCATAATGTATGTTAATCTATTCAAAGTAGGACCTAATGTATGCTAATCTATCAAAAGTAGGACCTAATGTATGTTAATCTGTTCAAATGCAGACCTAATGTCTGTTAATCTATTCAAAAGTAGGACCTAATGTATGCTAATCTATCCAAAAGTAGGACCTAATATATGTTAATCTATTCAAATGCAGACCTAATGTATGTTAATCTATTCAAATACAGACCTACATTGTAATGTATGCTAACCTATTCAAAAGTAGACCTAATGTATGTTAATTTATGAAAGTTCTCACCGTGAGTACAGCCTTGTGAGTATTGTTAAGTTGTCTTTCCTGTCTGCCAGTGGAAAGTGTAACTTATTTAACGTCTCCTGGGATAGTTGTACTCCATCTTCCACCATTACAGCCAAGTTGAACAATGCCTGATGGGGAAGAAATAGCTATATATGTAACAGAAAAATACATTGTGCTTATATCATAATGTTAAACACATACTAAAATGCATATTATATGTACATTCAACTATTGTGCCTACCGACTGTGGGTCAGGTCTTTAAGTAGATGCTGGTTGTGCTCTACATTACGGGATGATAACTGTTAACAAAATAAAGCCTTGTTAACTTAGGTACCGGCCTCGGTGGCGTCGTGGTAGGCCATCGGTCTACAGGCTGGTAGGTACTGGGTTCGGATCCCAGTCGAGGCATGGGATTTTTAATCCAGATACCGACTCCAAACCCTGAGTGAGTGCTCCACAAGGTTCAGTGGGTAGGTGTAAACCACTTGCACCGACCAGTGATCCATAACTGGTTCAACAAAGGCCATGGTTTGTGCTATCCTGCCTGTGGAAAGTGCAAATAAAAGATCCCTTGCTGCTAATCGGAAGAGTAGCCCATGTAGTGGCGACAGCGGGTTTCCTCTCAAAATCTGTGTGGTCCTTAACCATGTCTGACGCCATATAACCGTAAATAAAATGTGTTGAGTGCGTCGTTAAATAAAACATTTCTTTCTTTTGTTAACTTAGGTACTAACTATTATAAAATACTCAAAAGTACATTACACATTCTTCAATAAATAAAATATATTAGTTATTTAATTATTATCATTATAAACATCCATTTTATATTTATCTTTGATAAATATATCAAGTTACATATAATTCAGTTATTAATAAAATCTTTACTTAAACCTATCATCATAATAATACACTAAACATTTAGCCATTAACTACATAGCTTGAGTCATAATCAAATTATTATTAGCTAATTAATTATCCTTTGATAATGAAACTAGTTAAACACACACTTTAAACATTAATTCATTTAAAATTAATAGTACATTACGGGATGCATTAACCTTGGCTATGTGCTGTTAGTATTTGTGCTGAATGAAACTTGAAAACCTGGAGCTAAACCAAAAAACTTCTTTTCTGGTCTAAAACTGAATTGCCTCTGACCAGGTAAATTGAAAACCCCAGAAACAATGACACTGGGCTTGTCATTGAATTGGTTACCTGGCCAGGCCACAGAAAGTCACTGAGTACTACCCAAGCTGACTCAGCCAAATACAGAGTGAAACAAAAGAATAGCCAACCAAGACAACTTAAACAGAAACATAATAAAGAATAAAATACATGAATAGTGTTTTAAAATAATGCATGTTTGTCATATAATGTCTGTTAAAACACCCTGTTACACATATAGAACAAATCTCAATGAAAGAAAATTCCAATCTGATTAAAATCAGCTCCACTGGGTCTTTAATTTCCACTCCATATATAGCTTTGTCCAGGTGACCTACCATTCAAGAAAACCGTATAGGCCAGTGGAACTGATTTTAATCAGAATGAGAAAATTCAGAGGAGGATCCAATACTGAAGTGCCCCCCCCCCCCCCTCCCATTGGTCCGTATAACATTTTCCCTTGGTTCCCCCAATTATGTTCTGGATCCGCTCCTGAAATTAAGCCATCGGCAATATTGAGTTCACATCTCGGTTCCAGCTGCAAACGAGTTTTAGTGTCCATCTGTCCATCCCTCCATCCCCCCCCCCTCTAACTCCCTCTCCTCGACAGATAGCTGAGATACGTGGCCAGGCGAGCATGCTTGGACCGTATCACTACCTCTCACAGCCAAGTTCCTTATCATGTCAGTTTGGCGTGTGTTACATGACATGTCAGTTTCTGCATAAACGTACTGGTATGGCTGGTTATTGCACACTTTCTATGTTTTGATGGGTGGTTATTGTACGCTTTCCATGTTTTCATTGACAAAACAAGTCAGTTAACGCATAGACGTTCTGGTGGTATGGGCAGTTATTGCACACTTTCCATGTTTTGATTGACAAAACAAGTCAGTCAATGCAAAATGTACTCTTGGTATGGGTGGTTCAGGGCACAATATTTCACGCGAACCGCCGTTCTGTTCGCGTGTCGGTTACGCAAAATTAAATTTACGAGAACCGCAAATCGGTTACGTCATGACCTGTAAACGTTCAGAAATTAAAACTTGCAAACTTCACGATTACAGGAAGTTTATTCATGCAGACATACTACTGGTATTCCGACAAATGTTTTAGACTGATTTTTAGATACTTGATGCGCAGCAAACCACTAAACAACGTTATATTGCAACAGTTGTAACTTGCGACCAGTCTACAGTTTTAAAACAGTTTTAAAGAAATGTGCTCGGACCGCTTGGGACGGCTAACTTTTCTGCTGCTATTTTATCTCTAAAGGAATATATGTAGACATACTATTGGATTGGCTATAATTTTACATATGTTAAAAACAGTTTTAACGTAAACAGGAATCCAAAAGTGTCACAAAAATTGAAAAATACTAACATCGCATAATGAGCTTTAAAAAAACCCTAACATTTGGAACGTCACTGTAGTATATAAGTACCATCGATGAAGTGAAAGTAGCATAGCCACCGCAAATCGCAAAAAGGAATCCCTACAAATGAGTATTTATCTATTTCAAAGGCGTAGCGCCCATTACGCACGTGCGTAATGCAAAAACAAAATCCGGGAATAGGTCGAGGCTGTCTGTAATTGTTCTATAAAATAGACCTCTTAAAACTGACTCGAAAAAAGATTTTAAAAAATGCATCTACAGTCGTCCTAACTTTTAAAATTTTCACGGGTGGGGGGGGGGGGGGGGGGGGGGGGGTGGCCGAATCCCCTGCTCGGGCACGGCTATGGCGTGCGTAATTCTAAAAATATTTCTGGCTACGCCCCTGTATTTTGTTTCAGTACTGGGGCTAATATTCAGTTCTTTTATAATATTGTTAACTTTAGCAAGCATTAAAGACTTTTTTTTCTTTCTTTTTTGTAAAATGTTTTCTTTTGTATTTGTTTTAACTTTATGTTTTAGCTAAAAACTATGTATTTAAAATATAATTTCAACGTAATTTTGAGGTAACCGATCAGATAACCCATGGGTTACGCAAATATAATTCACGTAACCGAACAATTGGTTACCTAGTTAAAAACCACGTGAACCGACTTCCGGTTACCTCAGATTTCGAAATATTGTCCCCTGGTGGTTATTGCACACTCTCAGTGTTTTGATTGACAAAACCAGTCAGTTAACGCATAACGTACTCGTGGTACGGGTGATTATTGCACACTTTCCATGTTTTGATTGACAAAACCAGTCAGTTAACGCATAACGTACTCGTGGTATGGTTATTGCACACTCTCAGTGTTTTGATTGACAAAACCAGTCAGTTAACGCATAACGTACTCGTGGTATGGTTATTGCACACTCTCAGTGTTTTGATTGACAAAACCAGTAAGTTAAAGCATAACGTACTCGTGGTATGGTTATTGCACACTCTCAGTGTTTTGATTGACAAAACCAGTCAGTTAACGCATAACGTACTCGTGGTACGGGTGATTATTGCACACTTTCCATGTTTTGATTGACAAAACCAGTCAGTTAACGCATAACATACTCGTGGTATGGTTATTGCACACTCTCAGTGTTTTGATTGACAAAACCAGTCAGTTAACGCATAACGTACTCGTGGTACGGGTGATTATTGCACACTTTCCATGTTTTGATTGACAAAACCAGTCAGTTAACGCATAACGTACTCGTGGTATGGTTATTGCACACTCTCAGTGTTTTGATTGACAAAACCAGTCAGTTAACGCATAACGTACTCGTGGTATGGTTATTGCACACTCTCAGTGTTTTGATTGACAAAACCAGTCAGTTAACGCATAACGTACTCGTGGTATGGGTGGTTATTGCACACTCTCAGTGTTTTGATTGACAAAACCAGTCAGTTAACGCATAACGTACTCGTGGTATGGTTATTGCACACTCTCAGTGTTTTGATTGACAAAACCAGTCAGTTAACGCATAACGTACTCGTGGTATGGTTATTGCACACTCTGTGTTTTGATTGACAAAACCAGTCAGTTAACGCATAACGTACTCGTGGTACGGGTGGTTATTGCACACTCTCCATGTTTTGATTGACAAAACCAGTAAGTTAACGCATAACGTACTCGTGGTATGGTTATTGCACACTCTCAGTGTTTTGATTGACAAAACCAGTAAGTTAACGCATAACGTACTCGTGGTATGGTTATTGCACACTCTCCATGTTTTGATTGACAAAACCAGTCAGTTAACGCATAACGTACTCGTGGTATGGTTATTGCACACTCTCAGTGTTTTGATTGACAAAACCAGTCAGTTAACGCATAACGTACTCGTGGTACAGGTGATTATTGCACACTCTCCATGTTTTGATTGACAAAACCAGTCAGTTAACGCATAACGTACTCGTGGTACGGGTGGTTATTGCACACTCTCAGTGTTTCCGTTGGGGTGGGACGTAGCTCAGTGGTACAGCGCTTGCCTGATATGGTATGTACTACCTGGGATGGTGTATATAAAAGATCCCTTGCTGTTAATCGAAAAGAGTAGCACATGAAGTAGCGACAGCGGGTTTCCTCTTTCAATATCTGTGTGATCTTTAACCATATGTCCGATGCCATATAACCGTAAATAAAATGTGTTGAGTGCGTCGTTAAAAAACCCCGCATTTCCTTTCTTCCTATGGACTGTCAGTCAAAAGATGGAATGTGTACCATGCATACCACGGGTACATTAATGCAGTAAATTTGATTATTTACTCACGTGGGGATCTCCCTTCCCAGCAGCCTCTGTGTACAGATGAACTGCACGTGACACGTTCCGCCCATTCCGACAGCCGTACCAATGGTAGTCTCCCATTTTAATTAGCGCTGAAACACACATGTCAAAATAATTAAAGGCGCAGGTGTTAAAAAAATAATAATTCAAAAGTGTGTTAAGCGCACTAAAATGGTTCTTGGGTGATATTCTGTAAACATCTGGGTGATTATTGTTCACGTGTTAGTTTGAAAATGCAGTCTGGATAATACATAAACTGTGCCAGTGAAAAGGTATTATACATGTATTTAGGCACCAGTGTCTGGATGAGCAAAAGGTTTTACCACACTCTATATTGAACGGTAAAAACCCAGCTTTTTTTTTTTAACAAAATGTCAATTATTACATAAAATTATTTCGCAAATTAAAATAAAATTCAGCAATTGGTTAGTGCCAGAGCCAGCCCTGTATCGCTTTCTTTCTTCGATAGGATGTTACTATAATTGCAGGTGCCACGTTTCGCTATTTTTACCTATCTTGACATTTATCTCTAATAAATGACGATGAATTATGCTACTGTTGTTGTTGTTGGTGGTGGTGTATGTTACATACATTGTGTACATGTGTACTCACAGTAAGAGTTGACGAAATGAGGCTGTCAATGTATTGTCAGGTGGTAGTGTCGCCACTGACAGTTATAATTGTTGTTGTTGTTTGTGTTCTATACTCACAGTAAGAGTTGACGAAATGAGGCTGTCAATGTATTGTCAGGTTGTAGTGTCGCCACTGACAGTTATAATTGTTGTTGTTGTTTGTGTTCTATACTCACAGTAAGAGTTGACGAAATGAGGCTGTCAATGTATTGTCAGGTTGTAGTGTCGCCACTGACAGTTATAATTGTTGTTGATGTTTGTGTTCTATACTCACAGTAAGAGTTGACAAAATGAGACTGTCTCTGTATTGTCAGGTTGTAGTGTCGCCACTGACAATCTTTCTCCACAGATGCCACGATTCCATTCTGAAATATAATGATGGGATCATTTCATATAAAGCCAACTGCACATGCGAGCTTTGAGCTGAGCACAAGTTACTAGAGCCATCAGACCACAACTGGTATATCAAAGGTCGTGGTATGTGCTATCCTGTCTGTGGGATGGTACGGGTTTCCTCTGATGACTACGTGTCAGAAATACCAAATGTTTAACATCCAATAGCCGATAATTAATTAATGTGCTCCAGTGGTGTCGTTAAACAAAACAAACTTTTAAAGTTACTTGAGCCTTTTTACTCAGCTAATAACTCTTCAACTTCAAGCCAAGGTACCATTCTTTACGGTATTCTGCGAAATGCAGTAAGCCTATACTATAAGGAATGGTAGGGTCTACCTTGGTTTGTGAAGAGGGTAGCGCTTGTGCCCTGACGAGTTTGTTGTTGTTGTTTTTTTGGGGGGGTGGGGGGGGGGGGGGGGGGGGGTTGCCTCACGTGGTCGTGAGAAAACATATCAATAGTGTTTAATATTTTGGGCTACGCACAACAATCTCACCCTGTGCGGGCTACACCAGCTATCAGCTGTGGTGAAATCACCAACTGACCAATGTAAACATGAAATGGTATCAGAATGACGTCATTGTTACAGTCATAAGCAAAGTAGCACGTAGCTCATCGTACGCGAATGAATGAATGAATTCATGAATGAATGTTTAACGACACCCCAGCACGAAAAATACATCGGCTATTAGGTGTCATACTATGGTAATGCAAACAAATTAAAGTCTAAAATTTAACGACCTACTCTCGATTCACTAATATCAAAACCTATATTAGCTCGGCCATTTACCTTTCGACTGACCGTTGAAAATTGCGCCAAATTCCCTCAATCAAAATTGCGCACCCTTTTCTCTTTGGCATTTAATTGCTCCATTCAAATTCTATAGCACCAATTATATCTCGAAGGAAACAAGGGGATTTGTGCTATGTTGGCCATTCTCAAAAATACAGTTGAGCCAAACGTCTCAAGTTACGTTTTGCTCAGCTGTCAGCATGCTCTCCCTACAAAACTGAGCATAGGCGTTCTGGCTTCCATTTTTGTATTAGAATGAGTGAACTACATGGAAGGAAGGAGATGTTTTATTTAACGACGCACTCAACACATTTTATTTACGGTTATATGGCGTCGGACTTATGGTTAAGGACCACACAGATATGGAGAGAGGAAACCCGCTGCCGCCACTACATGAGCTACTCTTTTCGATTAGCAGCAAGGGATCTTTTATATGCACCATCTCACAGACAGGATAGCACATACCACGGCCTTTGGTATACCAGTCGTGGTGCACTGGCTGGAACGAGAAATAGCCCAATGGGCCCACCGACGGGGATCGATCCCACACCGACCGCACATTTGACGGGCACTTTACCACTGGGCTGCGTCCAGCCCCTCAACTACATGGTGAAAAGGCCTCACGTTAGAACATTTTGCCTGAATATCACCATCGTTTTTGCCTTAATTTGAGGAGTTAATTCCATAGTATCAAAAAAGGCGTTTCCCGTGGGACGGACTACAGGTATTTATTTGTGAGCCAACTGTTTTCTAAATTGCACACCAAAATAATTGTTGGGATTTTTTAAATGTTATTTCCAAAAGACTTTTACATTTCTCCTCACATCTAACCAAACTGAAATTATTTACAAAACAATAAGCATTTTTTTTTTATGGGAGGAATATAGCATCAAATTAGGGTGTACAAACAGCACGGAGATTCAAATGCAAGAATAATCCATTGGCGTATTAAAAAAATATGTTTTTTAGGGAATGAGGGAAATGGTTAAGGGAAAACGACACACGAACCAACAACCGACAATAATAACATAACACAAACAAACAAACAAAACAGAAAAACAGAGGCACTTTAATATATTTAGGAGGGAGGTGTGGGGGGGGGGGGGGGGAAGGGGGCGGTCCCCTTATATCTAGGGCCTCCACGAGTTCATAATTTATTGGACTCAGTACTCCACCTGGACCCGAGTACCTGGTAGATGATAATGAGACTATGCATCTTAATTCAGGCACTGAACATGGATGTTAAATCATACCAATGTATTGCATTCCACACTTTCCACTAATTGTTTGACCTCCATGACTCATAGCCCTATAGTGTAACCGGCGACATGCATATATTATGGCAAAATGACGTAAAACTATAATTAAATTCAAGTGCTCTTCCATGAACGAACTCGAGTTTTGCTAGATTCGGCCCGTGCCCGAGTACTCGTGGATACCCTAGTTATATTGCCTCTAAATATAAACATACATCCCAATCATTTTATTTACTGTTATTTAATAGTAAAATATCCAATAAGGATGACCGACGTGAAATTACATTTTAAATTTGACAAATAACTGGATGTTATTTTAGTACACGAATTTTATGTACTTAATATTTTCTTACACCATCAATCCTGCCGGTGACGGACGATGGATTATCACTGTACACAGTTCTGCGCTACTTTTATTCCTGTCAGGTGCGGATCCACGGTAAGGGTCCCGGGGTGCGCATTCCAATGAAATTTCGACATTTTCGCTTAAGTTACGGAAATTGCCGAGAACGTTACCATGAAAACGTCAGCAATCCTTTGACGTGACGTCAACAATGCTTCAACGTTTAATGTGCTGACAGAATCGCTGTTTAACATTTATAATCATATTTATTTTAAGTGTATATAAATGTAAAATATCTGTGCATGGATCTAGTACTACCTAATGTTAACTAGGCCTAACTACTGTGCTGTTCTGTTGCATTATTTCCTTCAAATGTTGAGTGGATATATATCAATACAGGTAAGTGTTTGATGTTTTGCATAGACGTACGGGCTCCCATTTTTGTAGGTGGGGTGCTTTTGCCCGAATTAAACGAAAATGCCCGAATCTGCATAACAACATTTATTCATATTAGCATTACTATTAAATAGCTATACCGGTATAATATGATACAGGGTTGCAAACAAATCACTACGCATTTTCCATATGAATTACAACTAATTTTGAGGGTACAATGATGGGAATGCATCGTGAAAAGGTCTCAGGTTAGCACATTGTGCCCGAATATCTGTATATTTCTTGCCCTAATTTGAGGTTTTGCTCCAGCACTGGGGGGAGGGGGGAGGGGGGAGCAGTTGTCCTCCCTGTCCCCTGTGTTACGATTGTTTGTTCGTTCGTTTGTTTGTACAGATCAAGTAGGAGATGGGATGCGTAGGCATTGGCGTAGCCAGCTATACAGCCAGGTTATATATTGGGGGAGGCAGCCACGTGGTCAATGAGTCGTGTTATGGGGTGACAGGCAAATATGTATAAAATATGTTGGAAAAACAGCGAGGCGTGATTGGGAGGGGTGCGGGGGGTGGGACATGGCTCATATGCATATTAATAAGGAAGAAGGAAATGTTTTATTTAACGACGCACTCAACACATTTCATTTACGGTTATATGGCGTCGGACATATGGTTAAGGACCACACAGGTATTGAGGGAGGAAACCCGCTGTCGACACTTCATGGGCTACTCTTTTCGATTAGCAGCAAGGGCTCTTTTATATGCACCATCCCATGGTCAGGATAGCACATACCACGGCCGTTGATGTACCAGTCGTGCTGTACTGGCTGGAGCGAGAAATGCATATTAATAAAGATGACAAGAAATGTACGTGAGGTTACTTCAGTTGAGTTCATTAATTGTATCAATTCAGTTTTATTTCATCAATGTAACCATAATGACTGCTCCCAGAGAACTGCTCCAAGAGGAGGGTGTTGGAGGTGCATCCACCCGCTACGAAATTCGAAGTGCCCCGAAAACTCCAGTGTTTAGCAGATGAATATAATGCATTTATTTGTTTTAGCGGGTAACATGTTTACAATGATCAACTTGATAATCATATATTTAACACATGTTCGTGAGCTTTTGAATACTATAGGTGTCATGCCTGAAAAAAACCTGCATTTGCCCCTGCTAGTTATGACAATATTAAAAAATTGCAAAATTACCACCAAACACCCCTCCCTGCCCATCGCCAGCTTCACAGCCTCGTTGTGACCCCTGTTCCATTTCACGTTGGATCCGCCACTGAACAAGTTGAAGTTTATTACTTAAAATGTGAAGTATATAGGTCAATTCCAGGCGCGGATCTGAGAGGACGAGGGGCGCCCACTTCAAAATATATACCATTCCTGGCACCCCCCCCCCCCCCCCCCCATCGCTACAAATCCCTGGATTATTTTAACCTTTGAATAATATGTGGGTGAACCGATTATACCGCACACCCCTAATTATAAATCAACTTTTCTCTCATTTTAAAACGGATGTGGCCGAATCGTTTGGAATTTCATCACCGATCATCGGTTATAATCGATTTGCATCAACCAATCAACTTTCCTCAATCGGTTAGAATTATATGAACCCAAGAAAGACCATGTACCAATTGTCCTGTTCAAGCTACACATAGATAATTTTGCCTTTAATAGCTATGTAATAGGCCTACCTGTTGAATTTTTGTGTATACCGTACATGAAAACAAATCCAAACCCCAGCATATTTACATCAATTCTGTCATTTAAACTGCAGAAAGAAATACAGTTAATTTTTCCCCAAACAATCGATAATGGATTTTAATAATCGATCATCACATCGGTAGAACCAAATCGATAAACGTTCGATTATAATCGACCATTGGAACATGAGTAGTGTAGGGTTGATATGCCCTCCCTTGACCAGTCTGACGTTCAGCTAGAAAGCAAGCAAGCAAGCAAGCAAGCCAGCCAGCCACCCAACCAGCCAGTCAGCAAGCAAGCCAGCTAGTCACCAAGCAAGCCAGCCAGCCAACCAGCCAGCCAGCAAGCAAGCCAGCTAGTCACCAAGCAAGCCAGCCAGCCACCCAACCAGCCAGTCAGCAAGCAAGCCAGCCAGCCAACTAGCCAGCCAGCAAGCAAGTAAGCATGCAAGCAAGCCAGCAACCCAGCCAGCAAGCCAGCCAGCCAGTCAGCAAGTCAGCAAGCCAGCCAACCAGCAAGTCAGCAAGCCAGCCAACCAGCCAACCAGCCAGTCAGCAAGCATGAAAGCCAGCCAGCCAGCCAGCAAGCCAGCCAATACATGCATAGTGACGGGACATATAATCACTTCATGACATACCATCCTAGTTCCCCCGGAAATGTGTTCAAGACAAGAAGAAATGGTAGAAATAGAAAGGTTTGGCAATTTTTGTTATCATCACGTACGTCATTAGCTTCACAGAGCCAGGCGACGTTAAAACTTCCCACTTCAATGCCCGTCTCCGCCGCCATCATGTAGTAAAACAGAGCCAGCGACCTGGAAACAAATAAAGCAATACAATCTCCTAAATTCAAGAGCCATAAATATCAATAAAACCATCTGTAAAATAGCTAAATACAAATTTCGGCTCAGTAGTTTGAGCCATAGCGAACATCATATGTGGGGTAGAAGGACATACGGATGGACAAACTAACGGGCGGACGGACAGACAAACAGATGGAGACAAAATGTATAGTTCCATCCAATTGTACCGGTAGGCGACTAATAAGGAAGAAGAAATGTTTTATTTAACGATGCACTCTCAACACATTTTTATCAGTTATATGGAGTCGAAAAAGTGGTTAAGGACCACTCAGATAGTGAGAGGAAACTATTGGCGCCATTCTGTGGACTATCCTTTTTGATTTAATGGGTCAGGTCAGGTCATAGGGTTTAACGTGCACATTCAGAAAAAGCTGTTGTAGCGCACGCCTGTCATGGGCGCACGTGTCGACCTGGGCCGGCTCCTACGTCCAGGACAGGAAATTCGATTTAATGTAACAAGAGACATTTTATATGCATCACCGTACAGACCGGAGCAAAGATGATAGGTAAACTATTAGTGTGATCACTTTAAGAATGACGTACTTTGACTTGGCATAGTGAATATTTGAAATAAATACACAGAGCCGGTTTATCCTAGTAGCACAAGTAGCACGTGCTACGGACACCGCGCTTCAGGGGGCCCCGAGGTGATGTGTACATTTATTTTTTCAAGGTCATTTTTCCCTCTCACCGAGGAAGTTGCAAAATATATATCCTGGGAAGGTGGCCCCGCTGTTATTTGTGCTACAGGCCACGCGGATCTTTAAACCACCTCTGTAAGTACGGAGCTGTTAAGCTGCATAATGACTTAATAGGATTTAGCATAGGTGTACAATAACATACTTTGCATACTATTGTGACTTTAAAGGGACAGACCCTAGTTTTTAAACACTTCAACATATTTTTTCACCATTAAAGCTGTTTTTGATCATTTAAATTAGAAGTACTTACATTTTATTATTTAGAATAGAGTATTCATTTTAGTATTTAGAATAGAGTATTCATTTTCGTACACCTAAGTGCTTCTGGTCATTCAGGTTCTGGTCATTTTTGCAATACCCCAAACTAAATTATTCATAATTCTAAAAACGCACGTTCGTCTGAGAAGTAACGGTTATTGAGACGAGCTTTAGTTATTTTTAGACGGTATTTCCCTGTTTAAGCTTCTCTCTGTTATAATCAAATGCAAAAGTGTGTTGCAGGTTTGTAGATTAACTAAAAATAGTGTCCATGTTTACGGGCTGAAACTAGGGTCTGCACCTTTAAAGTTTGATAATCACAGAATTTAACCTGGTATGGTGACTTCAAAAAGAATGTATGGTGACTTGAACGTTTGATAATCACAGAATGTGACAGGTTTAGATGGCATTAAAGTTTTATTTTAAAATTCACAGAACAAAAGACAGGTTAAAGTGATTTTAAAGTTTTAAATGTTTATTCATAGAATGCGACAGATAATGGTGACTTTTAATAATCACAAAAAGTGACAGGCTGTGGTGACTTTGTAGTATTAATGTTGACATAATCCTACCAGGGGACCCGATCCCACCCAGTGGCGTAGGTGGGGGGGGGGGGGGGGGGGGGAGACACGGGGGTCATGCCCCCCATCAAACCTTTTTTTTAAATATTAAATTTGATAAAATCATATATAATACATAGTGTGGGTTGCCCCCTTCCCTCCTAATATAAAAACCTGATCCTACCATAAATAGTCAAAATAGTCAAGTGGCTTTTTTATTTTTATTTTCACTGGGATGCCCTTTTGACAAGTTGGCATGATCCACTGCCCTTTCCCCTATAGCCCTCCCCCTGTAAAATACTTCCTGGATCCGGCACTGATAATCGATTACTGAAAGTTGACTACTTATTGCAGCTAAAGAGGAACGAACACGAAGTGTATATTTCAAGTCACATGACTGCTGTGCGACATTGGTTCTATGTGTCTCACTGACAAACTAAGTACGTACATGTCCCCTCGCCGGTACGCGTGCAGTCCTTTCCTCAACACTAGGCCCAAACTCGGGTTCTTCTCTGCTATGAATCGAGCCCATCTACACAGAGAAATAAAAGGAAAACTAGTATTTGTTTAACGACATCTTAGCACATTTTAAACTACGGCTACAAATAAAATAAAGTTTTAAAATACATATATGGTAATTTATACACCTTGTGGAGAGAGAGAGAGAGAGAGAGAGAGAGAGACAGAGAGAGAAACAGAGAGAGAGAGAGAGAGAGAGAGAGAGAGACAGAGAGACAGAGGGGATGGCTGCCACTCATAATGATAGACTATTTTTACCAACAAAGCATCAAGGGATCATGCATATACAATTTTCCATAGACAGGAGAGTACCAACGATAGTTTGATATACCAATCATGGGACACTGGTGGGGACTCGATAACTAGCAATTAATCTGCCGGTCACCTTACATAGAGGTTTTCCAGTAAAATTATCTTCTACTAGTAAATACTATTATTTTGAGACAACGACTATAGTGTCGCCGAGACTTCAGCTTTAAGTGGTGTGTATTCTTAATAAAGGTGGTCGATTTATCGGATTACGTTGTGCGTGTATACACTGTATTCTTAATAACTGGTCGATTTAGCGGATTACGTTGTGTGTGTATACACTTTATTCTCAATAACAGTGGTTGATTTAGCCTATTACGTTGTGCGTGTATACACTGTATTCTTAATAACTGGTGATTTAGCGGATTACGTTGTGCGTGTATACACTGTATTCTTAATAACAGTGGTCGATTTAGCGGATTACGTTGTGCGTGTATACACTGTATTCTTAATAACAGTGGTCGTTGTGCGTGTATACACTATATTCTTAATAACAGTGGTTGATTTAGCGGATTGAGCTTTACATGCATACATACTCTGTCGCCTGATAGACATTGCGTGGGCGGATCAACGTCCCCTTGATGTTCATATAGGCGTACAGCACCCCAGCATCGATGTGCCCTCTGGTGGCAGACCACTCGTAGAATCCGTAAGCCGTGTCCTAAAATAAACAACAACTAAATATAGTATAGTGCAGTGAAAACCCTCTAAACCGGACACCCTTGGGACCAAGACCAATGTCTGGTTGTAAGAGGGATCCGGTTTAGAGAGGTTAAGTTCTGTTCTGGTTTTTTAAAAAGGGACTCTGTAAACTGGAATTATCACTTTACAGAGTGTCCTGTCTTGAGAGGTTTCATTAAATATGCAACCAGAACGTTGTGCCCTAAAATAAAACAACATTTAAACATCGAGACTTGTATGGTATATATAAGCTAGAGCTGCACGGTATTACTGGTGTAATATAACACACAAGGCCTTTATAACACTTTCCCATCGTTCTGATCTCTTCTCATCTTTTGATTTGTACTGCTGACCGCCTTTTGTACTTACGCGATGCCGCACTTTGCAAGGATCATTTTGCGCTCAGGTCCAGTCGGTTGCCATACATACATCGTGCTACATATTGATTAGAACGATGAATTCCATAAATACAACTATGATGGAGGCCGCCAACTTTGTTACTGAACACTGAAGTGGCTATATACACGCCGGCCGTATATGTAGCCTCAGTTATTTTTGGGGGAAAGCCCCATGTAAACTTTCCCGTGCGTAATACGGGTTACATCTACTTACTGTTAAGGTTATCTCCTAAATAACTCACTCAGTCGGCGGGTTTGTCTGGGTAGTATCTCTAGGATAGAGTTATCATCAAACTGACTCACCCAGTCAGCGGGGTTTGCTTGGACTAGAGTTATCCCTTGATTAGATTTAGCTCTAAATGGCTCACCCAATCGGCTGGTTTTCCCGGGTACTTCCCCTCCATGTGCAGATGAGCCAGATAGTAGCCGGAGTCTGGCTGGTTCATGCGGAACGCCTGCTCGAACAACTTAGCCGCCTTTTCATAGTCGCGCTCTTGCAGGGCGATCCAGCCTAAAGCGTTGATCGCGTCCGGGTGTTGCTGCAATGTAATGCAATACAGTGGTTGGGTGCATTACAAATAGGTGGCTGGAGGTAAGTGAATAGATCGATGGATGGATGGACGGACGGACAGACGGACGGATGGATGCATGCATGCATGCATGAAGGAAACGAGGGATGATGAAGAGATTGATGGAAGGATGGACGGATGGATGGGGAAGAATGGGTAGGTGAGTGAAATGGGTGGCTGGGTCTTGGCTGGCTGACTGGATGAGTATGTGACTGCATGGTAGATGGAAGGAAGGAAGGATGGATGTATGGATGAATAGATGGGCTGGTGGATAGAATTTCATATATGGAAAGATGGTTCAATGTTGCCATGGAAGAAACTCAGTTTTATATTCAATCAAACGTTTCTGAGTAATGCTAAAATCCAAGATGGCTGTCATAGTCTAATAATTCAAACTTCGTTGAGGTGTAAAGGAAAAACCAAGTAATAAAAAAACGACCTATAATACACATAACACAATTACGATAACATTGTGTTTGTCAAATGTTAGAGCGTTTAACATTTCTCTACGCGAAACGTCCGTGAAACGTGTGAGAGACACATGTCTCACGGGCGTGTTTTCGTACACACACACACACACACACACACAAATGAGTTCAAGATTTTCATTTTTCTCACATTGACGTGTGATGTTATAATTATGAAATTAGATTTTATTAACATTTTAAAAATAATATTTTTTTTATATGAATGATACTTCGTATTTTATGTTTTAAGTGTTTCATAAGCCTATGTAGGCTGGGTGACAATACGTGATTGTATATAGTATGAATCTTTTATGTGTATTGTCACGTGACACTGTAATAAACGAATAAACAAACCGTATTACAGGTGCACACAAAACATTTGTAAGTATGTTCTCAAATATACATGTATGTTTATTTCTTTTAATTTGTTAACAGGAAAATATTGCACTACTTGATTCAAGGATAATTGTGTATATTTTATATGAAACCGAGGTAGATTTAGAACTTTACAATGGTTCAAAACATGCCTGCTTAGAATTACTGAATTCATAGAAATCCATGAAGAACGAAATTATGTTTCGGTTTCATTATGTTCTTCAACACATTGACTTAATATAGGTTGCTTCGCTGTCAATTACATGTATACTACTCAAAAGAATTTAAGGGTCAAAAATATAACCAAATAAGTTTCAGAGTGTATTAGATTGATGATGTAAACTACACCAATGTTTTTATTTATTGTTCCATATTTACAAAAAAACACAAATAAACGTCACTGTATACAAGAAAGTCACATGACATGCTGTCAAAGTTGAAGGTTGTCAAACATGGATTTTACACATTAGAACATTCGTTTAATAGTGTGTGAATCCACCCCTGGCGCGAATACACTCGACACATCGTTGCCTCATGCTGTTGATCAGACGTCTGAAGAACTCTTAGGGAATGGCCTGCCACTCTGCCATAAGAAGTTGACCCAGATCATGAAGGTTGGCCGGAGGGGCATGGTTATCCCGAACTCTACTGCCTAATTCGTCCCAGGCGTGCTCTATTGGGGCCAAGTCAGGCGAATATGCTGGCCAATCCATCCTGGCGATACCTTGTTGTCTGAGAAAGTCCGTTACCACCCTGGCGCGGTGGGGTCTGGCATTGTCATCCTGCAGAACTGCCCCGCCGCCAATCTGCTGAAGGCCTGGGAGAACCAACGGCCGGATAATCTCATTCAGATAGCGGATTCCATTCAGATTGCCATCCACCACATAGAGGGGGTCCTGTGGTGGATAGAGATGCCGCCCCACACCATGATGCTGCCACCACCGAACCGGTGACGTTGTCTAACGTTAACGTCAGCGAAGCGCTCCCCAGGACGTCTGTAGACACGAACGCGACCGTCGTTGAACTGGAGACTAAACCTGGACTCATCAGTGAACATCACTCGACCCCACTGAACACGTTGCCACCGCAGATGAAGCGTGCACCAGTGACGTCTGGCCGTTCTGTGACGTGGTAGGAGTGGTGGTCGAACAGCCTGGCGACGGCAGCGTAGATTATTGGCTCTCAGACGATTGCGTATGGTTTGATCAGACACTCGAGTTCCAGTCGCAGTCCGCAGATTGTCACGTAATCGGCGTGCAGTGGTTGTGCGTTGACGTAGAGCCATATTGGTGATGTAGCGGTCCTCTCTATTTGTAGTGCTTCGGGGTCTTCCCGAACGTGGACGATTTCGAACAAAATTCGTTGCTTGGTACCGTTGCCACAGTCGGCCAACGATACTCTGACTGACACCAAGTCTCAGAGCAACATTTCTTTGCGTATTGCTATCCTGAAGCCAAGCAATAGCCCTTCCTCGATCTTCGATAGTCAGTTGAAGTCGTACCATTGTCGAATTTGGAGTGTGCACCGTACACGAACGCAAGCTCCAATTATACGGAAATTCAGCATTGGGAACATGGAATACACGTGCAAAGCGTGCAAATGAAGCGCTTTCGCGTTCGCCCTAATTTACGTGCAAATGTAAGCATGTTTTCGCCATTAGAACTAGTCGACAGTGTCAATGACAGTGGATTTTAATTCATTTATGGGTTGCTTAGACCCACTTTCGTCAAAATGGAACAATACCATGCGTGACATTATGGTCTAGCTAATATAATTGACATTCAGAAAATAATGTCGAAAATATCGTCTGACCCTTAAATTCTTTTGAGTAGTATACATTACTACATGCAATTTGATAAGGGAACAAATGTATTAACTTGCGTGTGGATCACCATCTTTTACTTTTAAAACGCGAACCACACGCCCGTGCAAAGGGATTTCACTGACCTAGATACACACCACACGTATGAGGCGCGTTACGCAGGAACTCGCATACTCTGTATTATTTTTATTTGTTTCGGGGGGCGTGGGGGGTGGGGGGTGGGGGCGGAACGTAGCCCAGTGGTTTGATGCGCGGTCGGTCAAGGATCGATCCCCGCCAGTGGGTCCGTTGGACTATGTCTTGTTTCAGTCAGTGCACCACGACTGGTATATAAAAGACCGCGGTATGTGCTATCTTGTCTGTGGGATGGTGCATATGAAAGATCCCTTTCTACTAATGAAAAACTACAGTGGGTTTCCTCTAAAACTATATGTCAAATTATCAAATGTCTGACATCCAATAGCCGATGATTAATAAATCAATGTGCTCTAGTGGTGTCGTTAAACAAAACAAACTTTAAACTCTATGTTTTGCTAACTTACCGCTTGTGCAGCTTTCTCCATGTATTTCTTGCCCTCGGTCTTATTCTTCTTCGGTCCCTGGCCCTGTTACAAAACGAACGAATGTCAGTGTCATATCGCATCATATCATAGGTCAGCGCCAACATATTATGTGGGATATCGCCATGTACTACCGCACATCTCACATATTAAAAAAAATATGTTTGCGCGAAAAGGGAACCGATGAGTTGGCATATATTTCTCAATAATGAATAATGTTAAATCTTATATTAAAACATATTACTGAGTTTTAAACCCATACCAATGAAAATAATGTGTAAATAAAAAAGTTTTTTTTAACAAATTGACATCAGATTATATAATCTCATTTTTAATACAAAAGGTTAAGACAAAATGCTAGAACAGCCTTAGCTGCATTGCTATCGAAGTAATCGATAATACAATACACTGAGACTAAAGGTAGGACAGTGCGTTCTCTACGTTAGCTGTTCCATCAGTTGTCTTCATACCTACATTGTAAAATAAGATTTCGCCTCTGTAATTTGATGATAATTTGTAAAGAAACTTTTTTATTACACTGATTTTTTTTTTCCTTTCAAAATATGTTATTCGAGTTGGTATAGGTTTAAAATTTAATAACATATTGTTATATGAATTTTAACTTCATTCATTAAAAAGTTATAGGCCAATTCATCGGTTCCCTTTTCACGGAAATGGACGATAGTGTTCTGTGTAGTGTGAAAGAAATATCGTTATTACAAATCGCTCATTGTAAACGCAGCTTAAGATGACAGAGTTACTTACCCTGTAAACTGCAATTCCGTAATCGTACATCATACTAGGGTCCTTGGCCTCCGCGCCTTGACGGAATATTTCCATCGCCTCGTTGATGTTTCTTTTTAAACCTTGCGCGCCCCAAAATAGTGCGCGGGATACTCGGCGCTAAAAAGAAATCGATAAAATTATCTTTTAGTTATTTGAAGTTATAAATTATTAATTTCCTTTAGCATTTTTGTTGTTATTGTTGTTATGTTTCTTATGCGAATACTAGTACATGTCTTTTCAAAGCAACAACAACAAAACAAGTTTGTTTTGTTTAATTATTATTATTTATTTTTTTATTATTATTTTGTAGTTTTATTGTTTGCTCTTGTATTGTTTTGGTTTGGTTTTAACTTTTACTGACTACAGCAACTTCTCTCTCACTAACTAGCAGCCTTGACAGACAGTCCCAATAGCTGAGGTGTTAGTTATTCTAGGCTCAGACTATGAACTATCACGACGGAGTTAACCAACTCGATGGTCGCGTTGTGATTTCCCCAACTTCCGACTTACGACTGGCACACTCAGATTAACAAACTAATCGGTTGTAGAGTTGCAACTGGACGGTCGTAGAAGTCGTGTGAGATCGGCGAGTTGGCCAACTGTGTCATGATAGTTGGTAGTCTGACCCTGCATTACAGTATCAGAAATGTCTACCTTTTATGCACTAGTACGTATTTTCTGACGTGTATGCCCAGGACAACCTCTGTACATAAACACGTCATTTACATATGCTAGGACCAACTACCAACTGTACATGTCACGATGGAGTTGGCCAACTCTTCGATCTCACGACGTCTACAACTCTCCAGTTGCTAGACTGAACACTCTTACAACTTGAGTATCGTCGTATACAACGTCAAACCTAAAAGAAAACCCATCCGGAAACCAATGTGTGAACGCTTTCACCGATTCCCACAATTTGCGGATGATTTATTATTATTATTATTATTATTATTATTCATACCCCGATGAACGTAAATGAAATAACAGACAATCCTTAAGATAAAAATACATAAATTCATTCATACCTGCATTCATTCCTCCAGCCATTCATCCATCCATCCATCCATTCATTCATTCATTCATTCATCTGTTTATTCATTCATCTAATGACAGATACACAGATAACAGAAGAAAAACAAATCATTAATTCATTCATATCTGCATTCATTCATTCATTCGTCCGTCCGTCCGTTTATTCATTCATTCAGTCATTCACTGATCTCTTTATTTATTCATCCATCTAAATCGTTTATTGATTGATTTAATTAATCCATCCATCAATTAATAAATAATTCATTCATTCATTCGTTCATTCGTCCATTCACTCTTTTATTCGTTCGTTTGTTCATTTACTCTTTTATTCGTTCGTTCATTCGTCCATTTACTCTTTCATTCGTTCGTTCATTCACTTTTTTATTCGTTCATTCATTCGTCCATTATGCTTTTACATCTTTCAGAAATAAAGCTGAAAAGCAACCTATTAACTTTTCATCTGGGAATGCTGAAGTATACAACAGGCACGTCTCTTTGGAGGAGTTGCAGGACGCTCTACGTAAAGCCCATGATACTTCAGTAGGACCAGATGAAATACATTATCAACTCTTAAAATACTTACCTGAATCATCCTTAATGGTTCTGTTAAATATATTTAACAAAATTTGGATTTCTGGTGACTTTCCTTCTGATTGGAGAAAAGGCATTGTCATTCCTATTACCAAGCCTGGTAAGGATCCAACAAATCATACTAGTTATTGCCCTATCGCTTTGACCAGTTGCATTTGTAAAACCATGGAAAGAATGATCAACCGTAGACTTGTCTGGTATCTTGAGTCCCACAAATTGCGTACTAAGGTCTCACTACACAGATCACTTCCGGGTGAGAGTTCATTGATCACGGTCCACTATAGTTCCTAATTGTGACACATGTTATGGTTCACATATTCACTTCTAGGAAATGGTGAAGAATTAAAACAATATGTATGTTTAATGGTAAGCCTTCTGGCTGTATTTTGCCCATGTTATTTTGTAATATTGTGCATCGACCTTTTGGGACATGGGTATATAGCACAAGTGACAGCCGGAGTGAATCGGTTAATGAACCACCTGTTCGGACCGGTACTACAGCCAGATGCGGTCATATGGCAAAAAACTGAGACGGAAATGTTCTCAATTTTGGAGTGAAAATAAATGCTAATATAATGTATGTTCACAATGGTGTATGTTGTTAATGCCAACGAGAACCCGTTCTATGGGCAATCGTCTCTTGAAGTTGGGCAGTTTAACGTGGGTTTCAATGGCAGATGACATCTGTGTAGTGAGACCTAACGTGCAATGTGGGTTCAGGCCTAGACGTAGCACGGTCGATCATCTTGTTAGATTTGAAACGGTTTGTAGGGATGCTTTCATACATAACCAGCATTTGGTATCGGTATTTTTTTGACCTCGAGAAAGCTTATGATACCACGTGGAATTATGCTATATTGAAAGACCTCCATGGCATGGGCCTAAGAATAGGTCTTTCATGGTACGAGTGGGATCTACGCTATCTGATTGTCACTTCTAAGAGATGGGTGTGCTTCAAGGTAGCATCCTGTCAGTAACTTTATTTTCTGTGAAAATTAACAGCATCACCCAGTGTTTAAAACCTGGTGTTGATAGCTCGTTATATGTCGATGATTTTCAGATTTGCTACAGGTCGTCCAGTATGAGTATCATTCAACGTCAGTTGCAGCCTTGTTTGAATAAACTTCAACATTGTGCAACTGACAATGAATTTCGATTCTCAAAGTCAAAAACCGTCTGTATGCATATCTGCCAGAAACGAGATCACCATTTGGATCCTCAGCTGTTTTTGGATAAATGTTCGGTTCCAGTTGTGGAAGAGACCACATTTCTGGGGGTTATTTTTGACAGGAGGCTATCTTTTGTTTCTCATTTACAGGATATGAAAAAGAACGGTTTGAAAGCCCTCAACATCTTATACATTATTGGCAAGACTGATGGGGAGCAGATTGAAAGGTTATGCTCGGACTTTATACATCTTTAGCTAGGTCTAAACTTGATTATTGGTGCATTGTGTATGGGTCAGCACGCACGTCTTACTTGCAAATGCTAGATCCTATACACAACTGGGAACTTAGACTTTGTCTTGGTGCTTTCAAAACATCCCCTATAGAGAGCTTGTACGTTGATGCACACGAACCTAGTTTGGGTGCTGGACGTGCAACGCTTTCTCTGCAGTATGCTGCAAAGATTAAATCTAATCAATGCCGAAACATCCTGCACATAACGCGGTGTTTGATAACAAACATGTGCAGTTATTTGATGTGAAGCCGAATACCATTCGAACAATTGGTCTTCACATTAAGTAGTTTTTATCAGTTTTCAACATCGATTTAGCCGACAGTTTGAAAACGCCTTCATATTTTATTTTGCCACCCCGGTATATCAAATCACCGAAAATTGTATTCGATCTTGTGCATCTAAAGAAAGATTGCACAGCTGCAGTTATTTATAAACAACATTTCATGGAATTTCAAGAGAGGTACCGTGAATACATCCCTGTTTACACAGACGGATCACGGGATGGGAATTATGTGACAAAATAATTTCCATGAGATTGCCTACTGAAATTTGGGCCATCATTAATGCCCTGGAACAGATTAAGAATGCATGTGCATCCAAATGCATTATTTTTACTGACTCACTTTCGTGTCTCCAAGCTCTACAGTACATGAAATTACCATCTAATTAAAATTAGCTCCACTGGTTAATTACTAGTAGAGCTAATTTTAATCAGACTGATGAAATTAGAGCATCACTTAGTCTTTTTATCAATTGCCAATAAAGATGTTATATTTTTTGGATACCCAGCCATGTTGACATTAAGGGTAACGAAAAGGCAGATGATGTTGCCAAATCTGCTTTGAACTTGCTCCGTGTCAATGTTGGTGTCCCCTACAATGATTTTAAATTACATATTATATATATATACCAATATATTTCTTCGACTTGGCAAGATGGTCGCGAAAAAGCTTCATTCTGTCAAGGCAGTCCTGGGAGAGTGGCAATCATCCTACAGGCGGTGCAGGAACGATGAAGTAGCCTTGTGTCGTGCCCGCATTGGCTATACTTATTTGACGCATTCATTTATTTTAAAGGACACTCCTCCTCAGTGTGAACATTGTCAGTGTACACTGACTGTGCGCCACATTTTGGTGGAGTGTAATCATTTGAAGCCGACGAGAAATGATATATTTGGCAACAGAAATATTTTGGAATCATTTAAATTGATTTTAAAGTTTTTGAAACGCTTTGATTTCTGTACAAAGTTTTAAAATATACCTAGCTTGTTATCTGTATTGTATTATACGTTTCCCACAGCTCTTTACACGGTGGTTTTACATTATTGTATAAATATTTTCATATACTTACCTCTCTGACACCCAACAGCAGATATGTATTTTTATGCTGGGGTGTCATTAAACATTCATTCATTCATTCATTCGTCCATTCACTTTCATTTCTTCGTTCGTTCATTGAGCGTGTACCTGAGCCGACACGACCCCTTGCTGCGCCTGGTGTTTGAGCCAGAGAAACACGTCTCCGTTCTCGTCCGTCTGTTCGTGCAACATCTGCTCGTCCGTCAGTCTGACAGACTCCGTGACAACCTGCAAAATACACCAGGGAGTATATTCATGAATACAGTATGTAACGATTCAGCTGACTCAGATCTGATTTGGCTGTCAATGTTCGAAGGAAGACGGCAAGGAAATGTTTTATTTCATGACGCACTCAACACATTTTATTTACGGTTATATGGCGTCAGACATATGGTTAAGGACCATGCAGATATCGAGAGAGGAAACCTGCTGTCACAACTTCATGGGCTACTCTTTTTGATTAGCAGCAAGGGATCTTTTATATACACCATTCCACAGACATGATAGCACATACCACGGCCTTTGATATACCAGTGTGATCCTGTCTGGAACGAGAAATAGCCCAATGGGCCCACCGACGGGGATCGATCCTAGACCGACCGCGCATCAAGCTAGCGTTTTACCACTGAGCTACGCCCCCCACCATGTTCAAAGGAGGGGCCTCGTAATGATGGTGTAAAACCTGGCTTGATTCCCTCAACTAATTGTGTGTTTCCTGTATACTGAACTTTCAGGAGATTGCTTCCCTTTTTGGACCCCTCGAAGTAAACGTTTAAAAAGTTTGTTTTGTTTAACGACACCACTAGAGCACATCGATTTATTCAGCATCGGCTATTAGATGTCAAACATTAGGTAATTTTGACATTTAGTCTTAGAGAGGAAACCCGCTACATTTTTTCATTAGCAGCAACGGATCCTCTATATGCACCATCCCACAGACAGGATAGCACGTACCATGGCCTTAGATACATTTGTCGTGGTGAACTGGCTGGAACGAGCGCAGTAAAAAGAGTGATAATAGTTCAAGCTCCAGACGACGAATTTCTTATTATCTTTGGCGTCTGTTCTAAACAATCAATACATTGAGAAAGAACATTTTTGTTGGTAAACCAATCACTGTGTATCTATTTATTATAATGTAAAATATCTAAACTGTCTACTTCAACTCTGACCGAGGCTCTTTAAAGCTTTCACGATATGGAGTTGATGATAAATCTTACGTCGGTGTGCTTGTGTTGTTCCTGATCGTCTCGGGTCTTCGACGCAACATATTTGTAATACACTAGAAAAGAAACCAGCCACACTGTTATAATCTTTTTTAATCGGGGGAAAAAAAAAACTAAATAAAAAATTAATCAACCAAAAAACCCGTCATCTGATTGAAAATGGCAATGGAATGCATTCAGTGTTGTAGCGTGATCAGCTGTTAAAAGAGGGCGAGTGAGCGAGTAAGTGAAGGAGTTTTGTTGTTAATCGATCAGTCAGTCAGTGGATAGATCGATGAATGAATGAATGAATGGATGGATGGATGGATGGATGAGTTTGAATGGGTGGGTGGATGGTTGGATGGCAGTATGGATGAATGAATATATGAATGAATGTATAAATGAATGGGTGGATCAATGAATGAATGAATGAATTAAATCATTATTTTACAAATTTAAGTACAAAAAGCCATGGAGGATGTATCAAAGAAATTAATTATTACATTTAATAATACAATGTAATGGTTGAGAAGTGGGAAAAGATACAACTGCCAATCTCCTATCCCCACTCCAAGCCCTCTCCACCAAGAAGCGACATGTAGCCGACGTGAATACAGACGAAATAAAACTAAACACTGTGTTAGTAGTATTGGTAATAGTATTAGCTGTACTTACGATATGACTGTTCCGGGTCACATGGCACGCCATCTATGCCAAACATGTGTTTATTACCCAGTGCCAGGGTAGATAATCGATGCTTGTCCAACGAACCCAACATCAAATACGCTTGTGCCTGCATACACAAATATCAGGACATTTTTAGTTATTTTAGTACATATATAACAAATTATCGTTCAAGCACGCTGTCCTAGACACACACATTAACCACTAGTATAGTGTAGTTTAGTGGTACAGCATTTAAGGATTGCACCGATGTTGCAGTCGATTGTACACAAGTAATGTTTGGTTGTGGACGAGGTATTCGAATTCATTGGTTGATGAAGGTTTGTAGACGAATCGTCCTTGGACGAAATGAACAGTGGATGAGTCACTTACAAATGCATACAGGAACGCCATTTAGTTATCATACCAGTCAGCGGTTTGGGAACAGTCTAGGGCACGAATTACCCAAAAGTCATCTTTGGATGTGGACGAATTATTTCGAGAGAGCGAAGTTTTGGTGGACGAAATGTACAGTGGACGAATCATCTGCAACTCGTCCACGAATTCCTTTTAGGGATCACCCGTCTATTGCTGCCAATCAGTGTTGTAATAATTAAGTGAAGGAATGGTCCAAAAGTAATTTTTGTTTGTGGACGAATTGTTTCGAGTTCATCAGTCAACAATATTTTCTGGTGGAGAAAATGTTATAGACCATTGCGGATGGTCCAAAGCAGAAGAAGAGGACGTTAAAAAACCCTAAATATACCCACATTTTGCGCAGTCCATGAAAAAAAAGAGAGAAAAAAACCCCACATCGCCGCATCAATTCTGGAACTTTGGCCTGACCAGAAACCTACTTTTTATAGTCTTACTGAATGCTGACAATAAACTGTTGAAAGTATCTCGTCTATTACTTCACTGCTATTTACAGATATCTTACTGAATGCTGTACAATAAACTGTTGAAAGTATCTCGTCTATTACTTCACTGCTATTTACAGATATCTTACTGAATGCTGACAATAAACTGTTGAAAGTATCTCGTCTATTACTTCACTGCTATTTACAGATATCTTACTGAATGCTGTACAATAAACTGTTGACTGTATCTCGTCTATTACTTCACTGCTATTTACAGATATCTTACTGAATGCTGACAATAAACTGTTGAAAGTATCTCGTCTATTACTTCACTGCTATTTACAGATATCTTACTGAATGCTGACAATAAACTGTTGACTGTATCTCGTCTATTACTTCACTGCTATTTACTGATATCTTACTGAATGCTGACAATAATCTGTTGAAAGTATCTCGTCTATTACTTCACTGCTTTTTACAGATATCTTACTGAATGCTGACAATAAACTGTTGAAAGTATCTCGTCTATTACTTCACTGCTATTTACAGATATCTTACTGAATGCTGTACAATAAACTGTTGAAAGTATCTCGTCTATTACTTCACTGCTATTTACAGATATCTTACTGAATGCTGACAATAAACTGTTGAAAGTATCTCGTTTATTACTTCACTGCTATTTACAGATATCTTACTGAATGCTGACAATAAACTGTTGACTGTATCTCGTCTATTACTTCACTGCTATTTACTGATATCTTACTGAATGCTGACAATAAACTGTTGAAAGTATCCCGTCTATTACTTCACAGCTATTTACAGATATCTTACTGAATGTTGACAATAAACTGTTGGCTGTATCTCGTCTATTACTTCACTGCTATTTACTGATATTTTACTGAATGCTGACAATAAACTGTTGAAAGTATCTCGTCTTATTACTTCACTGCTATTTACAGATATCTTACTGAATGCTGTACAATAAACTGTTTACTGTATCTCTATTACTTCACTGCTATTTACAGATATCTTACTGAATGCTGACAATAAACTGTTGAAAGTATCTCGTCTATTACTTCACTGCTATTTACAGATATGTTACTGAATGCTGACAATAACCTGTTGAAAGTATCTCGTCTATTACTTCACTGCTATTTACAGATATCTTACTGAATGTTGACAATAAACTGTTGGCTGTATCTCGTCTATTACTTCACTGCTATTTACAGATATCTTACTGAATGCTGTACAATAAACTGTTGACTGTATCTCGTCTATTACTTCACTGCTATTTACAGATATCTTACTGAATGCTGACAATAAACTGTTGAAAGTATCTCGTCTATTACTTCACTGCTATTTACAGATATCTTACTGAATGCTGACAATAAACTGTTGAAAGTATCTCGTCTATTACTTCACTGCTATTTACAGATATCTTACTGAATGCTGTACAATAAACTGTTGACTGTATCTCGTCTATTACTTCACTGCTATTTACAGATATCGTACTGAATGCTGTACAATACACTGTTGACTGTATCTCGTCTACTACTTCACTGCTATTTACAGATATCTTACTGAATGCTGACAATAAACTGTTGACTGTATCTCGTCTATTACTTGACTGCTATTTACTGATATTTTACTGAATGCTGTACAATAAACTGTTGACTGTATCTCGTCTATTACTTGACTGCTATTTACAGATATCGTACTGAATGCTGTACAATACACTGTTGACTGTATCTCGTCTATTACTTGACTGATATTTACAGATATCTTACTGAATGTTGACAATAAACTGTTGGCTGTATCTCGTCTATTACTTCACTGTATTTACAGATATCTTACTGAATGCTGTACAATAAACTGTTGACTGTATCTCGTCTATTACTTCACTGCTAGTTACAGATATCTTACTGAATGTTGACAATAAACTGTTGACTGTATCTCGTCTATTACTTCACTGCTATTTACACATATCTGACTGAATGCTGTACAATAAACTGTTGACTGTGTCTCGTCTATTGCTTCACTGCTATTTACAGATATCTTACTGAATGCTGTACAATAAACTGTTGACTTTGTCTCGTCTATTGCTTCACTGCTATTTACAGATATCTTACTGAATGCTGTACAATAAACTGTTGACTGTGTCTATCTTACTGAATGCTGTACAATAAACTGTTGACTTTGTCTCGTCTATTGCTTCACTGCTATTTACAGATATCTTACTGAATGCTGTACAATAAACTGTTGACTGTGTCTCGTCTATTGCTTCACTGCTATTTACAGATATCTTACTGAATGCTGTACAATACACTGTTGACTGTGTCTCGTCTATTTCTTCACTGCTATTTACAGATATCTTACTGAATGCTGTACAATTAACTGTTGCCTGTGTCTCGTCTATTACTTCACTGCTATTTACAGATATGTTACTGAATGTTGTACAATACACTGTTGACTGTATCTCGTCTATTACTTCACTGCTATTTACAGATATCTTACTGAATGTTGACAATAAACTGTTGACTGTATCTCGTCTATTACTTCACTGCTATTTACAGATATCTTACTGAATGTTGACAATAAACTGTTGACTGTATCTCGTCTATTACTTGACTGCTGTTTACAGATATTTTACTGAATGCTGTCAATAAACTGTTGACTGTATCGATCTCGTCTATTACTTGACTGCTATTTACAGATATTTTACTGAATGCTGTCAATAAACTGTTGACTGTATCGATCTCGTCTATTACTTGACTGATATTTACAGATATTTTACTGAATGCTGTACAATAAACTGTTAACTGTATCGATCTCGTCTGTTACTTGACTGATATTTACAGATATCTTACTGAATGCTGTACAATAAACTGTTGACTGTATCTCGTCTATTACTTCACTGCTAGTTACAGATATCTTACTGAATGTTGACAATAAACTGTTGACTGTATCTCGTCTATTACTTCACTGCTATTTACACATATCTGACTGAATGCTGTACAATAAACTGTTGACTGTGTCTCGTCTATTGCTTCACTGCTATTTACAGATATCTTACTGAATGCTGTACAATACACTGTTGACTGTGTCTCGTCTATTTCTTCACTGCTATTTACAGATATCTTACTGGATGCTGTACAATTAACTGTTGCCTGTGTCTCGTCTATTACTTCACTGCTATTTACAGATGTGTTACTGAATGTTGTACAATACACTGTTGACTGTATCTCGTCTATTACTTCACTGCTATTTACAGATATCTTACTGAATGTTGACAATAAACTGTTGACTGTATCTCGTCTATTACTTCACTGCTATTTACAGATATCTTACTGAATGTTGACAATAAACTGTTGACTGTATCTCGTCTATTACTTGACTGCTGTTTACAGATATTTTACTGAATGCTGTCAATAAACTGTTGACTGTATCGATCTCGTCTATTACTTGACTGCTATTTACAGATATTTGACTGAATGCTGTCAATAAACTGTTGACTGTATCGATCTCGTCTATTACTTCACTGATATTTACAGATATTTTACTGAATGCTGTCAATAAACTGTTGACTGTATCGATCTCGTCTATTACTTGACTGATATTTACAGATATTTTACTATATGCTGTACAATAGACTGTTGACCGTGTCTCGTCTATTATTTGACTGATATTTACAGATATTTTACTGAATGCTGTCAATAAACTGTTCACTGTATCGATCTCGTCTATTACTTGACTAATATTTACAGATATTTGACTGAATGCTGTACAATAAACTGTTGACCGTATCTCGTCTATTACTTCACTGCTATTTACAGATATTTTACTGAATGCTGTACAATAAACTGCTGACTGTGTCTCGTCTATTACTTCACTGCTATTTACAGATATCTTACTGAATATTGTACAGTGGACTGTTGTCTGTATATTGTTTATTATTTCACTGATATTTTCAGACATTTCTCCGATTGTTGTCCAATAAACTGTTACCGGTATATAGTCTATTATTTCACTGATATTTTCAGATATTTTACTGAACACTGTACAGTAAAGATTTCCCTGTATCTTTTCTGTTATTTCATTGATATTTTCAGATACTTCTCTGAATGTTATTCAATAAAGTGTAATATTTAGATAGTTTTCTAAAAGTTGTATAATAAACTGTTGCCTGTATCTCGTTTATTATTTCTGTGATATTTTCAGATATTTTACGGAATATTACAGAGTAAACTGTGACTTGTATCTCGTCTATTTCACTGATATTTAACCGAATGTTGTCTAATACACTGTTGACTGTATATCATCTATTATGTATTATTTCACTTTATTATTATGTTCAAACATTCCTCTGAATACAAAATGAACTGTTGCCTGTATATCGTCTATTATTTCATTGGTATCGTTAGACGTGTTACTGAATGTTTTACAATAAACTGTCACCTGTATACCGTCCGTTGTTTCACTGATAGTTTCAGATATGTTACTGTAAACTGTTGCCTGTATTGTTTTATTATTTCATGAATAGTTTAAGATATTTTACTGTATGTTGTACAATACGTCGTTGTCTGTATCTGGTCTATTATGTCACTGTTGTTTTCAGATATTTTTCTGAATGTTGTACAATAATCTGTTACCTGTATCTGTCTGTTATTTCACTGACATTATCAGATATTTCTCAGAATGTTGTACAATAAACCTGTATCTCGTTTGTTATTTCACTGATATTTTCAGATATTTCTCAGAATGTTGTACAATAAACCTGTATTTGTCTATTATTTCACTGATATTTTCAGATATTTCTCAGAATGTTGTACAATAAACAGTTGACTGTATCTCGTCTATTATTTGACTGACATTATCAGATATTTCTCATAATGTTTTACAATAAACTGTTACCTGTATCTCGTCTGTTATTTCACTGACATCAGATATTTCTCAGAATGGTGTACAATAAACCTGTATCTCGTCTGTTATTTCACTGATATTTTCGGATATTTCTCAGAATGTTGTACAATAAACCTGTATCTGTCTATTATTTCACTGATATTTTCAGATATTTCTCAGAATGTTGTACAATAAACAGTTGACTGTATCTCGTCTATTATTTGACTGACATTATCAGATATTTCTCATAATGTTTTACAATAAACTGTTACCTGTATCTCGTCTGTTATTTCACTGACATTATCAGATATTTCTCAGAATGTTGTACAATAAACTGTTCCCTGTACATGTATCTCGTCTGCTATTTCACTGTTATGTTCAGATATTTTTCTGAATATTGTACAACAAATCGTTGCCTGTATCTCTTCTGTTATTTTGTTAATATTTTAAGACATTTTAGTGAATGTTGTACAATAAACTGTTGACTTATCTCGCCTGTTATTTCACTGATATTTTTAGATATTTCTCAATAAAGCTCTACCAGTGTATCATTTTGTTATTTCATTGATATTTTAGATAGTTTTCTGAATGTTGTATAATAAACTGTTGACTCTATATCGTCTGTTATTTCACTGATATTTTCAGATAATTTATTGAATATTGTACAATAAACTGTTTCTTTTATGGCGTCTATTATTTCATTGTTATTTTAAGATATTTCTTTGAATGTTGTACAATATATTGTTGCTTGTATCTCGTCTGTTATTACATTGACATTTTCAGATGTTTTACTGAATGTTGTACAATAAACTGTTCCTTGTTTCTCTGCTATTATTTCACTGATATTTTCAGATATTTCTCTCATGGTTACAGAATAAACTGTAGCCTGTATCTCGCCTATTATTTCACTTACATTTACAGATAGTTTACTATATGTTGTACAATAACATTATACCTGTATCTAGTCAATTATTTCACTGGTATGTTCAGATATTTTCCTGTATGTTTTATAATAAATTGTTGCCTGTATCTAGTCTATTATTTCATTGATAATTTTATGTATTCCTCCTATTGTTTTACAATAAATTGTTACTTGTATATCGACTATTATGTCACTGATATTTTCAGATATTTTACTGAATATTCTACAATAAACTGTTACCTGTATGTCGTCTGTTAGTTCACTGATATTTTCAGATATTTGTCTGAATGTTGTTTAATAAACTGTTACAAGTATATCGTTTATTATTTCACATATATTTTTAGATATGTTTCTAAACCTTGTATAATAAACTGTTACCTGTATCGTCTATTATTTCACTGATATTTTAGATAGTTTACTTAATATTGTACAATAAACAGTTGACAGTATCTCGGCTAGTATGTCACTGATATTTTCAGATATTTGACTGAATAATGTACAGTGAACTGTTGTCTGTATTTTGTCTGTTATTTCGATGGTATTTTCAGATGTCTTACTGACTGTTTTACAATAAAGTATTGCCTGCATCTAGTCTATAATTTCACTGATATTTTCAGATAGTTTACTTAATATTATACAATAAATGGTTGACAGTATCTCGGCTAGTATGTCACTGATATTTTCAGATGTTATACTGAATTGTTTACAATAAACTGTTGCCTGTATGTAGTCTATTATTTCACTGATATTTTCAGATATTTCTCTGATTATTGTACAATAAACTGATTCCTGTATATCGAATATTATGTCACTGATATTTTCAGATATTTTTACTTAATGTTGTACAATAAACTGGAATTCTGGAACTTTGGCCTTACTGAATGTTGTATAATAAACTGCTGACTGTATCTTGTCTGTTACCTCACTGCTATTTACAGATATTTTACTGAATATTGTACAACGAACTGTTGTCTGTCTATCGTTTATTATTTCAATGATATTTTCAGATATGTTACTGAATATTGCACAATGAACTGTTATCTGTCTATCGTTTATTATTTCAATGATATTTTTTAGATATGCTACTGAATATTGTACAATAAACTATTACCTTTATATCTTCTATTATGTCAATACTATTTTCAGATATTTTACTGAATACTGTATCATAAACATTGCCGGTATCTCTTCTGTTATTTTACTGATATTTTCTGATATTTTACTGAATATTGTACCATAAACAGTTGCATGTATCATAGCTCTTCTATTATTTCAGTGATATTTTCAGATATTTTTCTGATTATTGTACAATGAACTGTTACCTGTATCTCGTCTATTATTTCACTGATATTTTCAGATATTTTACTGAATGTTGTAAACTAAACTGTTGACTGTATCTCGTCTATTATTTCACTGATATTTTCAGATATTTTACTGAATGGTGTACAATAAACTATTACCTTTATATCTTCTATTATGTCAATACTATTTTCAGATATCTTACTGAATACTGTATCATAAACATTGCCGGTATCTCTTCTGTTATTTTACTGATATTTTCTGATATTTTACTGAATATTGTACCATAAACAGTTGCATGTATCATAGCTCTTCTATTATTTCAGTGATATTTTCAGATATTTTTCTGATTATTGTACAATGAACTGTTACCTGTATCTCGTCTATTATTTCACTGATATTTTTAGATATTTATCTGAATGTTACTGAACTGGCGTTTTAGATATTTCTTTGAATGTGACACAATAAAATGTTTTACCTGTACCTCGTATATTATTTTCAAATTCTTTTCTTAACGTTACAAAAATGTTACAGAAAACATTGTGTTACCTATACCTCATATGTTATTTTCAGTATTTTTCTGAATGTTGTATCATAAACTATTATTTTCAGTATTTTGTTGAATGTTATATCATAAACTGTGTTACCTATACCTCGTGTATTATTTTCAGTATTTTTCTGAATGTTATATCATAAAGTGTGTTACCTATACCTCGTGTATTATTTTCAGGTATTTGTTTGAATGTTATATCATAAACTGTGTTACGGATACCTCCTGTATTACTTTCAGTATTTTTCGGAATGTTGTATCATAAAGTGTGTTACCTATACCTCGTGTATTATTTTCGTTTATTTTTCTGAATGTTATATCATAAACTGTGTTACCTATACCTCGTGTATTATTTTTAGTATTTTTCTGAATGTTATATCATAAACTGTGTTACCTATACCTCGTGTATTATTTTCAGTATTTTTCTGAATGTTATATCATAAAGTGTCTTACCTAAACCTTATGTATTATTTTCAGTTATTTTGTTGAATGTTATATCATAAACTGTGTTACCTATACCTCGTGTATTATTTTCAGTTATTTTTCTGAATGTTATATCATAAATTGTGTTACCTATACCTCGTGTATTATTTTCAGTTATTTTTCTGAATGTTATATCATAAACTGTGTTACCTATACCTCGTGTATTATTTTCAGTTATTTTTCTGAATGTTATATCATAAACTGTCTTACCTATACCTCGGGTATTATTTTAAGATATTTCTCTAAAATATTTTACCTATACCTTGTGTATTATTTACAGATATTTGTCTCGATGTTACAGAATAAATTCTGACACCTATACCTAATGTATCTTTTTAAAGATATTTTTCTGAATGTTACACAATAAGGTATGTTATGTATATCTCGTTAATTATTTCACTAATATTTTCAGATATTTCAGATATCTTTTCGGAATGTTACAGAAAGAACTCTGTTACCTATATCTGATATTTTCAGATTTTTGTTGAATGTTGTACAATAAACTGTTATCTGTATATTGTCTATTATTTCACTGATATTTTGAGATATTTCCCTCAATGTTACAAAATAAACTCTTACTTGTATCTCGTCTATTACAACAATTATATTTTAAGATAATTTACTGAATGTTGTACAATAAACTGTTAGCTCTATATCGTCTGCTATTTCGCTGCTATTTTGAAACATTTTACTGAAGGTTGTACGATAAATTATTACTTCACTGACATTTTCAGATATTTACTGAATGTTGTACAATAAACTGTTACCTGTATACTTATCAATTATTGACCGTCATTGAGGGCAATTTCTTCGGTCCATAAAACATGATATTGCCCGAAATGCGGTCAATAATTGTTTTATTACATAATGTCATCCATAAGACTCATACATTCCTGCTTTGTTTATCAGAATCGAAATACGCCAACGCTTATAATTCCCCGAAATGCGTTAAAACTGATGGGATTTAGTGACGTCACGTGATCCTATGACGTTGTATGACACGCTGAGGAATGCGGAAATAAACAGTTGAAACATTACCCAAAAAAAATCAAATTCGAGATATTATAACAAGCAAGAGTGTCAAAATCATAATATTATTAATAGCAAAATAAAAAACAAAATGTGATAAATCTGAACATACATTTATACTGAACAGTTACCGATTACCTTCAAATGCATTTTTTATTTGTTACATAAAATCCTGAGTGTCGATTCCAACTGCATTTTGATGTAGTTTGTATGTTTCTAAATCTGCGATATTCTCCATATACAATTTGACGATTACTGACCTTGTTTTTGTCGTATTTGCGGAAATAAACTCGGTATGACTAAGATGTTATCTTTTGCTGAAGGACAGCAAAGCGTTTTGTCACAAGTTTGTGCTTGTTTACACTGGAATTAGCAGTTGACGTTGCATTACATCACCTACTCATTAATTGGATAGAATTTTGTCTCATCTTTATTTTCATTGGTCAGGGCAATATCACTTTTGATGGACCGGTGAGACCGTCTCAGGGCAATAGCACTATTTACGGACGGTCATGTGACTGGTTTTTGACCAATAAGAATACAGATATACTTTCATTATGTAATAATGTCTATTATTTCCATAATATTTTCAGATATTTTACTGGATGTTGTACAATAAACCGTTGGATGTATCTCGTCTGTGATTTCACTGATATTTTCAGATACTTTACTGAATGTTGTACAATAAACAGTCACCTGTAAGTTGTCTGTTATTTCACTGATATTTTTAGATCTTTTTCTGAATGTTACTGAATAAATTGTGTTACTTATACCTCGTGTATTATTTTCTGATAGTTTTCCGATTCAATGTTACAGAATAAACTATGTTGCCTATACTTCATGTATTATTTCGGGATATTTTTCTGAATGTTACAGAATAAACTCTGTTACCTATATCTTGTGTATTATTTTCTGTTATTTTTCCGATTCAGTGTTACAGAATAAGCTACATGTATATTGCCTATACTTCATGTATTATTTCAGGATATTTTTCTGAATGTTATAGAATAAACCTATACCTTGTGTATTATTTTCTGATATTTTACTGAATGGTGTACAATACAATTTTGTGTCTGATTTTATTAATATTTTCAGACAATTTGTTTATGTTGCAGAATAAATTATGTTACCTATACCTTGTGTATCATTTTTAGATATCTTTAATGTTACAGAATAAACTCTGTTACCTATAATTCATATATTAGTTTCAGATATTTTTCTGAATGTAACAGAATAACTCTGTTGCCTATACCTTGTGTATTATTTTCAGATATTTTACTGAATGTTGTACAATACATTTTCATCTATGATTTCACAGATATTTAAAACAAATTCTGAATTTTACAGAATAAAATGTTGCCTATATAAAATGTTTTATCTGTATAAAACATTTTACCTGTATCTCGTCTGCCTTCACCATGAAGCCGTTGTTGAGGATGACAGACAACATGTACATGGCGTCGTAGTCACCGAGGCACGCCGCCTGTTTCAGAAGTGGAACCGCCCTGGGCACCTTCACCACGTCATGCTCCTGAAACAGCCAATTATACCATTGTTAAATTGTCACGTGATCATCATGACTTTTTATTTTAGGAGAAGAAGAATGTTGCAAAGAAACCGGGTTTTTGACAATGTTGTAAACTATTCTTCCATAAATCACGTTTACGTATGTTAAATGCCTTGGTGCAACTTCTCGTGTCTGTGGGAGGGGGCAAAACGTAGCCCAGTGGTAAATCGATCCCTATAAGTGGGCCCATTGGGCTATTTCTCGCTCCAGCCAGTGTACCACGACTGGTACATCAAAGGCCGTGGTAAGTGCTATCTTGTCTATGGGATGGTGCATATAAAAGATCCCTTGCTGTTAATCGAAAAGAGTAGCTAATGCAGTGGCAACAGCAGGTTTTCTGTGTGGTCCTTAACCATATGTCTGACGCCATATAACCGTAAATAAAATGTGTTGAGTGCGTCGTTCAATAAAGCATTTCCTTCGTTCCTGTTTGTGGGAAGGTCATATGAAATATATCTTACTGCTAATGTAGAGGGTTTTCTCTGAGAACCACACGTCACAATTACTAAATGGCACGGACAGTTACAAAATACAATCATCTGTCGTGGTTGGAGAGACAAGGACTGGGGTGTGGAGGTGAACAGCGAAAGAAGTTAAAAGATAGGAGTTGCCAGATCGGGGCAAAATAAGATGGAATTCAAAGGAGAGAAAGGCGAGGAAAGAAAGAAATGTTTTATTTAACGACGCACTCAACACATTTTATCTACGGTTATATGGTGTTAGACATATGGTAAGGACCACACACATTTTGAGAGGAAACCCACTGTCGCCACTACATGGGCTACTCTTTCCGATTAGCAGCAAGGGATCGTTCATTTGCGCTTCCCACAGGCAGGATAGCACAAACCATGGCCTTTGTTGAACCATTTATGGATCACTGGTCTGTGCAAGTGGTTTACACCTACCCATTGAGCCTTGCGGAGCACTCACTCAGGTTTTGGAGTCGGTATCTGGATTAAAAATCCCATGCCTCGACTGGGATTCGAACCCAGTACCTACCAGCCTGTAGATCGATGGCCTAACCACGACGCCACCGAGGCCGGTAGAAAGGTAATGGGACAGTGGGTATAAACAAATTACCAAATGCTTGACATCCAACAACCGATGATTCATTAATCAGTGTGCTCTAGTTGTTTCGAACAACAAAACAAAATGTAACTGTTAAAGGTTAACTTTATAATGAAGTAAAGTTAAAGCCAGACAAAAAGTGTTTTGCAAAGGTGCAGTCAAAGTCCGAAGTGGAGGGTATGTGAGGTGCGGATACCGAAAATAGCCCCTATACCACTAAGGTTTCAGGCATCGCCACTGATGAGTAATATTGAATAGTGATACAATTCGTGCTGTTTTCAGTATCCGCACCTCACACACCCTCCACTTCGGTATTCAGGCCTGGCCGCTACTATCAGTAGCTTAAATCAATGTGCTCTGGTAGTGTGTGTATCAATGTGCTCTAGTAGTGTGTGTGTGTGTGTGTGTGTGTGTGTGTGTGTGTGTGTGTATATATATATATATATATATATATATATATATAATATAGAATTTCACAACGTTTTAATGGAATAAGCGCCTTTCACCCGTAACGGGTTCATCAGTTCCATATACATGACGTCATCTACAGCGGGAGGTAATTTCGATGACGTCACGACAATTCTAACAATAAAAAATGCATACCACGAACAAATTGCATATTTGACATTAAACGAGATAATAATTATAATTATAGTGACGGTATATAACAGTCATATTAACATTGCTATTGTTACATTGTAATACATGTAAACAAGCATATAAGAGTCAAATGTTCTAACAGTAGATACATTGTACAACAAAGTTTCAAACTATGTTGGAGTGTAGTGACCACAGTATGGGTTAGCGTATGCTAAGTTTCGGTTTGAAAATGCGAATAAAATGGCTTCCTTTTGCTGTCGAAAATGTTTGTCATCCATCATAACTTTATAAAATGGGAATATAGTAAATGTTCTGTTCCCACAGCTTTTGAAAACACCTAATTCCTGCCCAGAAAATGCCATTCTAGCTACGTTTGACATAGCAGGTCTATATACAAACATTCCTGCTGATCTAGGAATCAAAGCCATAAAACATTTTGCAGAAAAATCACTTGACCTAATAGAAGGACAATTTTCTGTGAATTTTATACTTGAAGCTCTCCACTTTGATTTGGACAACAACACCTTTGACTTTCACGAGAAACACTTCCGCCAAATTAAAGGATGTGCAATGGAATCAAAGGTTAGTCCTACCTATGCAACTCTCGTGGTTGCTTATTTGGAAGAGACATTATTCAGTAACATCAATAAACAGTGGGATAAACTGGAAAAGGTATCTAGACGATTGTTTCTTGATATGAATAAACGATGATGACTCAAGCAATTTAACAGTATTCTAAATAATTTGCACCCATTCATACAATTTACTATGGAGACGAATCGTAATAGACTACCATTCCTGGATATTGAAATCATAAAAGGTGTTAATTTAATTACGGATATGTATTACAAACCAACTGATACACATCAGTATCTCCAGTTTCATTCTTGTCATCCTAGACATACCAAACAAAACATACCCCATAGCATGGCAAGGCGTATTTGTACTATAGTTACAGACAGGGATAGGAGGGAGAACAGACTTTTAGATTTACAGATGTTTTTACGAAAACAGGGATATCCTATGGGTCTAATTACCAACTGTATTGAAAGAGTTAAATGCATTCCAATAGAAGAGTTGAGAAAAACTTCAAATAAGTCTTGCAATCAGAATGAGAGTATTACTCTGGTCATTACATATAATCCGAACAATACTAAAATAATGCCTATTGTCCAGAACAATCTACCTATAGGCCATTACTGAAAAGTTCTAAAATAAAAGCTTGCTTATCTAAAAGAAATATTATTAACAGCACTCGACAGCCTAAGAATCTTAAACAAATACTATGTCCTTCTAGATTTACATCTAACTCGTGTAAGTCTGTTAGTAAATGCGGAGATAAAATATGCGGCACATGTGACATATTAGTTGAAGGTAATACATTTCAGTTTGCAGATGGCAAATCATTCTATGTACATACCAACATGAATTGTAAGACAATTTTTTTTATTTACGCTATAATATGTACAGGCTGCAAAGAAAATTATATTGGAGAGACCGGTATGGAACTTCGATACAGGGTCACCTTGCATAAACAGCACATTAGGAACTCTTCAACCAGTATTTTGTGGGTAAGTCATCACATCAAAAGCTGTGGGAACGGAACATTTACTATCTTTCCATTTTATAAAGTTATGATGGATGACAAACATTTTCGATAGCAAAAGGAAGCCCATTTCATTCGCATTTTCAAACCGAAACTTAGCATACGCTAACCCATACTGTGGTCACTACACTCCAACATAGTTTGAAACTGTGTTATACAATGTATCTACTGTTAGAACATTTGACTCTTATATGCTTTGTTTACATGTATTACAATGTAACAATAGCAATGTTAATATGACTGTTATATACCGTCACTATAATAAGTATAATTATCTCGTTTAATGTCAAATATGCAATTTGTTCGTGGTATGCATTTTTTATTGTTAGAATTGTCGTGACGTCATCGAAATTACCTCCCGCTGTAGATGACGTCATGTATATGGAACTGGTGAACCCGTTACGGGTGAAAGGCACTTATTCCATTGAAACGTTGTGAAAGTCTATCTTGTTATATATTCATCCGATACACTTCATTCTAATAACTTTTATATACACACACACACACACACACACGCGCGCACACACACACACACACACACTACTAGAGCACGTTGATTTAAGCTACTGATAGTAACGGCCGGGCCTGATTACCGAAGTGGAGGGTGTGTGAGGTGCGGATACTGAAAACAGCACGAATTATATCACTATTCAATATTACTCATCAGTGGCGATGCCTGAAACCTTAATGGTATAGGGGCTATTTTCAGTATCCGCACCTCACATACCCTCCACTTCCGTAATCAGGCCCGGCCGCTACTATCAGTAGCTTAAATCAATGTGCTCTAGTAGTGTTGTTAAACAAAACAAACATTAACTATCAGTAACTTACAATGAGCTGGGTTGCGTTGGCGAACAGGTCTGTGGCCACGTGACCGAGATCGCGGTGTTTGATCGGTCTGCCGCTTAGCACAGACTTCCGGATAAAGGCGTTGACGATCTTGTAATATCTGGGACGAGGGGCGTTTCTTCTTGGGCAGTACTTGGAGAGGACCGTGTTGTCATGGTTACGCAGGATCTGTCCGAAGTAATTGTGACATTTCTCTGAAACAATTAAAATAGTTACAAATGTCCATTGCAATGGCGTAGGCTAAGTTGTTTGGGAAAGGGGGTTTGGATGGACCTCCGTACAGAGGTTAAAACATTTGGTTACAGAGCAATATTAGGCTGTTCATATAGATGTCCGCGAAAATGTACCAAAAAAGGTGTCAACTAGGTTCATATTCGACCCCCCCCCCCCCCACTCTCTCTCTCTCTCTCTCTGTGTGTCTCTGTCTCTCTGTTTCTCTCTCTCTCTTCTGTTTGTCTCTGTCGCGCTCTCTCTGTCGCTCTCTCTCTCTCTCTCTCTCTCTCTCTCTCTCTCTCTCTCTCTGGCATGCGGTGTCCATGTTTTCTGCTTGGCATAATGGCAAGGGAAAGGGGGTTAGAAGAGGAGGAGGAAAATTAAAAAGAATGTTATGACATAGACATATAGTTGTAAGATTTGTAACTTTATATTTATTACTTGTCATCATGTAACGAGTTAAGCATATTTGTATATCTGTCTTTCTCTCCCTTTGTCTTCCCTTCCTACTCTCTCTCTCTCTCTCGATCCTCCCCCCCCCCCCCCCCCCCCCCCCTCACACACACAAGATCCAGACCACGGTACGACCCTGCATTCTATGGAAACGTCTGCGCGGGCAACTCTAAGAGCGCCGAAAACCACAACTCGTCGTGCTGTGGCTGGGGTACGGCACAGATGACAGTTATATCTTAACTCGCATACCAACAGGTAGAAGTATAGGCATACCAACAGGTTGAAGTATAGTTTTCAGAGTTTGAGGTGATAATGCCACCTCCCCCCCCCCCCCCCCCACACACACACACACACACACACACACACACACACACACACACACCATTTCCGATGCCTAGGTCAGGTTTCTCAACTTTATGCACGTAAGGTGATCTTAGCGCAAAGATCGTTTTGTGGAACAGTAGCTTTATGGAAGAAACAAAATGTCTACTATAAGGGAATAAGAACACAGATGACGTAAAACAAGATGACATGACATGACATATCAAGCCAAAACTTTGGTTACTTTAACAAATTTATTTGGTAAAAATTAAAACCTACTACAGGTATATCAAGAAATGGGTTTATATGATTGGTAATCTAAAACGTACTCTTGTTAATGGCGTCTGTTACGTAGTTCTTATAGTGCTGTATTCTGTCGAAAATCCACGTCATGAAAGCTGCGCACTTCTCCTCCCTCCGCGTGAGCCCCAGTTCAAACATCGGGTGATACGGATTAGGAAGAGGTATCTGAAATATTACATGAAGAAAATACCACAATCAAGGGCGGACACAGGAACTATTTTAGGTAGGGGACCATCGCCAAAAGGGCCAACTCCCAAAAAAGGGTACTTCAATGAAAATTGTAAACACATTGATCTTAATATCTGGATATATTACATGATAGTTATAGAAGAGTATGCTGCATAAAAGTAATAGCATGACATATACAAGAGTGATATCAGGATGCATTACAGCACAGTGATAAGGGGCGGATCCAAGATTTATTCGGAAGTTTGGGCTAAGGAACAACGGCACATGGACCAACCCGTAAATAGGCAAAATAATGAAAGCATTTTCTTGAAAGAGCCAGGACAGAGTCACCTGAATATAGTTATGATGGGAGCGGGTCCCCTGCACCCATTGGATCCGCTTGTCGTGATATACCTGTTGTGTACTGGCACGCTTGGTCGATGATGCTTAGAACAAGATATATTGCTTTTGCTAATGCGTGACAGCAGAGTATGTTGCTGTGGTGTGCTACCTGTTCTGGACTGACGGACTTTAGCCTGTATACGATGGCTCGGCCGATGTAGCCCATGAAGCTAGGGATGTTGTGGTCGTTGCCGCCAAACGTGAACACGCCGTCTGTGTCGTCAAGGTAGATGTCCTCGCCAAACCTGCAAATATAGAACAAGGTCACGCGATGTACACGGGCGTCACGAGTCACTACAGTGGTGGTCGTTCTTATCATTATCATCATTATCATCATCGTTATTATTGTATTATTATTTTATTATTGTTATTGTTATTGTGATGATGACAATAATAATAATAGTTGTTGTGATGATTATGACAATAATAATAATAATAATAATAGTAATAGTAGTAGTAGTAGTAGTAGTAGTAGTAGTAGTAGTAGTAGTAGTGGTATTATTATTATTATTATTATTATTACATCGTTCTATATTGTATAATACCATATCAACTACCAAGGTGTTATATCATTGTCCAACTGTGCATTTCTTAACACTGTAATATTATATAATTACTAATATCGTTCAGGTCATTGCATTGCATAGTAACTTATTAATAGTCCAATCAAATTAAGGTTTGACCCGCAACTAATTGCAACAGTAACACTTTTGACGAGAAATTACTCAGAAAGTGTTTAGAAACAACATATAAAAAATATCGGAAAATATCGGTTGGGGAACATGTTTAATTTTGCGACCAAACTTTGTCCCTAAAGTATATGACGTCGTAGGGCTTCGTACACATCAAGGGAGATAACGTTTTGTCCTTCACATTAAATTGTTGACATTTTTAGTGCTATAAAAGATAATTTTACTATGCTACATGTTGTGAAAGCTTTTGTTAAGATTTAAAACTTTAATGTGATAAATTAAGTCCAAATGTGTTTATTTTACATCAGGAAATAAGGTTTTATGGCGCATGCTTTCAAATTCGTTTGCGTCGTCACTGCGGTTTGTTTACGTTCTAAAACCTTTCGACTTTTGATAATTCTGAATAATCGATCCAATTATTCAACTCTGACATCAACAATTGTGTACTGATAGCAAATATTTAATAAAAATATTACGAAAAACGCAATTTTGTTCTGCTGTTTACAAAAAATATTGTAAAGTTGCTCGTTCACATTTTTTAAAAGTATGGAAACCCATATGGATTCATTGCAAATAGAGTGTATTTGTTTACAATTTATTCATTAGATACAAAATAACGAATGTTTTTTTTTCTCCATGGATATGTGAAATAGAAAAATTGCTCAATAAAATTGCTATAAAAAGATTTTATATATATATATATATATATATATATATATATATATATATATATATATATATATATATATACTATCAATAATATAATATTGCAAATGTGTAAAAATAGATTATTTATATTTGTATATATTTTGTCAAGCAAATTTGTTCTGTGGCTTTGACGCATGTTTTGTTTGTTACATTTTTATTGTTAGTGTTAATTTTGGGGTCATTAACTTTTCTTCTTTTTTAAAATAGTTTTATTCTTCGTATAATTCTACTTAACTCGACTCGTTCCATTTTCATTTTTATTTGGTTCCACAACTTACACTTTTCACCGTTTAATTTAATTATATTATAATGTCAAACCTTGCCTTCACATTCTTCAAAGTTTATTTTGCTTGCTTATACACTGGATATAGTACCGGGTATTTATTATTTATTATAGTAAATATCTCCTCTACACAAAATTTATGTGTGCTTCTCAAAAGAATATTCCGTGTAAAGGATTCTCAACTGAAATTATTGTCTGTTGGTCAAGCAACACTATAGATCTAGTCCTCCTTTACATTTAGCACCTTTACTGATGTGATTTGCCATTCAACTTACCATCAATTTGGGTCCTAATGTTTTATCGATATACTCAATAGCCTTGAAACTAGTGCTTCTGCCTCCCAAGGAACTGATATACTTGGCTGTGTGCCTAGCAGCTTTGTACAGTGTGCTGCAGACCACAATTCATGTACACTTGATAGAAAGAACACCGTCGACATAATTGGAATAATAACAGGTGTTACACCCGGATCCAAAATACGAACACTTGTGTCTCAAAACGAATTAATAACACTTGAGAAAACTAAAATGTCTTTGTACAAGCCAACGTCAAATAGCATGTCAACTATGAAATTTGATAAACTGAAGCATCTTACAACAGTAGATCATATCTTGTCTTCGGTGAGTTGGTCACTCGGGTTACACATTCCAGGATGGTTGGGACGTATGCAGATGTGCCAGAATGGTTTATACCCAGGACAATCATCTGTGACTTTTGTACCGACGATCGACATGAATGCTAGAGATCCTTCCTGTATTTACTCAACGATGGTCTTTGTATCTAATCATTCCTAGCGATAGGGATCAACATCGGTATTAACATTTGATCAGCCATTGTACTGGGAAGCAAACACTATCATCAATAATGAACCTTCAACAAGTCCCCTCTGCTCTATTACCTTGTGATTGGGATGGTTACATACAGAAATGAGTTATTTGCTGTATTGGCTATATAATGAGTGGTGTGGGTCTCCAGCAGATTATACAGAAAGTGTATGCATTTATTTCTGTCAATCATATACGGAGAGGAAAGACAGTAAAAGTACAGCTGGTTGTTGATACTGCCATACACTATTTGCTTGTCTCTCGAACGTTTAAAATTGCATTGCCCTATACTGAATTGGGTGACGAGCGCAGTCCTTAAAGTATTGAAGATGAAACCATAACCTTGGAATGTACTTCATGTTCAAGATTGGACGTCATGTATTACGAAGATGTGATCGCTTTTGGGTGAATTTTCCTCCCACGATAACCAGTGTTCAACAATGCATGCTGCCGGTGATGCCGATACGGTGATTTCCAAAGCAGCTTGTACATGTATGCAGCTGGTCACTTATCAGTGAAGACACAAACCTTCTTATCGTCTTGTACTGCTGTGCTGGTATTAAACCAAGCAGCTATACTTTTAGACTAACAATATAAACCAAAGTTTGGGATATCTTGAAAATGAAGATGGTGCTTGAGCAAAAACTGTGTTGCTTACTTCTTGTAATATCCGCATTTACAGCTTGTGATAAAACATCAAAGATTGTTTGTATTGAAAAGGGAGAAGTCCTAAAAAAAAATTTTGGCCACCAAAATTACAAGACTTTTGTTGCATACTTCTGAAAGAAGATTTAAGCAAAGACATTGCAGTTAATTATGATTTATACAGCTGATTCAGAAAACAATTTTAGAAATTATCTGTACAGGTTCAAACCGTGCCTCCAAATCAAAAGCTGTAGCCTGTCACATCTAGCGAATGGTTTTTTGCAATATCGACCCTGGATTAGCGTAGATGATCATGATGCTGAGTTACATCCACAGAAATGGAGAAACACACGGTATACACCAAAACAACTTTGCCACCTAGCGCCTGGAAAGCTGCTTGAGATAATTTGCTGTAGGTGTTTTAAGTTGACAATGCGACACAAAACGATACACGGAATGGAATGTTCTGTCGGGTGCGGAGAATGATGCTGTACAAGTGGTTCCAATTCTCCGATTTCAAAAGACAGCAAAGTCGACTACTGTGAATGGTATATGAAATAGACTTAAAGTAACCATGAACAAATTCAAAAATAAAGTGACAGTGACATAACAAATAAACTGAAAGTAGCCGCGAATAAACCTAAAAATACACTGACGGTGACATATCAGATGCACTGGAAGTAGCCGCGAACAAACCTAAAAATACACTGACGGTGACGTATCAAATACACTGAAAGTAGCCGCGAACAAACCTATAAATACACTGACGGTGAAGTATCAAATAAACTGAAAGTAGCCGCGAACAAACCTAAAAATACACTGACGGTGACGTATCAAATACACTGAAAGTAGCCGCGAACAAACCTAAAAATACACTGACGGTGACGTATCAAATACACTGAAAGTAGCCGCGAACAAACCTAAAAATGCACTGGAAGTAGCTATGAATAAATAAAAAAATACAATGACGGTAACGTATCAAATACACTGAAAGTAGCCATGAATAAATAAAAAATACAGTGACAGTGACGTATCAAATACACTGAAAGTAGCTGTGAATAAACTCAAAAATACAGTGAGTATCAAATAAACAGAAAGTAACCGTGAATAAACTAAAAAAAAAAAATGCAGTGACAGTGACGTATCAAATACATTGAATGTAGCCATGAATAAACTAAAAAATACAGTGACGTATCAAATAAACAGAAAGTAACCGTGAATAAACTAAAAACTAAAAAATGCAGTGACAGTGACGTATCAAATACAATGAATGTAGCCATGAATAAACTCAAACACAGTCACAGTGAGCACTGACGTATCAAATACACTGAAAGTAGCAATGAATAGAAAGAAATTACAGTGGTTTAGCAAATTTACATATATATATATATATATATATATATATATATATATATATATATATATATATAATGAACTTGACAGTGATCCCAAACAAAGCAAACAAAGCGGGAAAGTTTCGATGGGATGTGATGACCTTACACTGGGATTTCCCCCAAAATACGATTGCCGTGTAGATAGCCAGCCCTTGTTAGCAGAGGATATGTGCACGGCCGTCGTATATACAGACACATCTACGTTAAATGATATAAATGGCGGCTTCCAATGCCGTTGTATTTGTGGAATTAATATTTGTATGTAATGTTTAGCATGATGTGTAGTAGTAGACTAGTCCTGAGTGTAAAAAGATCATTGTGAAGTGCAGCTTCAGTCAAGTAAACATCAAGAGGCAAGAAGCTATGAGAACGGTCAGAAACTGTTAAACGGCCTTGCATTATTATATTATAGATTACACAAATGCACAAAGAGGGACAATGCAATAACAGATACACAAACAAAACAGTTGACAATGATTTTAAAAAGTGTATGTTTACAATGCTCAAATTTAAAAGTTCACAAATATGTTTGTAAATCACCTGAATAACAAAAAAACATACCATTAATAGCTCTAAATAATTTATTCATGCATATTATTACAATTTAAATCACTTTTAGTTCATAATTTTTCCAAAAAATAGTTTTAGAACAAACATTTTAATATAAAGATATGAAAAATTGTGGATTTGCCGAAGGGGAGATAATTATGGCGATATTGTGATGTCATAGATTAATGTTTTTTTACAAAATTATATTTTACAAAAATGCACAGTCTGTTATCTTTAAGAAAATATACCAATTAATTAGAAAGTTATGGTGGAAAATGTATCCCTACCCTCTAATAAAATACTAGTCACACTCACCAATATTTCTCATATGGGTCATATACATACAGTTTTATGCACTTCCCCCCTCGGCTACGCCTTGATATTTTTAATATGTTGTAGATGAGGTATTTCAGATTTAAAAAAAGATTAAAATCAATTCTTGTGGGTCGAACACTTTTTGAGCTAATTTGACTGGACTATTATATATACGATAAAGGTTGTAATTCCATGTGTATTAGAGTGTAACACAAAATTCAACTCTGCGTCATGCGTCATGACGTTTCATGACGTCAGGTGATTCAAGTGGACATTTCAGGGGGAGATTATTCACTTTTAATTGTTTATTATTAGACTTGTAGGGCTCATTTCTTGCTGTTAATCGTATACGTGTTTAGTCTGTCCTTTGTAGAACAACTAGCGATGACAGAGACTGTGCGCACCACAGGCGTGCTTAAACTTTAAGTAAGTGAATATGGGTACGTGAATGAGTTAAGTAGACGTTTCAGACAACTGGGCTGTACCGGACCTGAAATGAATCACGGCAACACAGTAAATTAATATAGGTAGAACACAGTAAATTAATATAGGTAGTACACAGTAAATTAATATATAGGTAGAACACAGTAAATTAATATATAGGTAGAACACAGTAAATTAATATAGGTAGTACACAGTAAATTAATATAGGTAGAACACAGTAAATTAATATAGGTAGTACCCCTGTTCCCCATTTTTTCTGATTCTATTTAAGGCTGAGAGGTGGTAGTAGGCCTCAGACCACAATTAATTTCGCTATATGTTTCTATATAGCCTTAGTGGCTATAACATTTTTATTAATATCAGCAGACCCGTGAAGTTTTGTATGTACCTTTGCCTGCATGGGGGACACATACCCTGAAAAGGACAACCCCTGTTGTCCAGCTCTTTCTCCCAGCATATTGGTTTAAACAGACACACCCTCTAAACCAGGCCGGAGTACACCCATTTTACACAAAAAGAACTACTTTTGCATGGGCCGGAATTACCACAAACAAGTCTTCAATGTCAACATGTTACACATGTTTACAAACTACATGCTATCCCCTGTCACTTCAGTCAAACAGTTGCCACTTCATAGCTGTCTGCCATGAAATAATCACAGTCAAACAGCAGACTACTTGCGCGGTCAAACTTCCGGATTTTGGACAACCAAATGGGAAGATAACTGTAATCTGAGGCCAGTATTTACATCCGTTGTGTTTATTTCAATTGATACGCTGCAGGTTGAAGATTTAACCACATATGCACTGGCGTAGGAAACAGGGGGGGGGGGGGGGGGGGGGGGCACTTTTCAGATATTTTGCATTATATTTGCTTTATAATAGTGTAAAAGTGTGTAAATATAAAAGTGTGCCCCACACACACTTTTTGGCACCTTCCTACGCCACTGATATGTTACTATTGTCGTCTATGGGATTTGATTTGGTAGTATACACCCTATAGTATTCTCTGAGTAGATAAAAATGATACGAATCAAATTTTCATTTCAACTTATTTTCGTGCTTATATCCAATTAAGGTTCAAGCACGCTGTCCTGGGCACACACCTCAGCTATCTGGGCTGTCTGTCCAGGACAGTAGGTTAGTTGTTAGTTGGTTAGTAGTTAGTGAGAGAGAAGAGGGTGTAGTGGCCTTACACCTACCCATTGAGCCCTTAAGAACTCGCTCTGGGTTGGAGCCGGTACCGGGATGCGAACCTGTACCTAGCAGCCTGTAGTCCGATGGCTTAACCACTACGCCACCGAGGCCGGTTACGAATCAAAGTGCAATTTGTTCGTCTTTTCCGAGGCAACTGCTCCTCCTTGCCCCGGATTCAGCCGACATTCATAAAAATTAAATGTATACTCACGTGTAATCTATCTGTAAAGTTTCATTATAATATTTTCCGTAGTGTGCTGACAGAATCCACTGAAAGAGATTTGACACGGAGACAAAATGATTGTATGCTTGTTAACAAGGATGGGGGTGGGGTGGCGGTGGGGTGGCGGTGGGGGAGGGGGTAGAAAAGGATGAGGAAGATTAAAAACAATGTTATGCCATAGACATATAGATTTGTAACTTTATATTTATTACTTGTCATTATGTAACGAGTTAAGCATATTTGGCATATTTGTATATCTGCCTATCTCTCCCTTTGTTGTCCCTTCCTGCTCTCTCTCTCTCTCTCTCTCTCTCTCTCTCTCTCTCTCTCTCTCTCTCTCTCTACCACCCCATATCTCTCTCTCTCTCTCTCTCTCTCTCTCTCTCTCTCTCTCTCTCTCTCTCTCTCTCTCTGGTATGCGGTGTATATGTTTTCTGCTTGGCATAATGGCAAGGAAAACAATCTAAGCTGTTCAGATCATTTTATATTCCCAGAATGCACAGCTAAATGATAAATGCACGAAATCCGTCGCATGCAAAGGCTTTTCAGGTGTGACAAGATAAAAATAAAATCGGGCATGATTTTGCCGATGCCGCATGCAGCATACCGCACGCTGCATACCGCTCGTCCAACGCCGCAAGCCGGAGAGTAGTTTTACCTTTCTTCCATCGATGCGAAAGACCATTTTAACCCACTGCTGACGTGGGAACTTCCACGGAGCTTTAAACGCCACCTGGCGGCGATCTTTAACCAAGAACAGTTCCACTTGTGGAAAACCTGACAGAAGAAACAAGCATTTATAGTTCGTCACACAGAAAACGCCTTTATTTCATATAGAATTTATTACAAATTATTTATTTCTGAGCCGATTGATTTGTACGTTGCACACAAAAATAGTATGTTTGTTATTTCCAAAACACTTTTACTTTTTGTTTCATATCAAACTAAACTGAAATTATTTAAAAAAACAAAACAGTTTTATAGAAAGATGGGACGGACTATAGTCCGTGAAACCAGTATTATAGAATGATGGGACGGACTATAGTCCCGTGAAACCAGTTTTATAGAATGATGAGACGGACTATAGTCCGTGAAACCAGTTTTATAGAATGATGGGACGGACTATAGTCCCGTGAAACCAGTTTTATAGAATGATGGGACGGACTATAGTCCCGTGAAACCAGTTTTATAGAATGATGGGACGGACTATAGTCCGTGAAACCAGTTTTATAGAATGATGGGACGGACTATAGTCCGTGAAACCAGTTTTATAGAATGATGGGACGGACTATAGTCCGTGAAACCAGTATTATAGAATGATGGGACGGACTATAGTCCGTGAAAATGTGAGGGGCTTGTTCAGGCCCGTAGGAACGCTATTTCATTTCAACTTATTTTCGTGTTTCTATCAAATTAAGGTTCAAGACGCTGTGCTGGGCACACACCTCAGCTATATGGACTGTCTGTTCAAGACAGTGGGTTAGTTGTTAGTTGGTTAGTGGTTGGTGAGAGAGAGAGAGAGAGAGAGAGAGAGAGAGAGAGAGAGAGAGAGAGAGAGAGAGAGAGGTGTAGAGGCCTTACACCTACCCATTGAGCCCTTAAGAACTCGCTCTGGGTTGGAGCCGGTACCGGGCTGCGTACCCTGTACCTACCAGCCTGTAGTCCGATGGCTTAACCATTGCACCACCGAGGCCGGTGGGAACGATATCTTGGGGGAAGGCGGGGGTGGGGTGGGGAGGGGGGGGGGGGGGGGGGCGAGAGATACAATTTCTTGTTGAGTGTCACTGTTTCTGGTCGGGGGAGCACAAGCTATATGTTAATTTTTAGTGGAGGACAATTTCTAGTACAGGAGTGTCACTGTTCCTAGTGGGGGACCGGCCTCGGTGGCGTCGTGGCAGGCCATCGGTCTACAGGCTGGTAGGTACTGGGTTCGGATCCCAGTCGAGGCATGGGATTTTTAATCGAGATACCGACTCCAAATCCTGAGTGAGTGCTCCGCAAGGCTCAATGGGTAGGTGTAAACCACTTGCACCGACCAGTGATCCATAACTGGTTCAACAAAGGCCATGGTTTGTGCTATCCTGCCTGTGGGATGCGCAAATACAAGATCCCTTGCTGCCTGTCGTAAAAAGAGTAGCCTATGTGGCGACAGCGGGTTTCCTCTAAAAACAGTGTCAGAATGACCATATGTTTGACGTTCAATAGCCGATGATAAGATAAAAAAATCAATGTGCTCTAGTGGCGTCGTTAAATAAAACAAATTTACTGTTCCTAGTGGGAGGAGCACACGCCATATTTTAATGTTTATTATATAGAGTAGAACCAAAACATATTTTTGAAACCGAACATTTTCGTGCAGCCCTAATCCCCTGATTCGTACGGGCCTGCTGTTGTGTGTTTGATTTGTTTAACGACACCACTGGAGCACATTCATTCATTAGTCATCGGCTGTTGGATATCAAACATTTGCTAATTCTGACTCATAGTAATCAGAGCAAACCCGCTACAATTTGGTTCTAATGCAGCAAGGGATCTTTTATATGCAGTTTTCCAAGCACCTCGAGCGAGCACTCAACCGACTGAGCTAAATCCCGTCCGCCTATTGTTGTTGTTCTTGTGTTGTCGAATTGTAATAATCTTTTTATAAGTTATCTTGTTAGCTCACACGTTTACCACAATCTTTATTTCTGTTCCTGAAGATGTCACAGGGGCCTAGCGTGGTATGGACCTGAAACGGGGGGGGGGGGGGGGGTCGTCGTACATCAACTTAGCGGACTTTTTTGTCTACATTTTCACTGGACATTTATATGAATAGCCTAATATTGCACTATAAAACATGTTTTAGCGTCAGTGGGGGGGAGGGGGTCGTCCAAGCCCTCCAGTCCACCCTGTTGTTCGGAAGGAAGGAAGGAAATGTTTTATTTAACGACGCACTCAGCACATTTTATTTACGGTTATATAGCTTTGGATATAATATATTATGGTTAAGGATATTGAGAGAGGAAACCCGCTGTCGTCACTTCATGGGCTACTCTTTCCGCTTAGCAGCAAGGGATCTTTTATATGCACCATCCCACAGACAGGATAGTACATACCATGGCTTTTGTTACATCAGTTGCGGAACAAAAAATAGCCCAATGGGCAGGGGTCGATCCTAGATGGATCGCGCATCAAGCGAGCGCTGCCCTGTTGTTACTGTTGTATTAATCATCTGATTATTTTTTACAAGGTGGTTGCTGTACAATCATATTGTTTTCTTAATTTGAGAAAAGAATAGTTTTAACCAAGTAGCTGTAGGTTATAATGTGCTGAGGTGTCGTTAAACAAACATTCCTTTCCTTTCCAAATAGTTGTAGGTTATAATGTGCTGAGGTGTTGTTAAACAAACATTCCTTTCTTTCAAACACCTTCATAATCCACCACGAGCAGGGGTGTTAAAAACGTGTTATTCCACTGCACGTGCATCAAGATTCCGCATCCGCTGTTTTTTATTTGTCGCTCTGGACAGAATTCCACGAAGTACAACCACATCTCAACTGTAAATCTAGAAGAAAATAAAAGGGAGAAAAAAAAGCTTCCATCAAATATGGAAATTAGTGCACTTTATTACTGGGTTAAAATACATGTGCATGTTGTGTTAAATATCCGATGATTGCAGGATTAAGTTCAGCCAACTGCTTGTCGCTAAACGCTAGCAAACTATTTCACATTGTTTTTGCAATTACCATAGTTTAACACCCAATAGCCGATGTATTTTTCGTGTTGGGGTGTCGTTAAACATTGATTGATTGATTCATTCATTCATTCATTCACTCATTCTAGCAAACTAGTTTTACAGGTTCCTAAAGTGGTCATTCGGTTCGTGTGTAGGGTTAAAAACCAGTTTAGCTAGCATTAGTTCGCTGAATATAGCCCAGGGTCGAGTTCAGTCAGACCGAGCAGAAAAACGTCCGCTAGACTGCTTTATGCTTTCCACAGTAAACCAAATGGTCACGTCGGTTACCAATCAAATAGTTTGCGAACGTCAGCGAAACGTTAGCTGATTGAACTTGAGGCGGGTGTTCAGATCAATGTTTGCTTGCCAATCTAATTAAAATTAGCTCCACTATTACATGTGGATCTAACAGCAGCCAGTTGGAGCTCATGTCCACCAATCAAAACCTTACTTGCAGAATCATGCCAGTGATTTAAAAATAATTTGAAAACATTCCGAATTATCCTGAGGGTATACGACATGTTTCGTGTTTGTTGAAATTTCTCAGAAATACTGGATTTTATTCAAAATATTTATTGTACGTATCTGTGACTATCTTTGGTTTCTTCTTTTTGTTTCTTCTCCTTTTTTTTTGCATAGCTCTTTATATTTTTTTAATTTTAACTTTTGAATTTTGAATCTTATATCTGACAGTAATTCAGACAAATTGAGAATTCTCTATTTTCAGAATCCATAATATTAACTTCATGTTTTTATCCACGTTTGTGTCTTGTCTTCCACAATTATGACTAGTGTTAAAAAGTTACATTACAAGTCCAATTTACCAGTCTAATGTTGAGACTAAATTCTAGAACTGCTTATTAAGTTCTAGCACTTGCTTTAATCCCCCCTGCGCGTGCTGTAACCTCACCGTGGTGCAGGGGTGTAACATTCTCTTTGAGAATGGCTAATACAGCACAAATTGATTTTTTTTAGTAAAAGTCAGTATCTATCTGTACTATTTGTATTTTTGCACAGTTCTTTACACTGTTTTTATTTAAATCTTGAATTCTTATATTGATGTTGATCATCACTTTATTTGTTTGCATTACCATAGTTTGACACCCAATAGCCGATGTATTTTTCGCGTTGGGGTGTCATTAAACATTCATTCATTCATTGCTTTAATCTTGAAATGAATATCGACATTTAGACAACAATTATTTAAATACAAACGATCACAATAATTATTTAAATACAAACGATCACAACAATTATTTACATACAAACGATCACGATCACAACAATTATTTAAATACAAACGATCACAACTATTATTTAAATACAAACGATCACAATTATTTAAATACAAACGATCACGATCACAACAATTATTTAAATACAAACGATCACAACAATTATTTAACGATCACAACAATTATTTAAATACAAACGACCACAATCACAACAATTATTTAAATACAAACGATCACAACAATTATTTAAATACAAACAATCACAACAATTATTTAAATACAAACGATCACAACTTACTGTGGACTGTTTAGTTTTGCTTTCCTCGACTGTTCTAGTTTGGGATCTATAAACGGCTCGAATTTTCGATATACAGCAAACGGTAAACCATTCAAAGCCGCGGGGTACTGAATTGTGTGTACAATTTCTGGAAAAAAGGAGAAAAATCCAATAAGAAACGCGCATCATGATTACTTGGTCAGGGAGGTGTTTACACAATATAAATTGCTATAAGTGTAATAAAGCAATTTTCAACAATCACTTCGATATTAGCCCCCCGCCCCGACACACACAGAGAGACAGGCAGGCGCGTGTATATACATACATATATATATATATATATATATATATATATATATATATATATATATATATATATATATATATATATATATATACATATATATATATATATATATATGTATGTATGTATGTATGTATGTGTGTGTGTGTGTGTGTGTGTGTGTGTGTGTGTGTGTGTGTAGATATAGATAAATATAGATAGATAGATAGACAGACAGAGAAAGACAGATATACAGACAGATAGATAGATAGATAGATAGATATACAGATCGATAGATAGATAGACGGATAGAGAGACAGACAGACAGACATATGTATATATGCAAATAATATATACATAGATAAATAGACACACAGACACATATATATATATAGATAGATAGATAGATAGATAAATAGTTTACTGTCACCCAAGGAATGCTGGAGCAATAAATAAATTTAATCAACTAATCCTGTGTTTTAATTATTGTATTATATTTGGGTATATGGTATATATGTCATATGTTGCATACTCCTTGCAGTATATTTGCGGGTTAGATGTGGTGTTAGCTGTGGTATATGGGACATATGTCATACAGGTATCTCCCAGCATGTCATCCAACCCCATTGTTGCTTGACACAACCCAGCGTCAGAACCAACATACTAAACATTTCATTAACAACATAACTAAGTGGTTAGTATTCTGCGTAGGAATATTTGAAAATTGTTTATAGTACAATTGGCGCCAATTCCGAAATGCACTTCAAAATCGTCCTGCCTGCACTAATATTAAACGCGTTTCTAGCTTGTCCAGTTTCAGTGGTATTAACATTTTTGGGCACCCACTAGCTGGTGTGTATTTTGGTGCTTGTGCGTCGTTAAACATTCATTTATTCATTCATGAATTCATTCTATCATCCTTTCATTCATTCATTCATTCATTCATTCATACATCAATTTATTCTATCATCGTTTCATCCATTCATTCATTCATCCATCCATCCATCCATCCATCCATCCATCCATCCATTCATTCATTCATACATCAATTCATTCTATCATCGTTTCATCCATCCATCCATCAATTCATTCATTCATCCATCCATTCAGTCAGTTACTCAGTCAGTCAGTCAACCAGTCAGTCATAGTGTGCCCTAGTGCTGGGCGCACATTATTAAGTCAATACTACCTATGTCCGTTCGGACTAATTATGCACTCACCATTTTCTACGGGACAAAACTGATTAAAATTAAGTCTGGGAATGTTTGACATAATATTCCAATACCACTGGCGACACGCTTTATACGGAATCTTGAAATGTCTTGAATAAGGCGGGGGCACAGCTATTTTATAGGAAACTTTCACAGGGGCTCGCATGTAGCATTTGCTCTTGTCTTTCTCTAAAGAAAACCAGCGCTTGTCGACGATCCACGCTCTCAGCGTGGCCTTGTAAACGAAAGAATAAACAGGATTAAAAACACCCGGTCTGAAGCCAACGTCATCGGGGAGGCGGAGTTTCACTTTCCGTAACTTTGACGTCACCACTCCGGCCTTTCCGACATGTTCCGTTTTATTGCACTTCCACATCCGCTGGAACGCGGTCCACGGGTGATTTATCTCCCTTTTGAGAAAAATTTCCACTCCGACTATCCGCTCCTGGTTACACCTGTACTCGACTGTCAGTTTCACTCGGTTGTCAATCATGTCAGGTGGGTGGAGTATCTGCACGAACTCGTTCGCGTTTGTGACGTGTGCGTTGTCCATAACAACCGATAGTGTTTCCGGTTCGCCGGCCAGTACCTGCAAAAAAAATGGTATAGTCTTATCAAGAAAGATAATCATTTAGCTAAATATAACTAACTAACTAAATATATAAATTAGTGATGAGAATCGGTTGGGATTTCATCATCGATCATCGTTTATAACCGGTTGGCACCAACCGATCACCTTTCAATTATACAATCAGTTAGAAATGCATGGTCATAAGAAGGCTTTGAATTATAAGGGCCATGCACGTATTGTCGTGTGCACCCTGCAAATGACCAATTTTACCTTTAATAACTAGTTAGTATAATTGTTATTTATGTGCACATGAAAACAAACCAAACCACTGTAACATCAATGTTATCATCTAAACTCGAGGAAACTATTATACAAATACCACGGTAATGGACGCTGCCAACGTTTTCACTTAACATGGAAGTGACTATATAGACCACACGACGGCAACGCTACATGTATATAGACTCGGTTATTGGGGGCTGGCTATCGGCTATTACACGGCGGTTTATTTAAAATTGGAGGGAAAGCCCATTGCAAGGCCACTTCACAATACAATGTAATAATTAAATAAAAGAAATAAGATGTATTTAAAATGCTTTCATATATCTATATAGTCATTTTCAGTTTACTACCAACAACAGTCGTCAAATAACCGAGCTAATTAAAATGTGTTTAGTGTGTAGTTATAAATACAATATTTCTTTCTTTCTTGCGGTGCAGAACGTAGCCCAGTGGCAAAGCGCTTGCCTAATGCGGGGTCGGTCTACGATCGATCCCTGTTGGTGGACCCATTGGGCTATTTCTCGTTCCAGCCAGTCCTCCACTATTAGTGTAACAAAGGTCGAGGTTAACCAAGGCTGTGGTATGTACTGTTCTGTTTGTGGGATATAAAACATCCCTTGTTGCTAATTAATTGATAGTAGCGCATCGAGTGGCGGCAGCGGGTTTCCTCTTTCATTATCTGTGTGGTCATTAACCATATGTTCAACGCCATATATTACAGGCAGCGCGGAGCAGGGGTGGGGGGCTGGGGGAGTTCTAGTCCCCCAATAATTCTGAATCAAAAATAATATTGGTAGTAAATCTTAAGGCGGAGAGAGAGAGAGAGAGAGAGAGAGAGAGAGAGAGAGAGAGAGAGAGAGAGAGAGAGAGAGAGAGAGAGAGAGACATAGAGAGGAGACAGAGAGACACACACACTAAGAGAGAGAGAGAGAGAGAGAGAGAGAGAGAGAGAGAGAGAGAGAGAGAGAGAGAGAGAGAGAGAGAGAGAGAGAGAGAGAGAGAGAAACACACACATACACAGACAGAGAGAGAGACACAGAGAGACACACACACACACACACACACACAGACGGAGACAAAGAGAGAAAGAGAGAGAGAGAGAGAGAGAGAGAGAGAGAGAGAGAGAGAGAGAGAGAGAGAGAGCGAGTATTGTCATAGTCAATGCAAGTATATATGTGCGCCCTCGATCTCAGTCAGAACTCCTCCCCACCCCCAATGTCTACTTGTTTCCGCCGTGCCTGTATAACCGTACATGTAGTTAAAATGTGTTGAGTACGTCGTTAAATAAAACATTTCTTTCTTTCTTTCTTGCTATCAACAATGACAAAGTCAGGACAAATGCGATCAACATTTCATCCACAAACCATCGAAATGCACGTGGAATTGGTATAACACACGTCTATCATATACACTAAATATATCTCCCTGTTTATCTTGAACTGTGTGGATAATAAATTACATTATTTCCCTTAAATTCCTGCCATCTCGACTCGTATCATAAACGGAAACATCACACACCGATAACAGATAACCCTGTGAGTGTATAAACACTCCATTTATTAAACAATTTGACGATAAGGTACAGGAGACTGTAACCCTCAAAACAATTTTCAGTGTAAACATGAAACATGTTTAACACGTTCCTCAGTCAGTATTTCATAACGTATGATGCCTTTATCTGCTGGGGTGCTTTAGGTGCAAATAATGTGTCTTTATAATTATTTTCATTGACATTATAATATTATTAGAAATCAAACACGTGTGCAGTTCAAGCATCCGTTAAAACGTATGTCCCAATAATGGTTTCATTAAAAAGTGTATATATTACATCTTTGCTAGTGAACGTATCGTCGGATCAAAGTCAATTCTGTATGGAGAAATTATTGTTCTGGTTCGAGAATCTTTTGCTTAAAACAATCCGTACTATCAAAGTGTTTCAAGTATAAAGGCTCAAATAGACTGGATGCGGCGCTACAACAGCTTGTTCTGAATGTGCACGTAAAACCCTATGACCTGACCTGACCTGACCTGACCTGGATGCGGCACGTGCGTGCGGTCCGTCCGGCTTGCGTTTTGGGCATACGGTTATTTGATTGCGGCTGGCCGCATACGTTTTACTGTCGCATGCATCGCATACATCCAGTCTAGACGCTCTGATTGAAACTAATATTGTTTTAGCATCCACTCTATATCAGCCGTAATATTTAATAATGGAAAGTTCAGTGTATAGTATAGTTTATTAGCTTTAAGCCTTCCGGCTCACAGGCATACATTTCATATACAAATCAATAACATTTGACAAGTGGTGCATAATTGGAGGATGGACAATTAAATATTTTGAGAACGTAAACATAATGCATTTTTAAGATATTTACCAATATTACATAATTCTTTTCTGTTTTGAACAGACAATAAATGCACAAGTTTAAATACAGATGGTTTGCGCTAGTGGTATTTCTTAATATATATTGAACGTAATTGCATGTACAATGGACATTTCAAAATAAAATAGCAGGCTTTTTGTCATGCTGTGTGTTGGCTGGGTTTAACTGACCTTCTTTGACTCCTCCCTCCTACAAACTCCTGATGTAGCAGCGGGCTTCGTAGGTTAATATATTATATGCAATAAAATGTTTCAGTCAAGGTAACCACACACACCCCCCACCCCCCACCCCTCACACACTTTTCTCCTCACCAGCGATGATCGTATTAAGAGTCCACGAAGTACTTCATAATTACACAATGGAACTGCCCTCACCTTCTAACACCATAATTGAATTAGTTATCACGAAGTACATCATTATTAAATAATATACCTTCCCTCCCCTTTCCCCCTACCAGAATTTAATTAGTGATCATGAAATACTTACTAAATAATAGAACTTCCCTCCCCTTCTCCCTACCAGACTTGAATTAGTGATCACCAAGTACTTCATTATTACATCATAGACGTGCCCTTCCCTACTCCACACCATCATAGAACTTCCCTCCCCTTCTCCCGACCAGACTTGAATTAGTGATCACCAAGTACTTCATTATTACATCATAGACGTGCCCTTCCCTACTCCACACCATCATAGAACTTCCCTCCCCTTCTCCCTACCAGACTTGAATTAGTGATCACCAAGTACTTCATTATTACATCATAGACGTGCCCTTCCCTACTCCACACCATCATAGAACTTCCCTCCCCTTCTCCCGACCAGACTTGAATTAGTGATCACCAAGTACTTCATTATTACATCATAGACGTGCCCTTCCCTACTCCACACCATCATAGAAATTCCCTCCCCTTCTCCCGACCAGACTTGAATTAGTGATCACCAAGTACTTCATTATTACATCATAGACGTGCCCTTCCCTACTCCACACCATCATAGAACTTCCCTCCCCTTCTCCCGACCAGACTTGAATTAGTGATCACCAAGTACTTCATTATTACATCATAGACGTGCCCTTCCCTACTCCACACCATCATAGAACTTCCCTCCCCTTCTCCCTACCAGACTTGAATTAGTGATCACCAAGTACTTCATTATTACATCATAGACGTGCCCTTCCCTACTCCACACCATCAATGGATTGGCTATCACGGAGTCTTGGTTGCAATAGAGGAGTTTGTCTGTATTGTAATAGTAATAGTCGAAAGTATTTTTACACTGCCTCTATAACTAAGGCCAATTCCTTTCAACAAGAAGTTGTATATAACGTGTAATTTAATTGTTAACAAACATCTGTGACAGACCAAAACATTTTACACTGCTAAACATTAGATCGAATTTATAGAGCGTGCGCTTGACTTGCACGCCTCTAACTACGTACATTAATTTTACAATGTTTAAATTAAACGTCTCATTTTAAGAAACAAAACAAAACAGGTTTCGCAGAGGGCTGAATTTACAAAGCCTGTTTATGTCTTACACGCATGTAACTTCATACATTTAAAACGACTGACCCTAGTTTTTAAACACTACAGCATATTTTTCACTATTAGAGCCGTTTATGATCACTGAAATCGAGCATTACTTATATTTTATTGTTTAGATTATCCATTTCCGTAAAACCGAAGTGTTTCTGGTAATCCTGGTGTTTCTAATATCACAAAATGCATTTTTCATATTTTTTAAAAACGCACGTGCGTCTGAGAAGTAACGATTATTGATTCGAGTTCTAGCCTAGTTTTAAAGGATATTTCCCTATTTTGACGTTACAGGCTTGTTTCACTCTGTTGTGACTTTATCCAAGTGTGTTACAGGTTTGTAGATTAACTAAACTTAGTGTCCATTTTTACGAGTTTGAAACTAAGGTCTGCGCCTTTAAGAAAACCAGGCTTCGTAAATCCGGCCCAGTGTGAGTAAACAAGAAGTTGTATGTACGTACAGTTTAATGGTCGATTTAAACAATATGGGACGATGCCGACACCTGCGTCTAAGAAAAGAGAATAGGCCTACAGCGGTTTGGGTATTGGCCAACTGGCAAATGCCTATATTTAGGCCTCTCCCTACATTTAACAAATTGACACTGCCTATGTTGCAAAACAATGTGACAGAAGTGATAGTGATAAACGTGTTCCCACTATGGCTAAGAATGAATGAATGAATGAATGTTTAACGACACCCCAGCACGAAAAAATACATCGGCTATTGGGTGTCAAACTATGGTAATGCAAATAAATAAAGTGATGATCAACATCAATATAAAAATTCAAGATTTAAACAAAAACAGTGTAAAGAAACTGTGCAAAAACACAAATTTCACAGATAGATACTGAATTTTACTCAAAACTTCAATTTTGTGCTGTATTGGCCATTCTCAAAGAAAATGTTACACCCCTGCACCACGGTGAGGTTACAGCACGCGCAGGGGCTATGGCTAAGAAGAAGGATAGACAGACAGAAAGAAAAGTAAAGAGGAAAATCAAATAAAGAAAGAATCTGATGAGCAAACAGTTTAAATGATGAATGGTTAATTAATATCGAAACGACCGCTCAAATTTAATTGTTAAAAAAGCAGCAGTAGCCAAACATATTAAACAACGTCTAGCTAGTAAGAACCTTTAAAACTAGAACTTGTATTTAATCTGGGCTGTGTTCAGTCAGACCAAGCAGGAAAACGTCCGCTAGACTGGTTTATATGCTTCACGTTAAACCAAATTGCCACGTCCGGAACCAATCAAATAGTTTGCGAACGTTAGCAAAATGTTCACTAACTGAACTTGGCTGATTTAGCTATAGGGTCGGTATATTTATGTAAGACGTTTCACGTCTGTTTTAATAAACGTTAATATAACATCAACAACAAAATCACCAACAACTGAAAATATTTTGCATTACTTAACAACCATAGTTTAGTGCGTTTACTAACTATATTTACCTGGAACTTGACAGACACGCTGAGTCCAGCAAACAGGAGAAAGGCCATGGAAGTCGCCATTTTGGTGGATTATCAATAGTCCTCTTGAGTTGTCACATATCGGCTCGCGCACAGCTGGTGCCGTGACGTGTCTGCGCGCGACCTCGCGCGGCCTGGAACGTGCAGTGCATTGTTGTGTAAATCAATGTCTTATAAACATATCGTCGTTAATACGTTATTGTCGATACGTCAAAAGCCGACTGTCGAGCCGCACCTAGAATATGGGCAGTAAATCTTCTTTTTTTTAAAATATTTTAAAATTTATTTAAAAAAAACAACATTTAACGACAGCCTGATGGTCTTCAGAGGAATTAAAGTTTGTTTTGCTTAACGACACCACTAGAGCACATTGATTTATTAATCATCGGCTATTGGATGTCAAACATTTTGTAATTCTGACATAATGTCTTAAAAAGGAAACCCGCTACATTTTTCCATTAGTAGCAAGATATATTTTATATGCACTATCCCACAGATAGGATAGCACATACCACGGTCTTTGATATACCAATCATGGTGCACTGGCTGGGACGAGAAATAGCCCAATGGGCCCACTGATGGAGATCGATCCCAGACCGACCACGCATCAAGCGAACGCTTCACCATTGGGCTATATCCCGTCCCGTCTTCAGGAAACCTGCTACATGTGGTTCAGTTAGCAGCAAGACTTCTTTTATCTACGTATCACTTTCCACAATGCACTGCAATGTATTATTATGTGATGAATTTATAATGATATAGTGGATTATGGTTAATGTATTATTGTATAATTATGTGATAAACTATGGATAAAGTATTATGTGTATGTATAATTATGTGATAAACTATGGATAAAGTATTATGTGTATGTATAAGTATGTTTTAAACTATGGATAATGTATTATGTGTATGTATAAGTATGTGATAAACTATTGATCATGTATTATGTGTATGTATAATTATGGGATAAACTATGGATAATGTATTATGTGTATGTATAATTATGGGATAAACTATGGATAATATATTATGTGTTTGTGCTAAACTATGGATAATGTATTATGTATATGTTTAAGTATGTTTTAAACTATGGATAAAGTATTATGTGTATGTATAATTATGTGGTAAACTATGGATAAAGTATTATGTGTATGTATAAGTATGTTTTAAACTATGGATAATGTATTATGTGTATGTATAATTATGTGATAAACTATGGATCATGTATTATGTGTATGTATAATTATGTGATAAACTATGGATAATGTATTATGTGTATGTATAATTATGGGATAAACTATGGATAATATATTATGTGTTTGTGCTAAACTATGGATAATGTATTATGTGTATGTATAAGTATGTTTTAAACTATGGATAATGTATTATGTGTATGTATAAGTATGTGATATATATTTATGTTATGAATAATGTATATCTGCGTGTCTATGAACTGTGTTTAAGGTGAATAAATTATTCACAACATGTTAGCTAGACAATAAAACAAAAAACTGGAGCACATTAATTAATTATTCATAGGCTATTGGATGTCAAACATTTGGAGGCGGTTCGATCGTACGACGCAATCACCTCAGGCAAACCTAGACACTAATGACTCTTAAATAAAGTATATGTAATATGTACTTTTCCACAGACAATGAAAAGTAAAAAAAGAATGGGGTTACAGTCGTCTCTATTTTGACGGGCCGAGATCTGGCTCAGTGTCTAGAACGCTCGTTTAAGGTGTTTTGGTCGTATAATCGAATCACCTCAGTGGAACCATTCTCTGATTGCGTCCCCCACCCTGTCCCAAACCAGTGCCCCACGACTGGTATATCAAAGGTCGTTGTATATGCTATCCTGTGAGTGCGAAAGTCCATATTATAAAAGATCAATATAAAAAATGTAGTAGGTTTCCTTTAAAAGTATATGTCAGAATATTCAAATGTTTGACATCCAATAGGCGATGACTATTAAAATCTATGTGCTCTAGTTGTGTCGTTAGACAAAATCATTTTGTTTCTCTCTCATACTAAATAAAAAGGTGTAACAGAGTGACAGACCCTTGTTTTTCAAACTATTAGAGCAGTTTTTAGACTAGTAATTGAAATCAAATATTACTTAGATTTTACTGTTTAGAGCATTCAGTTCCGACGATTACGATTAGAACCGATTGAACGCGGAAACTGGCGAAACGTTACGAAATGTACCGATAAATGTTCACTTCGCCTTTGTTTTGTTTTGTTTGTTTTTTTGTTTTTTTTTATCAAACTTCTCCCCTTTCTCTTGGGAAGGGAGAAGTCACTTCTCCTATTTTTTTCAATTCTAGATTAGAGCCTGTTTCGTGCATCTAAAGAAGTGTCTGTGGTCATCCTGCTGTTTCTAATACCATGAAATGCGTTTTTTTATATTTCTATAAGAAGTTTTTCTGCTCGGTCTGGCTGAACGCAGCCCTGGTCCTTTTAAATGTGTGTTGTATTAAATCAAAGTTAAACGTTCCGGAGTTACACACCTTTATTAACAAATATGATATGCGTTGTTTTTGTGAAAGTGAAACAAATGGCCTGGGTTGTGTACACATTCCATGATATAGATGTATTATGTAAAACAGAATATACAGGTCAGCGGTTAGGTCAGGTGGCAGTGGTGTTGCGGTAAAAGAAAATTATTCATAACAATTCATAGCAAGTCTCAATTTAAGTTTGTTTTGTTTTGTTTAACGACACCACTGGAGCACATTGATTAATTCATTAATCATCGGCTATTGGATGTCAAACATTTGGCAATTCTGACTCGTAGTCATCTGAGGAAACCGTTACATTGTTCCTAATGCAGCAAGGGATCTTTTATATGTACTTCCCCCCAGACAGGAAAGCACATACCACGGCATTTGTCCAGTTGTGGTGCACTGGTTGGATCCACCGACGTGGCTCGATCCTGCGACGCAAGCACCTCAAGCGAGCACTCAACTGACTGAGCTAAATCCCGCCCTGTTTAGAATTATGTCAAAGAGGTTTAGTGAATGAGATCTAATTGTTGGTATTGTGTATATTCAGCCAGAAGGTTCTCCCTACAACACTGACAACACTTATACTTACATTCAATTTGAAGTTGGTGACAAACTCCGACAAAACAGGGGGCGAGACATAGCCCAGTGGTAAAGTGCTCGATCGATCCCCGTCGGTGGGTCCATTGGGCTATTTCTCTCTCCAGCCAGTGCATCACGACTGTTACATCAAAGGCCGTGGTATGTGCTATCCTGTCTATGGGATGGTGCATATAAAAGATCCCTTGCTGCTAATCGAAAAGAGTAGCCCATTAAGTGACGACAGCGGGTTTCCTCCCTCAATATCTGTGTGGTCCTTAACTGTAAACTGCCGTAAATGAAATGTGTTGAATGCGTCGTTAAATGAAACGTTCCCTTCCTTCCTTCCTTCCTTCCGACAAAACATCCCATTGCTTTTTGTTGCATATTTTAACGCACGTACCAGGTTATTGCTTGACTCCACTAACAAGTTCTCACTGTGTATCAAACTCTGATCATTCTAAATATTTACCGCATGATGACGTCACTAAACAATGTGCTATGGAAACAGCTTGTGCAGTCTTAAATAGATATATTATCAGAACATAGCAGCACCTAACAGTAATGGATACACACTGGTTGAAATGTGCAAAATTAATACCATTTTTATTATGAATGGGAGATTAGGTGATGACAAATATATTGGTAAGGTTACATTTTTAAAATTCTTTTATTGCTTTAAGCTACCAGCTTATCAGCACAAGAGATATTCACCTGTAATATATAATACGTAATATATAATATTATAATATATAATACGTAATACAATATATAACATATAATACACACACGAGGATTCCATTGTCTAATTGTACACGGATAAAATATAATATATGTACAAAGTACCTCAGCGAAAACGCACCAGTCATGTTGTTGAGAAAATGATAAGTCAAGAAATATTAGTACATTTAACTGGGGGTTTTATAACTAGATGTTATATACAAGGGTGTTAACACGGTAGACAATGCAATTGCCAGTTGTGATGTTTTTAATATTGTATATAATGTTAATGTTTGTGATTTTGACCCGTTCCCGTTATTATCGGTCATACACTGTCCAGTTGAATTATGCATTCAGTTAAAACGTGAAGCTTTGTGATTTTGACCCGTTATTATTTGTCACACACTGTCCAGTTGAAATATGCATTCAGTTAAAACGTGAATCTTTGTGATTTTGAACCGTTATTATCTGTCACACACTGTCCAGTTGAATTATGCATTCAGTTAAAACGTGAAGCTTTGTGATTTTGACCCGTTATTATCTGTCACACACTGTCCAGTTGAATTATGCATTCAGTTAAAACGTGAATCTTTGTGATTTTGACCCGTTATTATCTGTCACACACTGTATGCTGACGACACTGCCCTACTGGCGACACAAGCCGAAGATCTTCAACAACAGTTAAACGCGTACGGGTCTACTGCATCACTTGGACACTGGACATCAACACCTCAAAAACTAAAGTAGTAATATTCGGTGGAAACAAAAAAACTATAAAAGTAAATGTTTTTTAGACAATGTTGAGCTAGAAAATGTAGACAAAATATATTGGTGTTTGGCTTCATAAATTTAACATATGCAAAAAAATCTTATTCCAACAAGCTCAGAAAACTATGTTTTATATTTTAAGAAAATGCAACGAACTCTGCTTGTCTTTGGAATATTAATCAAATTATTCGATTCTGTAGTAGTACCAATATTACTGTACAGATGTGAGATATGTGGTTTTAAAAACCTCAATATTACTGTACAGATGTGAGATATGGGGTTTTAAAAACCTCAATATTACTGTACAGATGTGAGATATGGGGTTTTAAAAAACTCATTATTACTGTACAGATGTGAGATATGGGGTTTTAAAAACCTCAATATTACTGTACAGATGTGAGATATGGGGTTTTAAAAACCTCAATGTAATAGAAAAACTGCATATACAATTTTTTTTTTTTTTTTTAGCTCCTTCTTTTATGTTATATGGTGAATTTAGAAGAAAACCCCTTTACTGGATTGTATACCGTAGAAAGTTTTTTTTTTGGCTCGACTTCTAACAGGTAAAAGTACAAAATTTTCCCTGTGTATTTATAAGCTAATGTTTTATGACTTTGTTCAATATGGCACAGAATATAAATGGATTGTTCATATTAGACATACTTTACAGACTTGGTTATAACAATGTATGGGATGCACAGTGTTTTGAGTCACATTTAAAAAGATCTGTAAAATTACGACTAGAAGACCAGTTTACTCAATACTGGCATAGTAGCATTATCGAATCAGGAAAGTGTTCCACATATATACTCTTTAAAATGAAAATATATTTTAACATCTTAAATAAGACAAATTATATTACTTTACTCCGATTTCGTCTATCTAGTTATTTGTTACCAACTGAGAAAGGTAGATGGCCAAGTGTTCTGAGAGAACAAAGGACATGTACATTATGTAATATAGACGGTATCGGAGATGAGTTTCATTATCTATTTATGTGCAATAAACTCAAAGATGCGCGAATGAGACTGCTAAACAAATATTATTTTGTGACACTTAATGTGATTAAAATGAAAGAACTCTCCAACTGCAAACGTGCCAAAAACTGTGAATTTATTAATATTATAAATATATATATATATACTACTCAAAAGAAGTTAAGGGTCAAAAATATTTGTGCAAATAAAAATAAGCTAATATGCTAAAATTGTGACGACTAATGACAAATTATTTATTTGATGTCTCAAGAACAGAAAGCACAAAACAAAAAACCTTTGCTTGGAAACTAGTTTACTACCCAGATGGAGAAAGTCATGCACCCCCAAAAATGATGTTCACACATATAGTAGAAGCGTCAGTAACTGGTGTAGCCACCATTAGCATTCACACATTCTTGACAACGTTGGCGCATGCTGTTAACCAGGCGTTGGAAATAACGTTGAGGAATCGCTTGCCATTCTGCAACTAATTGCTGAGCCAGTTGCTGGAGGTTGACGGCAGGGACGTGATGTGATCGAACTCGCCGCCCTAGTTCATCCCACGCATGCTCAATGGGTGACAAGTCTGGTGAATATGCAGGCCATCCATGTGCTGAACGTTCTGCTGCTGCAGGAAGTCGGACACCACCCTGGCACGATGAGGTCTTGCGTTGTCGTCCTGGAACCAAGCTCCTGGTCCAATCCGCTGCAGAAGTGGAATTACAAAAGGTTGAACAATCTCGTTGAGATAACGCTGACCAGTCAAATTTCCATTAATGATGTACAGAGGGGTTCTGTGATTCATGGATATGCCCGCCCACACCATTACACTTCCTCCTCCAAATGGTAGATGTTAAACAACGTTAACATCAGCAAATCTTTCTCCTTGACGACGGTAAACATGAGCCCGGCCATTATTGAACTGGAGCAAGTACCGTGACTCATCTGTGAATAATGTCTCTGCCCATTGCCCACGGTTCCACCGGATATGACGTCTGCACCAATCAAGGCGAGCCCTTCTGTGACGGGCAAGTAGCTGTAGTCGGACTACAGGACGCCGACATCGCAAACCTTGGTCTCGCAGACGATTCCTAATGGTCTGGTCAGACACATTGTTGCCTGTAGCAGCTCTGGGTTGATCACGAAGACGCCGTGGGGTCACAAAACGCTGTCGCAACGCCGTTATCATCAGGAAACGGTCTTCTCGTGCTGTTGTTGATCGTGGTCTTCCAGAACGGGGGCGATTCTGAATAGAATTAGTCGTCCTGAACCTCTGCCAGAGTCTACCGATAACACTTTGGCTTACATTTAGACGGTGAGCCACAGATTTTGAGTGTGTCCATCTTGTAGCCAGCCAATGGCCCTTCCCCTGTCATTCAAACTGAGTTGTCGTCGAACCATCTTCAAATTTGAAGTGATGATAAAAGGAAAATGCTCATCCCTTTTATTGCTAAAATTGGCAAGCATTGAATTACACTCATGCTAAGCATGTGCAAATAGTGCACGAGGTGTCACAGTGGGTGTATCGAAGCAGGTTGTCAGTTTAGTCTGACTATGTTTTTGCTTCAAATCCATGAAAAGGAAATCTGGGTTAACTTAAAAAGTTTCTAAAGATAAGGGCAATGATTGCATGCCCCTTAATAATGTGGTGTCTTTAGTCCAAATGACAACACAAAGGTTAATATTCTAACCCTATCTGGCCTACAAAAACATACTTCCAAAAATGATCAAAAAGTTCCTTTGACCCTTAACCTCTTTTGAGTAGTATATATATACTAACTTTTCCTCCTGACAACCTATTTAATTTTGCTTGCTTTTCTGTTATTAATTTTCTGTTATTGATTTTTAAAATTTGTATCTGTTTATGTTCATATACGACACTATAGAGATATGACTCTTGCAATCTTGACGTATGCGAGTGTGTGCGTGTGCGTGTGTGTGTGTGTATATATATGTTATATGTATACAATCATCTGTTCTGTCAAGTACCCAGTTGTAAAGCGTTCTCCTGATGCGCGGTCGGTCTAGGATCGATCCCCGGTCGATGGGTCATTTCTCATTCCAACCAGTGCCCCACAACTGGTGTAACAAAAACAGTACTAGTGGTACGTACTATTCTGTCTGTAGGATGCTACATATAAAAGATCGGAAAGAGTAGCCCATTGCATGCGGCAACGGGTTTCCTATCTGATTATATGTATGTCCCTTAACCACATGTCTGACGTCATATTACCGTGATTTAAAATGTGTTGAGTGCCTCGTTAAATAAAACATTTCTTCCTTCCTTCAAACTTTGATCTGGTGTTTCCTATAGGAAGGGGCGGGATCTAGTTCAGTCGGTTGAGTGCTCGCCTGAGGTGCTTGCGTCGCAGGATCGAACCACCTCAGTGGATCCATTCAAATGATTGGGGGTTTTCTCGTTCAAACCAGTGCACCACAATTGGTCAAAGGCCGTGTTATGTGCTTTCTTGTCTGTGGGAAAGTGCATATAAAAGATCCCTTTCTGCATTAGGGAAAATGTAGCGGGTTTCCTCTGATGACTACGAGTCAGAATTACCAACTGTTTGACATCCAGTAGCCGATGATTAATTAACAAATGTGCTCCAGTGGTGTCGTTTAAAAACTTCTTCTTCTTCCTATAGTATTTTTACCTGCAATGTCGTTAAATCATATGTTTCACTAACGATACCTGAAGCATATTTTAAACTATGGCCATTTGGTGTGTAACACTTCGCTGTCCCCTCAATATCTGACCCCATTTTCCACATCAAATGTCTTTCGTAGGGGACAGACAAATACTAGTATCCGTTTATATTTTCATTTTATTTCCACTTATTTTCGTGCTTATATCCAATTAAGGTTCAAGCACGCTATCCTGGGCACACATCTCAGCTGTCTGTCCAAGACAGTGGGTTAGTGGTTAGTTGTTAGTGGTTAGCGAGAGAGAAGGGGATGACATAGTGACCTTACACCTACCTATTGAATCGATAAAACTCGCTCTGGGTGGGAGCCGGTACCAGGCTGCGAACCCTGTACCTATCAGACTTATGTCCGATGGCTTAACGACGACACCACCGAGGCTGGTTTTCCACATCAAATGCCCTTCGTAAGGGACTGACAAATACTAGTAACCGTTTACAAGTTGTTATCTACATGCCAGCACGAGTTATCCCCTCTTGGAAAACTCTTTATCGATCTCATGTAGAAGGGAATAAATGTGTGACGATACCCCAGCACAAAAACTAAACATTGGCCACAAATGAGGGACATAAGCGTATGAGACATGGTGGGAAGGGGTGGTGGGGTGGCAAATGCCCTCCAAGTGCTGAAGCAAAACCTCAAATAGAGTTATTCGGGGAAAATGTGCTAACCTTAGGCCTTTTTACCATGTATTTCCATCATTGTACCCTCAAAATTAGTTGTAATCGACAGAACTCAAAAGTACACAAAAGACAGCCCAGTGGTAAAGCGCTCGTTTGATGGGCGGTCGGTCTGGAATCGATTGGGCTATGTTTCGTTCCAGAAAGTGCTGCACAACTGTGGAACAAAGGTCGTGGTATGTATTATCCTGTCTGAGGGATGGTGCATATAAACGATTCTTTGCTGTTAATCGAAAATAGTAGCCTATGAAGTGGCGACAGCGGGTTTCCTCTCTCAATATCTGTGCGGTCCTTAACCATATGTCTGACGTCATATAACAGTAAATAAAATGTGTTGAGTCCTTCCTTTCCTTCCAATAGCGAATCATGTGTTTTAGTGGTGTCGATAAACACAAACAAACTAACACCTCCCAAGTCGTTGGGGGGGGGGGGGGGGGGTGTTGCACATCCAAAGCACCCTCCTGCTGGATCTACGCCTAGCTCCATACAACTTGGTGAATATTTTGTTTCCAGATAACCGCCCCCCTCCCCCACAAACAAACACACACACACACTCCTCCCTCAAGCAACCTCTGCACTTTCAGAGGCGGATGCCGTACCCATGTAAAACGATTCTCCGCCGCCTTTGTGAATTTGGCCCTTGCTTGACAAACAGGATAGCCCTCAACTAAAAATACATTGCCCTTGTGTTTTTCGGAAAGTGGGATACGGGGAGCAATCGTGTATATAGTCCGTCCCATCCTCCTACAAAAATGTTGGGTGTTTTTGTTTTTTTTAATACTTTCAGTATGGTTTGACGTAAGAAGAAATGTAAAAGTGTTTTAGAAATAACAAACAAAATTTACAATTTTTGTGTATAATTTATAAAACAATCGGTTCAGAAATAAATAACTTGTAGTAAATTCCATAGTATGAAAAAAGGCGTGACGGACTATCTATCGGCTGGCCCACTAGGTACAAGCTTGCAGTTCCCTACATAGTGGTATTCCGTTTATATTTTAACTGGATTTTGGGATGTAGAAAACTAATTTCCTCAGCTGCTTCAACAGGCGCGTGTGCAGGACGTGGGTTTTGGGGATCGAATTCCCCTACTGGAGAAAATGTTCATCTGTTTTTCTATATATTTTCCGGAGGAGCACGACTCGACGCCTCCCCCTTATAAAAGTCACGTGCCACAAACTAGACACACCCACCCCCGCTAAAACTCCTGCACCCGCGCCTGTTCAAGTTCGTTATACAGTGGTGAATTATCTCAAAACAGGACCCTCTGGAAACAGGAATTCCCCCAAAACCGCACGTTTTACAGTGTTCCTTTTTGAACATCTGTACAGAATTTAAACCTTTTCAAACATGATACCTTTTTAATACCGGACATTTTGCTTGGTCCCAAGGAGGTCCGGTTTAGAGGTTTTTGTTTTTTTTACAGTTTTTGAATTAGATTTTTCTGATCCACACCTCTCTCCCAACCGCTCCAAGTCCACATGACACCAGTCACAATATGTGCCTGCTTTTGCTGATGTTATTGTTGTTGTTGTTGGTGGTGTCTTTGTTACCGTCGTTGTTGTTTGCTGCAGCTGTTGTTGTTGCTGAGTTTTTTGTGGTTTTATTGTTAGTGTTTTTTGTGGTTGTTTTTGTTTTGTTTTGTTTTTTTGTGGTTGATGTTTTGTTTGGAAAGATGTTTCATTATTATTAGTTTTGTTTTGCATTCAGTTTTTTTTTTTTAATTTTCAATTTGTTGTTTTCGTCTTGTTTTGTTTGTTTGTTGTGGAGGTTTGTTGTGTTGTGTTGTGTGTGTGGGGGGGGGGGGGGGGGGGGTCCCACGGAACGTATTCCAGTGGTAAAGCGCTCGCCTAATGAGCGGGTAGTTTGGGATCAATCCCCGTCGGTTGGCCTATTGGGCTATTTCTCGTTCCAGCTTGTGCACAACGACTGGTATATCAAAGGTCGTGGTATGTGTTATCCTGTCTGTAAAGTATTAAAAACATCTAGTTGCTAAATCATATCATTTAATCTTTTGAATAACATCAAAAACACGCATTTAACTGACAACAAAAAATTGTATTGCATTTTCCCGATGGACCACAAAATGTTCAAAATGTTATTTCAGAAATATTGTAAATCCAGACAACGCCTCTATATATCTAAAACAATTTTGGTTCAGATATAATTATTCACCTCTCAAATTACTCAAAAAATAATTTTTGGGGATATTTACCTTACCTCCACCCCCTTTCTCATTCTCTCCCACCCACCCAACAGATCTTGAATCAGCCAATCAATGAGATGGAGACTTTTATTCGTGCAGATCGCAGATGTAACACCACACGACGAACTCTTCGTTTTTTCGGAAGCCTAGCGAAGTTTCCATAACTTGGTCGAGGACGACCGTGGCTGTTCGGCCGGGATTGAGACTCGTGACGATTCCCACTCGGTGTTTGTTACTGACGACGTCACCAACATGGATCGCGACGTCGTCTCCACCTTGTCTGTTTTTCCAGCACAGGTCCTCCCCCCACTGGTCGAGGGTCCCCCAGCTTTTAGCAGAGAATGGCCTATAATAAGATGTTAATAAAATTATCATAATAATAATGATCATAATGGTGATGATGAAGATGATGATGATGATGATAATGATGATGATGATAACAATAATGACTTACAGCAATTACTTTTGTGCTGAGGTATCATTAAAACAATGTGCTGGGGTGTCATTAAAACAATGTGCTGAGGTGTCATTAAAAGAATGTGCCAGTGTGCTGGGGTGTCGATAAAACAATGTGCTGAGGTGTCATTAAAACAATGTGCTAGGGTGACATTAAAACAATGTGCTAGGGTGACATTAAAACAATGTGCTAGGGTGATATTAAAACAATGTGCCAGTGTGCTGGGGTGTCAATAAAACAATGTGCTGGGGTGTCATTAAAACAATGTGCTGAGGTGTCATTAAAAGAATGTGCCAGTGTGCTGGGGTGTCGATAAAACAATGTGCTGGGGTGTCATTAAAACAATGTGCTGAGGTGTCATTAAAAGAATGTGCCAGTGTGCTGGGGTGTCGATAAAACAATGTGCTGAGGTGTCATTAAAACAATGTGTTAAGATATCAATAAAACAATGTGTTGAGATATCAATAAAACAATGTGTTGAGATATCAATAAAACAATGTGTTGAGATATCAATAAAACAATGTGTTAAGATATCAATAAAACAATGTGCTAATAGGTTGTTATTACAACAATGTGCTAAGGTATCAATAAAACAATGTGTTGAGATATCAATAAAACAATGTGTTAAGATATCAATAAAACAATGTGCTGAGGTGTCATTACAACAATGTGCTGAGGTGTCATTACAACAATGTGCTGAGGTATTTAATAAAGCAATGTGCTAGTAGGTTGTCATTAAAACAATGTGTTAAGATATCAATAAAACAATGTGCTGGGGTGTCATTAAAACAATGTGCTGGGGTGTCATTAAAACAATGTGCTGGGGTGTCATTAAAAGAATGTGCCAGTGTGCTGGGGTGTCGATAAAACAATGTGCTGAGGTGTCATTAAAACAATGTGCTGAGGTGACATTAAAACAATGTGCCAGTGTGCTAGGGTGTCAATAAAACAATGTGCTGGGGTGTCATTAAAACAGTGTGCTGAGGTGTCATTAAAAGAATGTGCCAGTGTGCTGGGGTGTCGATAAAACAATGTGCTGAGGTGTCATTAAAACAATGTGCTGAGGTGTCATTAAAACAATGTGCCAGTGTGCTGGGGTGTCAATAAAACAATGTGCTGAGGTGTCATTACAACAATGTGTTAAGATATCAATAAAACAATGTGCTAATAGGTTGTTATTACAACAATGTGCTAAGGTATCAATAAAACAATGTGTTGAGATATCAATAAAACAATGTGTTAAGATATCAATAAAACAATGTGCTGAGGTGTCATTACAACAATGTGCTGAGGTATTTAATAAAGCAATGTGCTAGTAGGTTGTCATTAAAACAATGTGTTAAGATATCAATAAAACAATGTGCTAATAGGTTGTTATTACAACAATGTGCTAAGGTATCAATAAAACAATGTGTTGAGATATCAATAAAACAATGTGCTGAGGTATCAATAAAACAATGTGCTAATAGGTTGTCATTAAAACAATGTGCTGAGGTGTCATTACAACAATGTGCTGAGGTATTTAATAAAGCAATGTGCTAGTAGGTTGTCATTAAAACAATGTGTTAAGATATCAATAAAACAATGTGCTAGTAGGTTGTTATTACAACAATGTGCTAAGATATCAATAAAACAATGTGCTAGTAGGTTGTTATTACAACAATGTGTTAAGGTATCAATAAAACAATGTGTTGAGATATCAATAAAACAATGTGTTAAGATATCAATAAAACAATGTGCTAGTAGGTTGTCATTAAAACAATGTGTTAAGATATCAATAAAACAATGTGCTAGTAGGTTGTTATTACAACAATGTGTTAAGGTATCAATAAAACAATGTGTTGAGATATCAATAAAACAATGTGCTAATAGGTTGTCATTAAAACAATGTGTTGAGGTATCAATAAAACAATGTGCTAGTAGGTTGTTATTACAACACTGTGCTAAGGTATCAATAAAACAATGTGTTGAGATATCAATAAAACAATGTGCTAATAGGTTGTCATTAAAACAATGTGTTGAGGTATCAATAAAACAATGCGCTAATAGGTTGTCATTAAAACAATGTGTTGATATATCAATAAAACAATGCGCTAATAGGTTGTCATTAAAACAATGTGTTGAGATATCAATAAAACAATGTGCTAATAGGTTGTCATTAAAACAATGTGTTGAGGTATCAATAAAACAATGTGCTAATAGGTTGTTATTACAACACTGTGCTAAGGTATCAATAAAATAATGTGTTGAGATATTAATAAAACAATGTGCTAATAGGTTGTCATTAAAACAATGTGTTGAGGTATCAATAAAACAATGCGCTAATAGGTTGTCATTAAAACAATGTGTTGAGGTATCAATAAAACAATATGCTAGTAGGTTGTCATTAACACAATGTGTAGAGGTATTTAATAATTAATAAATAATAAATCAATGTGCTCTAGTGGTGTCGTTAAACAAAACAAACAAACAAAACAAACGTCTTTCCCTCGAACGGCAGAGTAGTCGGCTAACCAATAAACATAATCACAATATGGTTTTATGCAAATTTTCAATGCTCTCTGTTGCATACTTTTTTTTGCTGTTTGACTATATATATATATTTACGAACATTTTGACCTTGGCTCCGGCCATTTTGAGGATGTTGAAGACGAACTCCTCGCAGCTGGCGAATTTCTTCAAACCCAAATACTTCTTAGCGACCTCGGCAATCTTCTCCGTGTTCTCCCCGTGCTCGTGCGACTCGTCGTGTGCACCACACACACACTGCACGTGCAATGATAATAATAATAATAATAATAATAATAATAATAATGATGATGATTATGATGAATGGTGATAATAAAGATGATGATAATGATGACGATGACAATAACAATAACATTAATAATAATAATATTAATGATGATGATTATGATGATAATAATAATAATATTATTAATAATAATGATGATGATGATGATAATAAATATGACGATGACAATAACGATGACAATAACGATAACAATAATAATAATAATAATAATAATAATAATAATGATGATGATGATGATAATGACAATAATAATGATGATGATGATGATGATGATGATAAGGACAATGGCAGTGACGACATTACTACTACTACTACTACTACTACTACTACTACTAATAATAATAATAATAATTATTATTATTATTATCATAATAATAATAATAATAATAACGTTAGTAACCTAATATATGATAGTGATATTTGAATGAATGAATGAATGAATGAATGAATGAATTAATTAATTAATTAATTAATTTTAATTAATTAATTATTGACCGTATGGATGTTGAACAAAGATGAGTATAAAGATCAGTGTCAAATATCTATAGTTATTTTCAAACATTATAAAGGTAAGATTAAAATATAGTATCAATTTTAGTATTTTTAATAAAATATGATGATTACATAATCCCTCTAAACCGGACATCCATTTCAGAAGTGTCCGGTTTTCTGGGGGTTTGCATTGATACAAAAGAGGGGGCGAGACGTAGCTCAGTGGTAAAGCGCCCGCTCGATGCGCGGTCGGTCTTGGATCGATCCCCGTCGTTCCAGCCAGTGCACCACGACTGGCATATCAAAGGCCGTGGTATGTACTACCCTGTTTGTGGGATGGTGCATATAAAAGATCCCTAAAGAGTAGCCCATGAAGTGGCGACAGCGGGTTTTCTCTCTCAATATCTGTGTGGTCCTCAACCATATGTCCGACGCCATATAACGGTAAATAAAGTGTGTTGAGTACGTCGTTATATAAAACATTTCCTTCCTTCCTGATACAAAAGCTTTTGTTGAACTCTATCGGGTTTTCCCCGCTGGTGCCATATTGTTATTCGGCCTTATTGAAGATGTACCCAACAAAATAATCCAATACAGAATCTTTCACTTAAGATATTTTAACGTTTGCTTATATACCGGAATTAAAAAACTTTTAATGATTTTTAATTTATTATCGAGTGATAGTTCAATACGGTGACGTTTAGTTGAACGTTCTTAAGAATAAAACAATGTGTTAAATAATAAAATGTACTACATGATGTGATATTATATGACGTGATACAATGTAGGATACGATACGATACGATACAATATATTATATATGTGATATATTATATGATATGAAAGAAAATAAATATGATATACACATACATGTGATATGTAGGAACAACTGTCCAAATGTCTGCCTAGCTCTCTTACAGTCAGAGTACTAGGGCTATAATCCACATAGGTCCTAACTATTCTGCGTGCATTTCGATGGTTTGCGGATGATACATGACAATGTAAATATTTGAAAGCAATTCATTTTTAAAAATCTTATTATCGATTTAGTTAATAAATTTCTTTGTAAAGTATCATGTCTTTTTTGTTGATTTAGACTGGCGTATTAATTTATGTTAATTTATGGAACTATTTCCTTAGGGTGCAACATTACAACAGTGGCTCTGGAAGTTTAATGTGTTTCTTTTAAAACTAACTGATTTTAACGTGTAAATAATAAAGAACTTATCACACTTGCGCAAGGATATTACAAACAAATATGACACTCGTTTTTTATATTAAATTGTCTTATATCCCTTGCTCTCACTACGGGTATAACATAATTCACAAAAGTGCGCTCAATCAATAATATAATCTCTATAAAAAAATGTAATGATATGTAATGTAATGTAATAATATAATATTATTTTAACAGACTCGATTTCGTATCTCCAAGCTTTACAGCACATGAAATTGGAGCATCCCTTAACTGGGATGGTGATACGAAAGAGTGTCTTTTAATCCATTGCCAATAAAGATGATATAGTTTGTTGGGTACCCAGCCATGTTGGCATTAAAGGCAATAAAACGGCAGATGTTGCTTTGAATTTGCCATATTAATCAATATATCTTTTCGACTTGGCAAGATGATTGGGACGTTGCGGTCACTAACAAGCTTCATTCTGTGAAGCTAGTCCTGAGAGAGTGGCAGACCTCCTACAGGCAGTGCAGGAAGGATGAAGTATTCTTGCCCAATGGACAGGGCTATCCAGCTTTTGCACGGTGCTAGAAAAATCGGTCTGACCCTAGTGCTAGATTAATAGAATCTATCACCGTTGTGAGGTATAGATAAGGCTATTCCATCCCGAGGGACAAAATATTTTGTAAGCTACGGTCTGTTTATTGTAGAACGATTCGTATACATGTTAAGTTGTTGCATGTTTATGTCGTTGCTTAAGTTGGACTATGTTTTTTCAGCGTATGATTAAATGAGTTTCATTGTTTGTAGGTGAAATGTTTACGAATCGTTCTACAATAAACAAACCGTACCGTACGTAGCTTACAAAATTAACGTTTTGTTACTGTAATTAAATGGGCAAGAAAAGGAATCAATCACCGTTGTGAGGTAGAGATAAGGCAATTCCAACCCTCGGGACAAAACCTCACAACGGTGATAGATTCTATTAGTCTTGTGCAGTGCCCGCATCGGCCATACATATTTGACGCATTCATTTATTTTAAAGGACTCTCTTCCTCAGTGTGAATATTGTCAGTGTACTCTGACTGTGCACCATAGTTTGGTGGAGTGTAATCATCTGTCGACGAGAACTTGTAGATTTGGCAACAACATTTTTTTTGAATCTTTTAAATTCCACGCATAATTAATTTAAAAGTTTTTCAAACACTTTTATTTCTATACCAAATTTTAAAATATACTTACCTTGATTTATGTATTGTATTATACGTTTCTCCACAACTCCTTACACTGTGGTTTTACATAATTATATAAATACTATTTTCATATACTTACCCAACAGTCGATGTGTATTTTTGTGCTGTGATATTGTTAAACATTCATTCGTTCGTCCGTTCGTTCGTTCGTTCATTCGTAATATAATAGAACATATAGTGTGTAATGTGATGTACTAATAGAAAATAATAGAACAGAACAAAATTATAATATAATATAATATACATGTGTAATATAATATAATATGCATGTGTTATATACATGTGTAATATAATATAATATAATATAATATAAATCAGTTGTATAAGTTGTTTTACATACCTGTGTGAATAGGTACCCAAAGAAAAAGGCGACTGCGGCTGACATGTTGTCTGTTTAAGATCGAAGGATTAAGTGACAAGTTTAAATAGCGCGTGATTGCTCAAACCACGCAGCGGCCTTGACGGGGTATCGACAGCCTGGCAACGGCGTCATGTGTTGTTGTGCAGTGTACTGAACGCGTCATATCGACTTCACTGACTTTCGATTATGCCATTAATTTAAAACACAAGCAGGGTCACAGTGGTTAATACCACCAGGCGCGGAGCTTGGCGGGGAACAAAGTACCAGTCTCTCCTAACACCCCCCCCCCCCCCGCCCCCATTTATATCTTCTCCGTCTGTTTCTTCTACTAGTTCTTTTTATTGTGTTTTTTTATTCTCCTTTTACATTCTCCTACATCTCCTTCTGCTTGTTCTTCTCCTTTTTCTTCCTATTTTTTCCTTCTGTTCCTTCTCCTTCTCCTTCCTTCTCCTTCTGTTCCTTCTCCTTCTCCTTCTCCTTCTGTTCCTTCTCCTTCTCCTTCCTTCTCCTTCTGTTCCTTCTACTTTTGTTCCTTCTACTTCCTTCTCCTTCTCCTTCTGTTCCTTCTCCTTCTCCTTCCTTCTCCTGCTGTTCCTTCTACTTTTGTTCCTTCTACTTCCTTCTCCTTCTCCTTCTGTTCCTTCTACTTCTGTTCCTTCTCCTTCTCCTTCCTTCTCCTTCTACTTCTGTTCCTTCTACTTCTGTTCCTTCTCCTTCTGTTCCTTCTCCTTCTCCTTCCTTCTCCTTCTGTTCCTTCTCCTTCTGTTCCTTCTACTTCTGTTCCTTCTCCTTCCGTCTCCTTCTCCTTCTGTTCCTTCTCCTTCTCCTTTCTTCTCCTTCTCCTTCCTTCTCCTTCTGTTCCTTCTCCTTCTCCTTCTCCTTCTGTTCCTTCTCCTTCTCCTTCCTTCTCCTTCTGTTCCTTCTACTTCTGTTCCTTCTCCTTCCTTCTCCTTCTCCTTCTGTTCCTTCTCCTTCTGTTCCTTCTCCTTCTCCTTCTCCTTCTGTTCCTTCTCCGTCTCCTTCCTTCTCCTGCTGTTCCTTCTACTTCTGTTCCTTCTACTTCCTTCTCCTTCTCCTTCTGTTCCTTCTACTTCTGTCCCTTCTCCTTCTCCTTCCTTCTCCTTCTCCTTCTGTTCCTTCTCCTTCTGTTCCTTCTCCTTCTCCTTCCTTCTCCTTCTGTTCCTTCTACTTCTGTTCCTTCTCCTTCCTTCTCCTTCTGTTCCTTCTCCTTCTCTTTTCTTCTCCTTCTCCTTCCTTCTCCTTCTGTTCCTTCTCCTTCTGTTCCTTCTCCTTCTCCTTCTCCTTCTGTTCCTTCTCCTTCTCCTTCCTTCTCCTTCTGTTCCTTCTACTTTTGTTCCTTCTACTTCCTTCTCCTTCTCCTTCTGTTCCTTCTACTTCTGTTCCTTCTCCTTCTCCTTCCTTCTCCTTCTACTTCTGTTCCTTCTACTTCTGTTCCTTCTCCTTCTGTTCCTTCTCCTTCTCCTTCCTTCTCCTTCTGTTCCTTCTCCTTCTGTTCCTTCTACTTCTGTTCCTTCTCCTTCCGTCTCCTTCTCCTTCTGTTCCTTCTCCTTCTCCTTTCTTCTCCTTCTCCTTCCTTCTCCTTCTGTTCCTTCTCCTTCTCCTTCTCCTTCTGTTCCTTCTCCTTCTCCTTCCTTCTCCTTCTGTTCCTTCTACTTCTGTTCCTTCTCCTTCCTTCTCCTTCTCCTTCTGTTCCTTCTCCTTCTGTTCCTTCTCCTTCTCCTTCTCCTTCTGTTCCTTCTCCGTCTCCTTCCTTCTCCTGCTGTTCCTTCTACTTCTGTTCCTTCTACTTCCTTCTCCTTCTCCTTCTGTTCCTTCTACTTCTGTCCCTTCTCCTTCTCCTTCCTTCTCCTTCTCCTTCTGTTCCTTCTCCTTCTGTTCCTTCTCCTTCTCCTTCCTTCTCCTTCTGTTCCTTCTACTTCTGTTCCTTCTCCTTCCTTCTCCTTCTCCTTCTGTTCCTTCTCCTTCTCTTTTCTTCTCCTTCTCATTCCTTCTCCTTCTGTTCCTTCTTCTCCTTCTGTTCCTTCTCCTTCCTTTTCCTTCTCCTTCTGTTCCTTCTCCTTCCTTCTCCTTCTACTTCTGTTCCTTCTATTTCTGTTCCTACTCCTTCTGTTCCTTCTCCTTCTCCTTCTCCTTCCTTCTCCTTCTGTTCCTTCTCCTTCTGTTCCTTCTCCTTCTCCTTCTCCTTCTGTTCCTTCTCCTTCTCCTTCCTTCTCCTTCTGTTCCTTCTACTTTTGTTCCTTCTACTTCCTTCTCCTTCTCCTTCTGTTCCTTCTACTTCTGTTCCTTCTCCTTCTCCTTCCTTCTCCTTCTACTTCTGTTCCTTCTACTTCTGTTCCTTCTCCTTCTGTTCCTTCTCCTTCTCCTTCCTTCTCCTTCTGTTCCTTCTCCTTCTGTTCCTTCTACTTCTGTTCCTTCTCCTTCCGTCTCCTTCTCCTTCTGTTCCTTCTCCTTCTCCTTTCTTCTCCTTCTCCTTCCTTCTCCTTCTGTTCCTTCTCCTTCTCCTTCTCCTTCTCTTCCTTCTCCTTCCTTCTCCTTCTACTTCTGTTCCTTCTATTTCTGTTCCTACTCCTTCTGTTCCTTCTCCTTCTCCTTCTCCTTCCTTCTCCTTCTGTTCCTTCTACTTCTGTTCCTTCTCCTTCCGTCTCCTTCTCCTTCTGTTCCTTCTCCTTCTCCTTTCTTCTCCTTCTCCTTCCTTCTCCTTCTGTTCCTTCTTCTCCTTCTGTTCCTTCTCCTTCTCCTTCCTTCTCCTTCTGTTCCTTCTACTTTTGTTCCTTCTACTTCCTTCTCCTTCTCCTTCTGTTCCTTCTACTTCTGTTCCTTCTCCTTCTCCTTCCTTTTCCTCTCTTCTCTTTTTCCTTCTGTTCCTTCTCCTTCTGTTCCTTCTCCTTCTCCTTCCTTCTCCTTCTGTTCCTTCTCCTTCTGTTCCTTCTACTTCTGTTCCTTCTCCTTCCGTCTCCTTCTCCTTCTGTTCCTTCTCCTTCTCCTTTCTTCTCCTTCTCCTTCCTTCTCCTTCTGTTCCTTCTCCTTCTCCTTCTCCTTCTGTTCCTTCTCCTTCTCCTTCCTTCTCCTTCTGTTCCTTCTACTTCTGTTCCTTCTTCTTCCTTCTCCTTCTACTTCTGTTCCTTCTCCTTCTGTTCCTTCTCCTTCTCCTTCTTCCTTCCTTCTGTTCCTTCTCCTTCCTTCTCCTTCCTTCCTTCTGTTCCTTCTACTTCTGTTCCTTCTACTTCCTTCTCCTTCTCCTTCTGTTCCTTCTACTTCTGTCCCTTCTCCTTCTCCTTCCTTCTCCTTCTCCTTCTGTTCCTTCTCCTTCTGTTCCTTCTCCTTCTCCTTCCTTCTCCTTCTGTTCCTTCTACTTCTGTTCCTTCTCCTTCCTTCTCCTTCTCCTTCTGTTCCTTCTCCTTCTCTTTTCTTCTCCTTCTCATTCCTTCTCCTTCTGTTCCTTCTTCTCCTTCTGTTCCTTCTCCTTCCTTTTCCTTCTCCTTCTGTTCCTTCTCCTTCCTTCTCCTTCTACTTCTGTTCCTTCTATTTCTGTTCCTACTCCTTCTGTTCCTTCTCCTTCTCCTTCTCCTTCCTTCTCCTTCTGTTCCTTCTACTTCTGTTCCTTCTCCTTCCGTCTCCTTCTCCTTCTGTTCCTTCTCCTTCTCCTTTCTTCTCCTTCTCCTTCCTTCTCCTTCTGTTCCTTCTTCTCCTTCTGTTCCTTCTCCTTCCTTTTCCTTCTCCTTCTGTTCCTTCTCCTTCTGTTCCTTCTACTTGGGTTCCTTCTCCTTCCTTCTCCTTCTTCTTCTGTTCCTTCTCCTTCTGTTCCTTCTACTTCTGTTCCGTCTCCTTCCTTCTCCTTCTCCTTCTGTTCCTTCTACTTCTGTTCCTTCTACTTCTGTTCCTTCTACTTCTGTTCCGTCTCCTTCCTTCTCCTTCTCCTTCTGTTCCTTCTCCTTCTGTTCCTTCTCCTTCTCCTTCTGTTCTTTCTACTTCTGTTCCTTCTCCTTCTCCTTACTTCTCCTTCTATTCCTTCTCCTTCCTTCTCCTTCTCCTGTTCCTTCTCCTTCTGTTCTTTCTCCTTCTTCGTTTCTCCTCTTTCTCCTCCTTCTTCTCCTCCTTTTTCTTCTTCTTTTCTCCTTCTGTTCCTTCTCCTTCTTCGTTTCTCCTCTTTCTCCTCCTTCTCCTCCTTTTTCTTCTTATTTTCTCCTTCTGTTCCTTCTTCTTTTTCTTCTTCTCCTCCTTCTGTTCCTTCTTCTTCTCGTTCTCCTTCTTTTTTCCTTTTCCTTCTTCTTTTTCCTCCCCTTTTTCATTTTCTTCTCCTCCTCCTCATTCTCAGCCGTCTTCTTTTTTCTCCTCATGTCAAAAAACAAAAAAATTCTTCTTCTTCTTCTTTCTCTCCTCCTCCACAGCCTTCTCATCCTCCACCTCCTGCTTCTTCTTCTTCTTCTTCTCCTCCATCTCCTTGTTTTCCTTCTTATCCCATTACATTGTATCCCTTCTTACTTTACTTTATTTACTCTTAGTCGTAATTCAGCGGCATAGAAGGTATATTTTAAACACAAAATATATAAATAAATAATGACAACATATTAAAATGTGTCAAAAAACAACAAAAAACAACAACAACAAAAAACAAACAAACAACGCGTATATCTATGGGTTTATATTAGCATTTGAAAACATACAGTGTATATACAAATAAAATATAAATCGCAAAAACATACATTTCAGCCATGGACATGAATATTCATACTTTTTTTTTTTTTAACAGAAAACACCGGGTTTTTGTTTTTTTTTAAAATAAAATAATTAATGTCGCTTCTGTATAAAGTAAAGGATCTTCTTTATCAACGATATCAAACTATATACTACATGGATGTTACCCCACCCCCACCCTCAAATAATTGTAGATCCGCCCCAGAGTACGTTTGTGTGGTCCATACCAGCTGAATGTATTATATTCACCTCTGTTTACTAAAATGTATTTAATAATATCGGCCCCTTCCTGTTTTTGCAACTAAACATCAATATGAAGTAGCTGTTGCCATTTTCAAATGCAATTACCAACGATAGGTTGGTATATATGTTTGTTTCGCGTTGTGGTAAAGTTTGTTTTGTTTAACGACACCACTGGAGCACATTGATTAATTAATCATCGGCTATTGAATGTCAAACATTTGGTAATTCTGACACGTAGTCATCTGAGAAAACCGCTACATTTTCCTAATGCAGCAAGGGATCTTTTATATGTACTATCCCACAGACAGGATAGCACATACCACAGCCTTTGATATACCAGTTGTGGTGCACTGGTTGGAACAAGAAAAAATCAATCAGCTGAATGGATCCACCGTTGTGGTTCGATCCTGCGATGCAAGCACCTCAAGCGAGCACTCAACCGACTGAGCTAAATCCCGCCCCTTCGCGTTATAGGTATGATAGTCTTATAACCGGCCTCGGTGGTGTCGTGGTTAGCCTAGCGAGTTAGCGGCGCTTTAGTTCTGTGATGTCAGATTCGGTCACAGCCAGTCAAAGACTTTGGTCAATATGGTTTGGTATCACTAGATTTTCTGATAACAAACGCACACTTCCATTATCTTCAACACACGTTTTCTTCAGACGAACTGGCATTTATAACCTCATCACCCCTGCGCGTGCTGTAACCTCACCGTGGTGCAGGGGTGTAACATTCTCTTTGAGAATGGCCAATACAGCACAAAATTGAAGTTTTGAGTAAAATTCAGTATCCGTAAAATTCTGTGATATTTGTGTTTTTGTACAGTTCTTTACACTGTTTTTGTTTAAGTCTTGAATTTTTATATTGATGTTGATCATCACTTTATTTATTTGCATTACCATAGTTTGACACCCAATAGCCGATGTATTTTTCGTGCTGGGGTGTCGTTAAACATTCATTCATTCATTCATTCATTCATTCATTATAACCTCATCATTTCCCGTTATATTTTTTCTTGCTTCTGTTTTTCACTTACTTATGCCCGTCGTTCGTTCTGTAGCATAGGCCGTTGACTACAGTTTCCCAGAGTTGTCTGTCTTGGGCTCTGGTTTCAAGCTGCCTCCAGGTGTATCCCGTCTTCTTGGTGTCCACCTGGAGGTGCCTTCGCCATGTGTTCTTTGGGCGGCCTCTTTTTCTTCTACCTTGTGGGTTCCATGTCAGAGCATTCCTGGCGATATTCGATGCTGGTTTTCGGAGCGTATGACCAATCTATCCCCATCGTCTCCTTCTAACCTCAACTCCGGCAGCCAGTTGGTGTGTTCTCTCTCACAAGTCGATGTTGCTGATGGTGTCTGGCCAACGGATCTGGAGGGTTCTTCCTGGACAGTTATTTCAGCAGCTGTGACTACAGGTTCAAACTGAAACGCCTTCAGTATATCGCCTGTAAACGAGCTGTATTTGCGGTCAACATCACCAGGGACCTGAATATATTTTTGTCTACCGTCCCGTCGGACCGGAAATTATTTTGCATGTTGCGAGTGATTGACGGTTCCAGTCTGTTGTTTGATGTTAGAATTTAATCTATATTTAGGGGCGGCGCAGACGGCACGGCCAGTACGGCCATAGCTGTACCATTTTTCAAAGAGGTACGCCATGGCTGTACCTCTTTTTTGTGGAATATGTTCCTTGTATCTGTGTAAATGTCCTTCGCAGCTGAATTTCAAAGAAGTGTCTGACAACCTCGAGCCGTACCACTTTTTAAAATATTGTGCCGCCCCTGATATTTCATACGACGTAGGATTTAATCTACATATTTCTTTTCACTATGTCCTAGTACAAATGCCCATTTGATGTACTCTTTTAAAATGCATGCATCTTATTTTCCAATTTTCCGGCGAGCATGCCACCGATTCCCCACACGATCTTGTTCCCTTTGGTAGCCCAGTTTGTTTGCCTTTATCATATTCAAAGGGGGGGGGGGGGGGGGGGGGGGGGGGGGGGGGGGGGGGGGGGGGGGGGGGGGGGGGTGTTACATGCCAAATGATTCCAAGTTTGTAAAGTAAAGGCGTATAAAATGGACACTAAGTTTAGTTAATTTACAAACCTGTAACTCATTTGGATAAAGTTACAATAGAGTGAAAGAAGAGTATGTGACGTTAAACCGGGAAATATCCTTAAAAATAGACTAGAACTCGAATCATTAAACCGTTACTTCTCAGACGAACGTGGGGTTTTAAAAATATTATCAATGCAATTTTTTATTATTATTTTTTTTTTGTATTTTTTTTTTTGTATTAGAAACACCAGGATGACCAGAAGCACTTCCGTTCTACGGAAATGGATAATCTAAAGAATAAAATATAAGTAAAGTTTGATTTCATTGATCATAAACGGCTCTAATAGGGTCTGTCAGTAGTAAGGAGGCCTGTCTGGGGTCATGACCTACTTTCCCGTGATCACGTGACCTTGAGACAATGGGCTTGGTGTAGACAATGGGGCTTGGTGTAGACAATGGGCTTGGTATAGACAATGAACTTTGTGTAGGAAACAATGGCCTTTGTCTAGTAGTGTGCAGGTGTCTGGCCTGGGTAGGAAACAATGGCCTTTGTGTAGGAGACAATGGGCTTGGTATAGACAATGGCCTTTGTGGAGGAAACAATGGCCTTTGTATAGGACGGTGCACGTGTGCCATCCTGGTAAGAAACAATGGCCATGGAGGAAACAAAGGCGTTGGTGTATACAATGGGTTTGGCATAGACAATAGGCTTGGTATGAACAATAGGATTGGTGTAAACAATGGGCTAGGTGCAGGTGTGCGATTACGGTAAGAAACAATGGTTATAGAAAAAAACAAAGGCCTTGGTGTAGACAATGGCGATGTTGGTATCTGTGGTGAACAGGTGCATGGACACCCCCTACTTTCAGAACAAAGGCCTTTGTATAGGGAGGTATAGGTGTATGGTCTCGGTAGGAAAACAATGGCCTTTGTGTAGGAAACAATGGTCTGGGTGCAGGTGTGCGATCATGGTGTATTCAATTCAATGTATTGCATATTACCAAACAAACTGGTGTCAGCAAACAAATAAAAGCAAAAGAAAAACATACAGCACCATTAACAACAACAATTAATAATAACACTATGTACAGGCCAGGTGTAAGTGACGTTGGATTTGGCTTCATTGTATAACGTCTATTGTGTTGTTTTTTTTGTATTCACAGTGGACATACACGTGGATGTTTTTTCACAGTGTTTTATTCTAGGCACCCAAAATAATAGCCGTTAAAATATGTCTCGTGGGGAAGGACTGTAACTGTTTGCTGACTGTTTGGTCTAAAGTGAGGCTTTCATGTCGCCAGACAAAATGCGTGTGTGATGATTTTCATTCATTTGTATTTCTTTAGCACATTGTCGAATGCCAAACCCATTGTATACACCAACGCCTTTGTTTCCTCCCTCCATGGCCATTGTTTCTTACCAGGATGGCACACGTGCACCGTCCTATACAAAGGCCATTGTTTCCTCCACAAAGGCCATTGTCTATACCAAGCCCATTGTCTCCTACACAAAGGCCATTGTTTCCTACCCAGGCCAGACACCTGCACACTACTAGACAAAGGCCATTGTTTCCTACACAAAGTTCATTGTCTATACCAAGCCCATTGTCTACACCAAGCCCCATTGTCTACACCAAGCCCATTGTCTCAAGGTCACGTGATCACGGGAAAGTAGGTCATGACCCCAGACAGGCCTCCTTACTACTTCTGTCCCTTTAACTAAACTTAGTGTCCATTTTTTACGGGTTAAAACTAGGGTCTGCGCCTTTAAAATTAATATTTAAACTGCGACTATAATGTGGTGGCTATGTGATGTTAGTTGCATGACGTCACATTTAAAATTAATATTTAAACTGCGACTATAATGTGGTGGCTATGTGATGTTAGTTGCATGACGTCACATTTAAAATTAATATTTAAACTGCGACTATAATGTGGTGGCTATGTAATGTTACTTGCATGACGTCACATTTAAAAAATAATAATTGTAAAACTAAAGTTTGTTTTCTTTAACGACACCACTAGACCACATTGATTTATTAATATCAAAAATTTTTGGTCATTTTGACACATAGTCTTAGAGAGGAAACCCGTTAAAAAAAATTCATTAGTAGCAAGGAATCATTTATATGCACCATCACATAGACAGGAAAGCACATACCACGGCCTTTGATTAGTTGTGGTGCACTGACAGGAAGGAGAAAAGACCCAATCAGTTGAACGGATCCACCGAGGTGGTTCGATCTTGCGACGCAAGCACCACAGGCGAGCGCTCAACCGGCTGAGCCAAATTCCGCCCCTGCAGAAACCAATGTCTCTGGGCTGTTTACTGTTTATTTTGTGTTCAGCTGACACAGGTAACACCAGACAATGATGTTCTGGGCTGTTTACTGTTATTTTGTGTTCAGCTGACACAGGTAATAACAGACAATGATGTTTCTGTGCTGTTTACTGTTATTTTGTGTTCAGCTGACACAGGTAACACCAGACAATGATGTTCTGGGCTGTTTACTGTTATTTTGTGTTCAGCTGACACAGATAACACCAGACAATGATGTCTCTGGGCTGTTTACTGTTATTTTGTGTTCAGCTGACACAGGTAATACCAGACAATGATGTTCTGGGCTGTTTACTGTTATTTTGTGTTCAGCTGACACAGGTAACACCAGACTGATGTTCTGGGCTGTTTACTGTTAATTTGTGTTCAGCTGACACAGGTAACACCAGACAATGATGTCTCTGGGCTGTTTACTGTTTATTTTGTGTTCAGCTGACACAGGTAATACCAGACAATGATGTCTCTGGGCTGTTTACTGTTTATTTTGTGTTCAGCTGACACAGGTAACACCAGACAATGATGTCTCTGGGCTGTTTACTGTTTATTTTGTGTTCAGCTGACACAGGTAACACCAGGCAATGATGTTTCTGGGCTGTTTACTGTTATTTTGTGTTCAGCTGACACAGGTAACACTAGCCCGAGTACTCTGACTGTAAGAGAGCTAGACGGACATTTGGACATAAACACGCTCCCGTTACAGTCAGAGACCAAGCTATGTATTTTTTTGGCAATTGCCGACAACCAAAAAGTTGTCAAAGATTTCCGCTCTAATACCACAACAATTCTATGTTTGACGAGGAAATCCGCTACATTTTATAATTAGTAGCAAGTGATCTAGCAAGCACATACCACGGCCTTTGATATACCAGTCGTGGTGCACTGGGTGAAGCGAGAAATAGCGCAATGGACCCACCGATGGGGATCGATCACAGACCGACAACGCATCCATTGAGCGCTTTACCACTGGGCTGTGGACAATCACCAAAGCGACAGAGAGTGGTACACACACACACACACACACACACACACACACAAACAATATTACATTCACATTTTCTCAAGGTCAAAAAAGTATTTCATCTACGAGTCGTATGCAAAGGCCGTGGTATGTGCTATCCTGTCTGTGGGATAGTGCATAGGCCTATAAACATCACCTGCTACTAATGATAAAATGTAGCGGGTTTCCTCTCTAACACTATGATAAAAATTACCAAATATTTGACATCCAATAGCCGATGATTAATGAATTAATGTGCTCTAGTGGTGTCGTTACACAAAACAAACTTTTTGTGTGATTGTCGGGCACTAGTCGTTTTGAGACGGCCCCTGGGAGACGGAATGGCTGAGTGGGCGATTATGTGACGCAACGTCACGATATAGGTCGGCGAACTTAGAATTCTGCTGTCCGGAGTTTGCCGAAGCTTAGCTGAATGTGGGTGCTGTCGGGTTTCTTTCTGTAGTGTGTGTATTAGTGATTAATATCTGATTTTTTTTTAATCAAGTAACTCGAAAATGGTCGATGTAAATGTTTTCGACGTCAAACATAGGATTGTTGTGGTATTAGAGCGGAAATCTTTGACACCTTTTTGGTTGTCGGCAATTGCCAAAAAAAATACATAGCTTGGTCTCTGGCTGTAATGAGAGTGTATTTATGTCCAAATGTCCGTCTAGCTCTCTTACAGTCAGAGTACTCGGGCTACGGTAACACCAGACAATGATGTTTCTGGGCTGTTTACTGTTTATTTTGTGTTCAGCTGACACAGGTAACACCAGACAATGATGTTTCTGTGCTGTTTTTCTGTTTATTTTGTGTTCAGCTGACACAGTTAACACCAGACAATGATGTATCTATGCTGTTTACTGTTTATTTTGTGTTCAGCTGACACAGGTAACACCAGGCAATGATGTTTCTCTTGGCGTCACCGCTCAGTGCAGAATTCATCACCATCTGACCCACCACTAACGTCACGTACTTCGGGTTTAAACCAACAACGATGCCGACGTCAGCACCGGTTACGATTACGTCACCGATATGGACGTTCTTCGTGACGTCACTGTTATTACCTTTAGCTTGCCAACAAGAGTTATCTGACACAGTGTTCACGTCAAGCCACTCTTTTAATGAAGATGGGCTGAAATAATAAGATAAATATAGGGTATTACGAGCTTACATTCCGTGTCATGTTTATGTCCTAAGATAAATAATTTTCAACTGTCACGAGCTTTAGCGAGTGACATTGAAATTCATTTCACGAGGGACATAAACATCATACGAAATGGTAACGAGTTTAATATCATATTTATCACCCATAATCGATTTTAACTTATATCACTGATCTTGTTTAGCTGCGTTCCGGTAAGGATGTAGTACCCAATGATGTCATCGTTTGACGTCGAAGTGTTACTTCTCACATGATGTTCTAGTGACACTTTGATATGAACCAAAGGTCTCACTACACAGATATCATCTGCCATTGAAACCCATGTTAAATTGCCCAACTTCAAATGAAGATTGCCAATAGAACAGGTTCTCGTTGGCACTAACAACATACATCATTGCGAACATATATTATATAAGCATTTATTTTCACTCCAAAATTGAGAACATTTCCGTCTCAGTTGTTTGCTATATGACCGCATCTGGCTGTAATACCGGTCCGAACAGGTGGTTCATTAACCGATTCACTCCGGCTGTCTCTTACGCTATACACTCATGTCCCAAAAGGTCGATGCACAATATTACAAAATAACATGTGCAAAATACAGCCAGAAGGCTTACCATTACACATACATATTGTTTTAATTCTTCACCATTTCCTAGAAGTGAATATGTGAACCATAACTTGTGTCACAATTAGGAACTATAGCGGACCGTGATCAATGAACTCTCACCCGGAAGTGATCTGTGTAGTGAGACCAAACTACGTTTAATCATATGGGTAATAATTATAGGATATTAAACGAGATTACGTCCCGTGCCATGTTTATGTCCCTAGTTAAATAATTTTAAATTGTCACGAACTTTAGCGAGTGACATCGAAAATGATTTCACGAGGGACATAAACATGATACAAACTGGTAGCGAGTTTAATATCATATTTATCACCCATAATCGATTTTAACTTATATCTGTGATCTTGTTTAGCTGACGTTCCGGTAATGATGTCATCGTTTGACATCGAAGTGTGACGTCTCATTTGACGTTCTAGTGGGATGTAACACTTTGAAAACTACGTTTAATCATATGGGTAATAATTATAGAATATTAAACTAGCTTCGATTTGTTATCATGTTTATGTATCAAGTGAAATAATGTCAGTTGTTACGAGCTTAAAGCGAGTAACAATGAAAATTATTTCACGAGGGATATAAACATGATACGAAATGGTAGCGAGTTTAATATCCTATTTATTATCCATAATAAATTTTAATTTATATCACTCAACTTGTTTGGTTGACGTTCATGTAAGGTTGTAGTGCGCCAATCGATGACGTCATCGTGTAGTGTCTAACTTGGCGTTCTAGTAAGATGTATCATTGTGATATGTACCAAGATATTTTTAACTATATGGGTTATAAATAGAGGATACTCCCCGAGTGTCTTGTGACATCATAATTTATCAGCACGAGTTGATTAAAGTATGAAATCAGAGGAAAGCCTCGGATTTCATACTTTTATCAACTCGTGCTGATAAATTATGATGTCACAAGACACGGGGGGGGGGGGGGGGGGGGGGGGGGTATTCTTTTTATCATCCATTATCATTCTTTTCAATTGCGACAGTTGTAAACAATGTCAGTAATATGGGTTGAATGTCAGCGGTAGACTCGTTAACTAGCAGAACGGCAGTGGCGTGACGTCACTAATGGTAGGTTTAGCGCCGAAACAAACACAGTGACATTGTCTTGTCATTAAAATTTGACCAATCAAGATTATAAGAAGTGATATCTCCTGCGGAGATACCGCAAATTATAGTGCTAGCGATATCGCCTACAAAAGCCTTTAATGGATGATAAAAGTGTTTATGAACAGCCATCTGCATCCTTGAATGCATGACGGAAATGTTAAATACCTCGCCCTTGCAGCAAACGAAATATTTAGTCAAACAGGCGCGTGTGTAGGAAATTGTGTAGAGGAAGTCTAGACTGGCTAGTGGTGTTTTTAGGGGAGGGGTCGGGTCATGCGTCCCCGGAAATACATTGAAAAAACAACAACAAACATAATATAGCACGTGGGGAAAGGGACTGTTCTGATTGGAATATTACATATAGTCCGTCAGTTTGGTTTGACGTAAAAGTAAAAATAAAAGTGTTTTAGAAATAACAAAACTATACTATTTGTTTGTGTAGTTTAGAAAACAAGCCGCTCAGAAATAAATAACTTGTAGTAAATTTCATAATATGACAAAATGCGTTCCCCGTGGGACGCACTATAAACATGTTTCTATTTTCTACATGTAACTACTACAACTGTGTTATTCTCACACACAATTCATTAAAACTGTAGGTGTGTTTGTATGTTTAAATGAAATTATGATAGGCGAGATTGCAGCTTTGAAAAAAAAATCAAAAGTTTCCATGCAAGAAAACCAAAACAATAAGGGTGGGTGACAGCTCGCTAGATTCATCTCCCATATTTAACACATGGTCAGTTATAACAAAACACAATTTCATCAACTTAATTTTTACCTGTATCATTCTTTATTTTTAAAGCACAGGTGGGGACATTTATGATGCTAGGGCCTGACATGCATAAATCTCAGCTGAAGATTCACAAACAACTGTGTTCATCGACCATTCTTGCTGTTACCGGAACGCGCCGGAACTGAAAAGCTGTTAGGGGACGTAACTCTGCCTAATTTTTCTCGCTAATTTCTAATAGAGGCTATAAGTACGTCCAATCCACCTATAAACAATTTTTATGTAGTTAATTTTAGTTTGGTTTGACATAAGAAGAAAAGTAAAAGTGTTTTTGGAAATAACAAAACAAAAACAAAATTACCATTTTTGTGTACAATTTAGAAAAAAAATGGGCTCAAAAATAAATAATTTGTAGTAAATTCCATAGTATGAAAAAAGACCTTCCCCGTGGGAAGGACTATAGGATTATACATTTTAAGCTGACGTTCTATTCAAGCTGGCATCTATTGTTTCTTACGACCGTGTCAAATCGTCCTTTACATTCTGTCTTGTACAGAGATGTCATTTTGAATGTGGTAACGTATGAAATAGGCCTTGTCGCCAGTACAAGTGATTCTAGGACAGCGAATACGGTATTCTAATACAACAAAGGATTCTAACTACAAACATTGAATTCTAGAAGTATACAAATATGAGATTTTAAAAGTATAAAGGATTCTAGAAGTAACACAAATGGTTTTAAAAGTACAAGTATATACATATTAAGTTTAAGATTCCAGAAGTAGAACAGATTCTAAAAAAAGAAGAGGATTTTAGAAGTACGAAATATTCTAGAAGTACAAACAAAAGTTCATAGACGTCCAAACATGGGATTTAAATCGTAAACACGAGTCTAGGAGTACAAATATGGGATTCTAGAATTACAAAGTAAAGGATTTACAAATAAAGGATTTTAGAAGTACACACAGGGTATTGCAGAGGTACAAAAATTGTATTCCATCAATACAAATATAGGATTCTGCAAGTACAAGCATGGTATTCCAGAAGTACAAATTATTCTAGAAGTACATACAAAGGGTTTTAGAAGTAAAACATGGGATTCTAGAATTATAATCAAAGGATTATGGAAGTACAGACAAAAGATTCTACAAGTACAAACAAAGAATTCTAGAAGCACGCATACGAATTGTTTTAAGTACACAGACTCTAGAGATACAAAGAATTCTTGAAACACAGAGAATTCTAGAAATACAAACAATTTATTGTAGACGCACAGACTAGCTTTTAGAAGTACAGAGAATTATACAGAAACAAACATATGATTCTAGAAGCACACACATGTAATTTTAATAATAGAGAATTCTAGAGATACAAAGGATTCTAGAAGTACTGTCACGGGGATTCTATAATTCCCGTAACTGAATAAAACACGATTATCAAAATATCTCTCCTAACTGTATATCTATTAGATCTCTCTGTAACAGGTGGTTAAACCCTAGTATGGCTCGTCTCTAGGTATGTTCAGAGATACGATCTTATATAAAGTATATATTATTATAGCACGTTTAGCTCACTAGAAACACAACAAAACACAATACACTTTGGAATCTGTATTAACCTACGCTGACAAACGTACAGCCGTAGTAGTTAATTAATAACAGCAATAATAACAACCCAGAACTGATCACTTAATTAGTTAATCTCTAGGTGTCTAGTTACACAATATGCGAATCACTTCACCGTTACACCACACCCACACGTGTGATAATTGAGAAACGCTTCCAGGAGAAGTTAATTAATAAAGGAATTACAACACCATTCCTAACTGGTTAATTTTTAATTAACCCTTACTACTCGTTCAGTAACGTGTGATAATTTAGGAACGCTTCCAGGGAAACTTAATTAATAAAGGAATTACAGCTCTATTCCTAACGGGTTAATTTTTAATTACCCCTAACTACTCATTCAGTAACCTTGTAACACAGAATTAATACTGGTACCGATCACAATAAAGACAATAACCTACAGTGTACCTAGGTCCGCTAGGATGACTGGCTAAGCTTTATATTACCAAATACTCGTATAATGTTAGAACAAAAAGTCTACGATTTACTTCGTCAGATGACCGAAGACACTGTCTAAAGAATATTGGTATAATACAGTATCAAAATATTTAAAGTCACATCAATCACATCAAGGTTATACACAGAGCAGAAATAATATATTTACCAGTCCAAACGGACAACGTTCCCCCTGGACGCCTTCCAAATGTTTCTCCTCGATATCTCTAAAACACTAGCTATTTATTATAAATCAGGATTTTGCCTGGGGGTACAAGGCGGTACCTCACGTATCATCTCATATTCTACCTCTACTAGAGTCGGTATATTTCTCTCTGATCGTCAGTCTGGCTGTCGCCAACCGCGAGCAATCTCCTGGCCATAAACAGCACTACCGGAGATATTACGTAACTACTAGCCACATGGCCTCCGCACCTGGCTGGGTGTGTATTAGGCGTACCGATCGAAGACCGTCGCGCAGAAGTATTACGTAACAAGTTGCCCATCTGGGCTTAAGTGCAATGAACTGCACACGGCCCTCTAACACAATTAAAATCGCCACAGGCGAAACAAATTTAAGCGCATGTTCCGTCACAAGTACACACGAGATTTTAGAAGCTCAGAGGATTCTAAATATTCATATGATTCTGGAAGTACAGAGGAATTTAGAAATACAGAGGATTCTAGATATACAAACAATTTTGAAGTACAGAGGATTCTAGATAAACAAAGGACTTTAGAAGTACAGAGGATTCTAGATATACAAAGGATTTTGAAGTACAGAGGATTCTAGATATACAAAGGATTTTAGAAGTACGAACATGTCTTTCACTACACCAACGTCCGTCAAGACTTTGTGCACGAACTGTTCACTCTTCATGAACAATGTTGACCCGAGATACGTTCTGGCTCTTTGGGCAATAATATGACCGTTACGTTCATGATGCGCGTTGCTTCCGGTCTGAAACATAAAATATAATTATATAGGGATATGCTAGGCTCAGACTACCAACTGTCACGACGGAGTTAGCCAACTCTCCGATCTCTCGACTTCTACGACTGTCCGATGACTAGTCTGAGCGATCGTACAGCTCGATTCGCGTCGTATACAACTCTTACGACCGATTAGTTAAATTAATATCAGTGCAACCGTCGAAAGTTAGGAATGGGATAAATTACAACGCAACCGTCTAGTTGACCAACTTCGTCGTGACAGTTGATAGTATTGTCCTAGCATACAGCGATCGACAATCGGACACGATCGTGAGTCGAACAACTTTGAAGCCATGACTGGTATATCAAAGGCTGTGGTATGCGCTATCCTATCTGTGGGATGGTGCTTATAAAAGATCCCTTTCTACTAAACGAAAAATGCAGCGGGTTTCCTCTCTAAGACTATATGTCAAAATTACAATATGTTTGCCACTCATTAGCCGATTATTAATAAATCAATGTGCGTCTGTGGTGTCGGTAAACAAAAACAAAACTTCTCTTTTTTTCTTTTTCTTTTTTTACATTTATCACGAGAAGGAAGCCACCACAGCAGGCGTTTGGAATACGAGATAAGATACACTTTGTTTACATTTATCACGAGAAGGAAGCCACCACAGCAGGCGTTTGGAATACGACATACGATACACTTTGTTTACATTTATCACGAGAAGGAAGCCACCGCAGCAGGCGTTTGGAATACGAGATAAGATACACTTTTAAAGTTTTGTCTCTCTTTCACCGATCATAATCAGGAAATTAGTTCATTGTCCTAAAAGGAACATATGTAACAACACTAAATAGATATTCTGGATGAACAGGGGTTTTGTTACAAAGATATTTGTATCTAACTATATATTGAGCTCATTTGTTTTTGATTTAAATTTAAGACACGTTATTGATCTTAACTATTACATTGAGTCTGTCCATTCAAATTTAAGACACGTTATTGATCTTAACTATTTTATTGAGTCTTTCCATTCTACTTTAAGACACGTTATTGATCTTAACTATTTTATTGAGTCTGTCCATTCTAATTTATCTTTTGATTATAACGCCAGTGTCTGATCAGGTAAACTCCTAACAAACACCACCAAACCAACGAAATGGAGCACCTTTGTCTACAGCGGCTATTTCTCGTTCTAGCCAGTGCAAATAGCCGTACGAGACAGGGGCAGGGGGGCAACTGCCCTCCTCCCCTCCTCTCTCTAGTGCTGGAGCAGAACATCAAATTCGGGCAAACATGATACAAATATTCGGGAAAACATGATACAAATATTCGGGGAAAATATGCTAACCTGAGACCTTTTTACCATATATTTCCATCATATTACTCTCAAAATTAGTATCCCATGTAAAAATGCATTGTGATTCGTTTGTAACCCTATATAGCTGTTTGGTAGTACTGCTAATATGAAAAGATTTTGTTATTCAGATTCGGGCATTTTCGTTTAATTCGAGCATAAGCCAGCCTGCCCATCGTACAAAAATGGAAGCCCGTACGGCTATGCCAGTGCACCACGACTGGTATATCAAAGGCCGTGGTATGTGCTATCCTGTGTGTGGGATAGAGCATATGAAAGATCCCTTGCTACTAATTAATTGAAAAATGTAGCGGGTTTCCTCTCTAAGATTACATGTCACAGTTACCAAATGTTTGGCATTCAACAGCCGATGATTTATAAATCAATGTGCTCAAGTGGTGTCATTAAAGAAAACAAAATTAAACTTTAACTTTGTGTACAATGCAGTTGAGAACATTATCTACTTAAATACTTAGGTGTGTACTTGTATGTCCTAAATTGTATTAATAATGTGGCCATTTGTACTCTTAATGTGAACAGGATATGTCCAATACACTGTCCCACTTAAAGGCGCAGATCCTAGTTTCAGCCTGTGAAAATGGACACTAAGTTTAATTAATCTAGAAACCTTAAAACATTTGGATACGGTTATAACAGAGAAAAGCTGAAGTTTGTGATGTTTAAACCTGCAAATATCGTCTAAAAATATGTAACCGGGTGTTACACATACTATTTTAAAACACTGTTCACATAGTTTTATTCTGTCAGGTTATACTTGTGCAGGCTTTCTTTGTTTTACTACTTTCTCTGGTTTTCTGGGCTTGGGGTTGTGCTCACTGACAACTCAGTTCTTGCAAGCCCAGTGTCATTGTTTCTGTGTTCTCCTGGTCAGAAGCTTTATGACATTCAAGGAGAACAGACCACTTTTATGAGAAAACAAGCTTTTGTTCACAGCAACTGCACAACTAACATTGACAGAGAATTTTAAAGGTGCCACAATCATGTAGGTGACAACCAGCATTATGCTTCTGTAAAGACCCGACCCACAGTCGGGTCTTTGTTTGTTCGTGTTTTCCCTTCATACAACACATGGGTAACAAATAGACTGGAGCCTGCCTCAATAACCTGTACTTCAAACATTCATTTTGGGTCATTACAAAAACGTGCATGACCATAGCCACTTCAGGTGTACGAAAATTAATATTCTAATAATAAATTGTAAGAACTCCTAATTTAAATGATTAAAAACGGCTTTAATAGTGAAAAACACGTCATTGTGTTTAAAAACCTGGGGTCTGTTCCTTTAAAAGCGAATGGTCAATGTTAAAGTTTGTTTTGTTTAACGACACCACTAGAGCACATTGATTAATTAATCATCGGTTATTGAATGTCAAACATTTGGTAATTCTGACACATAGTCATCAGAGGAAACCCGTTACATTTTTCATAATGCAGCAAGTGATCTTTTATATGCACTTTCCCACAGACAAGAAAGCACATACCACGGTATTTGACCAGTTGTGATGCACTGGATGGAACAAGAAAAACCCAAATCAGTTAAATGAATCCACCAAGGTGGTTCGATCCTGCGACGCAAGCATTTTAAGCGAGCACTCATCCGACTGAGCGAAATCCGGCCCCTAAAAGCGAATGTGTGGGAATCTCACTAGAAGTTTGAAAATGTTACACATGTATTGTACGCCATATTGCTGTTACACGTGCATTGTACGCCATATTGCTGTTACACGTGCATTGTACGCCATATTGCTGTTACACGTGCATTGTACGCCATATTGCTGTTATACTTGCATTGTACGCCATATTGCTGTTACACGTGCATTGTACGCCATATTGCTGTTACACGTGCATTGTACGCCATATTGCTGTTACACGTGCATTGTACGCCATATTGCTGTTACACTTGCATTGTACGCCATATTGCTGTTACACGTGCATTGTACGCCATATTGCTGTTACACGTGCATTGTACGCCATATTGCTGTTAGACATGCATTGTACGCCATATTGCTGTTAACCATGCATTGTACGCCATATTGCTGTTACACATGTATTGTACGCCATATTGCTGTTACACGTGCATTGTACGCCATATTGCTGTTACACGTGCATTGTACGCCATATTGCTGTTACACGTGTATTGTACGCCATATTGCTGTTACACGTGTATTGTACGCCATATTGCTGTTACACGTGCATTGTACGCCATATTGCTGTTACACGTGCATTGTACGCCATATTGCTGTTACACGTGCATTGTACGCCATATTGCTGTTACACGTGCATTGTACGCCATATTGCTGTTACACGTGCATTGTACGCCATATTGCTGTTACACGTGCATTGTACGCCATATTGCTGTTACACGTGCATTGTACGCCATATTGCTGTTAGACATGCATTGTACGCCATATTGCTGTTAACCATGCATTGTACGCCATATTGCTGTTACACGTGTATTGTACGCCATATTGCTGTTACACGTGTATTGTACGCCATATTGCTGTTAGACATGTATTGTACGCCATATTGCTGTTATACATGTATTGTACGCCATATTGTTGTTACACGTGCATTGTACGCCATATTGCTGTTACACGTGCATTGTACGCCATATTGCTGTTACACGTGTATTGTACGCCATATTGCTGTTACACGTGTATTGTACGCCATATTGCTGTTACACGTGTATTGTACGCCATATTGCTGTTACACGTGTATTGTACGCCATATTGCTGTTACACGTGTATTGTACGCCATATTGCTGTTACACGTGTATTGTACGCCATATTGCTGTTACACGTGTATTGTACGCCATATTGCTGTTACACGTGTATTGTACGCCATATTGCTGTTACAGGTGTATTGTACGCCATATTGCTGTTAGACATGTATTGTACGCCATATTGCTGTTAATAAAGTGCTTATTTAAAACAAAATATGTTAAAGGTTTAACGACACCACTAGAGCACACTGATTTATTAATTGGAAGGAAGGAAATCTTTTATTTAACGACGCACTCAACATATTTTATTTACGGTTATATGGCGTCAGACATATGGTTAAGGACTACACAAATATTGAGAGAGGAAACCCACTGTCGCCACTTCATAGGCTACTCTTTTCGATTAGGAGCAAGGGATCTTTTGTATGCACCATCCCACAGACAGGGTAGCACATAATACGGTCTTAGATATACCAGTCGTGGTGCACTAGCTGGAACGAGAAATAGCCCAATGGGCCCACCAACGGGGATCGATTCTAGACCGACAGCGCATCAAGCGAGCGCTTTACCACTGGGCTCAACTCAAACAACATGTTTTACTAAAATATGTAAATAACAATATTTCTTCACAAACTACCATCAAATTATATAGATTAATCTCACTTTTATCACAGGGGACAGTGAATGAATGAATGAATGAATGTTTAACGACACCCCAGCACGAAAAATACATCGGCTATGGGTGAAGACAGAATGTTAGAACAGCCAAAGTAATGAATAATGCAGTACACAAAGACCAAAGGTGTCGTCAATCAAACAAACTTAACTATGAGTATGGTATGGGTCCATCTTAACAATAAAACGAGGTCATTGTAACTTCAAAACCAAACTAACAAACAAACAAAGAGGAAAGAAAGAAAGACAACTGGCGGGGAAGGTAACATGCTACATGTCTATTGGAAAGAAAGAAAACTGGCGGGGAAGGTAACATGCTACATGTCTATTGGAAAGAAACACAACTGGCGGGGAAGGTAACATGCTACATGTCTATTGGAAAGAAACACAACTGGTGGGGAAGGTAACATGCTACATGTCTATTGGAAAGAAAGAAACCTGGCGGGGAAGGTAACATGCTACATGTCTATTGGAAAGAAAGACAACTGGCGGGGAAGGTAACATGCTACATGTCTATTGGAAAGAAAGACAACTGGCGGGGAAGGTAACATGCTACATGTCTATTGGAAAGAAAGACAACTGGCGGCGAAGGTAACATGCTACATGTCTATTGGAAAGAAAGAAAACTGGCGGGGAAGGTAACATGCTACATGTCTATTGGAAAGAAAGAAAACTGGCGGGGAAGGTAACATGCTACAAGTCTATTGGAAAGAAAGACAACTGGCGGGAAAGGTAACATGCTACATGTCTATTGGAAAGAAAGACAAATGGCGGGGAAGGTAACATGCTACATGTCTATTGGAAAGAAGGAAAACTGGCGGGGAAGGTAACATGCTACATGTCTATTGGAAAGAAACACAACTGGCGGGAAAGGTAACATGCTACATGTCTATTGGAAAGAAACACAACTGGCGGGGAAGGTAACATGCTACATGTCTATTGGAAAGAAACACAACTGGCGGGGAAGGTAACATGCTACATGTCTATTGGAAAGAAACACAACTGGCGGGGAAGGTAACATGCTACATGTCTATTGGAAAGAAAGAAAACTGGCATGCTACATGTCTATTGGAAAGAGAGAAAACTGGCGGGGAAAGTAACATGCTACATGTCTATTGGAAAGATAGAAAACTGGTGGGGAAGGTAACATGCTACATGTCTATTGCAAAGAAATACAACTGGCGGGGAAGGTAACATGCTGCATGTCTATTGGAAAGAAAGACAACTGGTGGGGAAGGTAACATGCTACATGTCTATTGGAAAGAAAGACAACTGGTGGGGAAGGTAACATGCTACATGTCTATTGGAAAGAAAGACAACTGGCGGGGAAGGTAACATGCTACATGTCTATTGGAAAGAAAGAAAACTGGTGGGGAAGGTAACATGCTACATGTCTATTGGAAAGAAAGAAACCTGGCGGGGAAGGTAACATGCTACATGTCTATTGGAAAGAAAGAAAACTGGCGGGGAAGGTAACATCCTACATTTCTATTGGAAAGAAAGAAAACTGGTGGGGAAGGTAACATGCTATATGTATATTGGAAAGAAAGACAACTGGCGGGGAAGGTAACATGCTACATGTCTATTGGAAAGAAAGAAAACTGACGGGGAAGGTAACATGCTACATGTCTATTGGAAAGAAAGAAAAGTGGCGGGGAAGGTAACATGCTACATGTCTATTGGAAAGAAAGAAAAGTGGCGGGGAAGGTAACATGCTACATGTCTATTGGAAAGAAAGAAAACTGGTGGGTACGGTAACATGCTACATGTCTATTGGAAAGAAAGACAACTGGCGGGGAAGGTAACATGCTACATGTCTATTGGAAAGAAAGACAACTGGCGGGGAAGGTAACATGCTACATGTCTATTGGAAAGAAAGAAAACTGGCGGGGAAGGTAACATGCTACATGTCTATTGGAAAGAAAGAAAACTGGCGGGGAAGGTAACATGCTACATGTCTATTGGAAAGATAGAAAACTGGCGGGGAAGGTAACATGCTACATGTCTATTGGAAAGAAAGAAAACTGGCGGGGAAGGTAACATGCTACATGTCTATTGGAAAGAAAGAAAAGTGGCGGGGAAGGTAACATGCTACATGTCTATTGGAAAGAAAGAAAAGTGGCGGGGAAGGTAACATGCTACATGTCTATTGGAAAGAAAGAAACCTGGCGGGGAAGGTAACATGCTACATGTCTATTGGAAAGAAAGAAAACTGGCGGGGAAGGTAACATGCTACATGTCTATTGGAATGAAAGAAAACTGGCGGGGAAGGTAACATGCTACATGTCTATTGGAAAGAAAGACAACTGGCGGGGAAGGTAACATGCTACATGTCTATTGGAAAGAAAGAAAACTGGCGGGGAAGGTAACATGCTACATGTCTATTGGAAAGAAAGAAAACTGGCGGGGAAGGTAACATGCTACATGTCTATTGGAAAGAAAGAAAACTGGCGGGGAAGGTAACATGCTACATGTCTATTGGAAAGAAAGACAACTGGCGGGGAAGGTAACATGCTACATGTCTATTGGAAAGAAAGACAACTGGCGGGGAAGGTAACATGCTACAAGTCTATTGGAAAGAAAGACAACTGGCGGGAAAGGTAACATGCTACATGTCTATTGGAAAGAAAGACAAATGGCGGGGAAGGTAACATGCTACATGTCTATTGGAAAGAAGGAAAACTGGCGGGGAAGGTAACATGCTACATGTCTATTGGAAAGAAACACAACTGGCGGGAAAGGTAACATGCTACATGTCTATTGGAAAGAAACACAACTGGCGGGGAAGGTAACATGCTACATGTCTATTGGAAAGAAACACAACTGGCGGGGAAGGTAACATGCTACATGTCTATTGGAAAGAAACACAACTGGCGGGGAAGGTAACATGCTACATGTCTATTGGAAAGAAAGAAAACTGGCATGCTACATGTCTATTGGAAAGAGAGAAAACTGGCGGGGAAAGTAACATGCTACATGTCTATTGGAAAGATAGAAAACTGGTGGGGAAGGTAACATGCTACATGTCTATTGCAAAGAAATACAACTGGCGGGGAAGGTAACATGCTGCATGTCTATTGGAAAGAAAGACAACTGGTGGGGAAGGTAACATGCTACATGTCTATTGGAAAGAAAGACAACTGGTGGGGAAGGTAACATGCTATATGTCTATTGGAAAGAAAGAAAAGTGGCGGGGAAGGTAACATGCTACATGTCACATGTCTATTGCAAAGAAAGAAAACTGGCGGGGAAGGTAACATGCTACATGTCTATTGGAAAGAAAGAAAACTGGCGGGGAAGGTAACATGCTACATGTCTATTGGAAAGAAAGAAAACTGGCGGGGAAGGTAACATGCTACATGTCTATTGGAAAGATAGAAAACTGGCGGGGAAGGTAACATGCTACATGTCTATTGGAAAGAAAGAAAAGTGGCGGGGAAGGTAACATGCTACATGTCTATTGGAAAGAAAGAAAAGTGGCGGGGAAGGTAACATGCTACATGTCTATTGGAAAGAAAGAAAAGTGGCGGGGAAGGTAACATGCTACATGTCTATTGGAAAGAAAGAAAACTGGCGGGGAAGGTAACATGCTACATGTCTATTGGAAAGAAAGAAAACTGGCGGGGAAGGTAACATGCTACATGTCTATTGGAAAGAAAGAAAACTGGCGGGGAAGGTAACATGCTACATGTCTATTGGAAAGAAAGAAAACTGGCGGGGAAGGTAACATGCTACATGTCTATTGGAATGAAAGAAAACTGGCGGGGAAGGTAACATGCTACATTTCTATTGGAAAGAAAGAAAACTGGCGGGGAAGGTAACATGCTACATGTCTATTGGAAAGAAAGACAACTGGCGGGGAAGGTAACATGCTACATGTCTATTGGAAAGAAAGAAAACTGGCGGGGAAGGTAACATGCTACATGTCTATTGGAAAGAAAGAAAACTGGCGGGGAAGGTAACATGCTACATGTCTATTGGAAAGAAAGAAAACTGGTGGGGAAGGTAACATGCTATATGTATATTGGAAAGAAAGACAATTGGCGGGGAAGGTAACATGCTACATGTCTATTGGAAAGAAAGAAAACTGGCGGGGAAGGTAATATGCTACATGTCTATTGGAAAGAAAGACAACTGGTGGGGAAGGTAAGGTAACATGCCACATGTCTATTGGAAAGTTTGTATCTAAAATAATGTTTATGACGAGTTCTTCTTTCTGATAAAGGAAGGAAGCCAGTTTTTGTACATTGTATTAGTAGATGATGAGATGTTCCCGAACATCACCTCAAATTGCATGAACGGTATCTAATTGAATAGTTTCAAGAGACAGCCTACCAAAGGGTACACTTATGCTGAATAATATCAGCGTAACTGAAAATGGCCTCTATAATATTTATTTTTCTTGTGATCTTCTAGATAGCCTATATTTAAATTATTTAATGAACAAAAGTTCAAGTTAAAGTTTGTTTTGTTTAACGACACCACTGGAGCACATTGATTAATTAATCATTGGCTATTGGATGTCAAACATTTGGAAATTGTGACGCGCAGTCACCAGAGGAAACCAGCTACATTTTTATAATGCAGTAAGGGATCTTTTATATGCACTTTTCCGCAGAAAGGAAAACACATACCACGGCCTTTGTCCAGTTGTAGTGCACTGGTTGGAATGTGAAAACACCCATTCAGTTGAATGGATCCACCGAGGTGGTTTTATTCTGCGATGCAAGCACCTCAAACGAGCACTCAACCCACTGAGCTAAAGCCCGCCACTTAATAAACAAAAACAATAGATCATTTTTCAGGTTTTAGAAACAATTCTCCAGATATTTAAATATTTGTTAGATGATGACGATGATGATGATGGTGGTGGTGGTTTTGTTGTGATGATGATGATGATAATGAATGTTGATGATGCTGATAATGATGATGATGATGTTTATGATGATGATGGCGGTGGTGATGATGATGATGATGGTGGCGATGATGGTGGTGATGATGATGATAATGATGATGATGATGATGGTGGTGATGATGGTGGTGATGATGACGGTGATGATGATGATGATGATGATGGTGGTGGTGATGATGGTAATGATGGTGGTGATGATGGTGATGATGATGATGATGATGATGATGGTGCTGCTGCTGCTGATGGTGGCGGTGATGGTGGTGGTGGTGATGATGATGATGATGATGATGATTATGATGATGATGATGATGATGATGGTGATGAAAGACAAAGAAAAATGATGACGGGGTGAAATGAGATGATAAAAAAAGGATTGGAAGATCTTGAAGATTACGTCAGTGATGGTGAAGGACCTAAGAAGAAAAACAATACATAGAGCGAAGAAAAGAGGAATGAGTGAATGAATGAACGAACGAACGAACGAACGAACGAATGAATGAATGAATCTTTAATAATATTGTGTCTTACCATTTCAGCGATGACTACCAGAATTACGACGAAAGTGGAGCAGTACATGACTATTGGGGCTATATAGCTAAAACTTTCATCTTTTATTGTTTTAAAATGAGACTTACATTCTCGACATATTGACATGTGCCAGACACCAACCTTGATAAAAGGGCAATAACACATGTAAAGATTTTTTCTCCTTTGCCTTTTTTTTTTTTAAATATCGATAAAATGTCACATGTGATAAAGTGTGACTTTTCGGTGTCGCTTGTTAGTAACATATGGTTCAGAATGTTTTATTCTGTTTTATTGTTTTGTTTAACTGACACCACTAGGGCACATTGATTTATTAATCATCCGCTTCGGTGTCATACATTTGGAAATTCTGAAATGTAGTTCTAGAAAGGAAACCTGCTACATTTTTCCATTAGTAGCAAGGGATCTTTTGCAAGCATATTCCAACAGACAGGATAGCACATACCACGGCCTTTGTTATACCAGTAGTGGTACACTGGCTGAAACGGGAAAGAGCCCAATGGTATTTAAATGGGTCCACCGACGTTATTCCTTCCTAACGTGAGTTCACGGGAATTAAACATTTCGCCAACCATAAACCTTTTTTTTTTCTTTGTCGTTCATAGTCGCACGCACGCGCGTGCACACACACACACGCGAACACACACACACACACACACACACACACACACACACACACACACACACAAACCCACAGACTTTAGAATTTGTATACGTGTTTACTCAACTCGACAAACTAGGAAAATAATTATGAGCTAACATCTTTCCAGTTTCCGAGTTGCAGGGAGCAGTCCCCCCACCCCACCCCACCACCCTGCATTCGAGGCTTTTGAGATGTTATGGGGCAGAACGTAGCCCAGTGGTAAAGCGTTCGCTTGATGCGCTGTCGGTCTAGGATCCACCTCGTTGGTGGGCCCCTTTATAGTTCCAGCCAGTGCACCAGGACTTTAACAAAATGCCGTGATATGTGCCATCTAGCTCGAGTCACCTTCAGCCCCACCCCTTATTGTTATTAATATGTGGGGTAACCCCCTTATTGATACTTATATGTGGGGTAACACCCTTATTAATATTGGTATGTGGGGTAACCCTCTTATTGACATTGGTATGTGGGATATCAATATCAACAAGCATTTTGAGAGTACTGCTGAAGCAATACACGTCCCCTACCTGACCCAACAATTTTTCGTATCTCTTAAATTCAAGAGCCAAACCTCTGTGAAAAGTTAGTAAATCACCATGAAAGTTAAACTTGATCCGTAACAGTACATGATAAAGTTATATACAAAATTTCACCTTAATATTTTCAGGTATTGCAAAACAAAAGTCTGTTTATTTTTTTCATATCTCCTAAGTTCAAGGGCCATAACTCTGTCAAAAATGGGTGAATTGCCATAAACGTTAAACTTGATCTGTAACAGTACATGGTAAAGCTATATACACATTTTCAGCTCAGTATCTCAAAGCCTTCTGCAAAAAACATCCGGAAAACATATGTGGGACGGACGGACAGAGGAACAGACAGACGGACGGACAGACCGGTAGGGGACTAATATGGGGTAGTGCTGGAGGTGACTCGAACTAAGTACCATTTATCTGTCGACTGCTTATAAAGATCCGTTGCTGCTAATCGGATGGAGTAGCCCATTTATTGCGTGGCGGCAGCGGGTTTCCTGTCGCAGTATATGTGTGTTCCCTAACCTAATTTTACACTCAGCCACTAATTTTTCGTAGTAAGCCATTAAAATTGCGTTGTTAAAGGGACATTACTGAGTTCGCTGCAGTTTTTAAGATGTTATCGACTAACAGAGACTTTTTAACGATTGTAATTACATATCAAATATATTTTTCTGCATAAAATATTTGTGGCTGTATATTAAACGTGTTTTTGATCGTTTTAATATTTGTACTAGGTTAAATTTCATTTTATTTCCTAATATAATTTGTCAATCCAGTTTGGGCTTCTTACAAATATTAAGACGACCAGAAACACATTAAATATACAGACACTGATATTTTAAACAAGAAAATATATTTAATATGTAAGTTTAATCGTAGAACTATTTTATTAGTCGGAAACATCTTACAATGCAGCAAACTCGGGAATGTCCCTTTAAATAAGATATAAATTATTATACACTAAACAAAATACACAAATTTACATTCGAGATGACAGCTCGTAGATGCAACTATAAAACAAGTGTCATTTTCTGGGGCTTGTGGTTTTGTGAGAAATAAAGTTTAGAGAGGAAACCCGCTAAATTTTCCCATTAGAAGCAAATGTATCTTTTATATGCACCATACCACAGACAAGATATCACATACCATGGTACACTGACTGGAACGAGAAATAGCCCATTGACCCCACTGACGGGGATCGATCCTAACGGACAGCGCATCAGCCGAGCGTTAGACTACTAGGCTACCTCCCACCCGTACACACTGAAGGAGTTGCACACAGCAAGCACAGGAATCATACTGTGTCATGGTTCAGTTCAGACTGTGTTATGAAGAACTTTGTTTTGTTTAACGACACCACTAGTGCACATTGATTTATTAATCATCACCGGCTTCGGTGGTGTCGTGGTTAAACCATCGGACACAAGGCTGGTGGATACTGGGTTCGCAGCCCGGTACCGGTCCCCCCCCCCCCCCCCAGAACGAGTTTATATGACTCATTGACCACTACATACACCCTCTTCTTTCTCACTAACAACTAACAACTAACCCATTGTCCAAGACAGACAGCCCAGACAGTTCAGGTGTGTGTCAAGGATGTCATGCTTGAACCTTAGTTGGATATAAGCACAACAATTAGTTGAAATGAACATTAATCATCGGATGGCCACAGTTTTCTATCAGTAGCAAGGCATCTTTTATATACATAATTCCACAAACAGAATAGCACATACCACGTCCTTTGATATACCAGCCATGGCTAGAACTAGAAATAGCTTAATGAGCCCGCTGACGGGGATCGATCCTAGACTGATCGCGCATCAAGCGAGCGCTTTACGACTGGGCTACGTCCCGCCTTGCTCTGTGTGATGTACTTAGTCCTTTAAAGCTTGTTTTATCTGGCACCCTCTATGTTTGAGCACAACCAATTTGCTCTTGGGGCCCAGGGATTATTTATTGGGCCGACGATGTCAAAGGAGGGTCCAAATTGTCTGTCATGTGCCATATTTGACTTGGTGTGATGTTTTTAGCCCGAGTACTCTGACTGTAAAAGAGCTCGACGGGTAGGGCTAACAACCATCCAAATATCCGTCTAGCTCTCTTACAGTCTGAGTACTCGAGCTACAATGTTCTGTGCCGGGGCGTTGTTAAACATTCATTACTTTGGTGTGATACTGGTACACTATATTAGTACTAGCCATAAGCGTACGAGACAGGGGCAGGGAGCAAAACCTCACATCTGGGTACAAATTATAGAGATATTCGAGCAAAATGTGCCAACTCGAGACCTTTTAATCATGTCTTTCTATCATTCTACTTTCAAAATTAGTTGCAATCCATGTAAAAATGCGTAGTGCTTTGTTTGCAACCCTTTATCAGTGGCGGATCCAAAAAATCCACTTAGGGGTGCTAATGACATGAGGCGGAATGCCAAGGGAACTTTGGGGGAGGTTTGGAGGGGGATCGTAAACATTTTTTTATAACTGTTTCAAAATGTTGGGGGGCAGGCCCCTGCCCCCGCCCCCTCCCACTAGATCCGCCTCTGTATATAGCTGTTTGGTAGTAATGCTAATATGATTAAATTATTTTTTCCAGATTTGGGCATTTTCGTTTAATTCGGGCAAAACCCAGCCTAACCACCCGCCCCCCCCCCCCCCCCCCCCCCCCCCCCCCCCCCCCAAAAAAAAAGAGAGAAAAAAGAAGAAGATGGGAACCCGTCCGCCTATGGTAGGCCTACTACCTACCGTACTCTGACAGTAAGAGAGTTAGACGGACATTTGGACAGTTGTCAACGCTGTTGTACTAGTACATATATACTACTCAAAAGAATTTAAGGGTCAGACGATATTTTCGACATTATTTTCTGAATGTCAATTATATTAGCTAGACCATAATGTCACGCATGGTATTGTTCCATTTTGACGAAAGTGGGTCTAAGCAACCCATAAATGAATTAAAATTCACTGTCATTGACACTGTCGACTAGTTCTAATGGCGAAAACATGCTTACATTTGCTCGTAAATTAGGGCGAAAGCGAAAGGTCTGCTAAGTGCCCATAACTTGCTTTTTCACAAAGCGCTTCATTTGCACGCTTTGCATGTGTATTCCATGTTCCCAATGCTGAATTTCCGTATAATTGGAGCTTGCGTTCGTGTACGATGCACACTCCAAATTCGACAATGGTACGACGTCAACTGACTATTGAAGATCGAGGAAGGGCTATTGCTTGGCTTCAGGATGGCAATACGCAAAAAACTGTTGCTCTGAGACTTGGTGTCAGTCAGAGTGTCGTTGGCCGACTGTGGCAACGGTACCAAGCAACGAATTCTGTTCGAAATCGTCCACGTTCGGGAAGACCCCGAAGCACAACAAATAGAGAGGACCGCTACATCACCAATATGGCTCTATGTCAACGCACAACCACTGCACGCCGATTACGTGACAATCTGCGGACTGCGACTGGAACTCGAGTGTCTGATCAAACCATACGCAATCGTCTGAGAGCCAATAATCTACGCTGCCGTCGCCAGGCTGTTCGACCACCACTCCTACCACGTCACAGAACGGCCAGACGTCACTGGTGCACACTTCATCTGCGGTGGCAATGTGTTCAGTGGGGTCGAGTGATGTTCACTGATGAGTCCAGGTTTAGTCTCCAGTTCAACGACGGTCGGGTTCGTGTCTACAGACGTCCTGGGGAGCGCTTCGCTGACGTTAACGTTAGACAACGTCACCGGTTCGGTGGTGGCAGCGTCATGGTGTGGGGCGGCATCTCTATCCACCACAGGACCCCCCTCTATGTGGTGGATGGCAATCTGAATGGAATCCGCTATCTGAATGAGATTATCTGGCCGTTGGTTCTCCCAGGCCTTCAGCAGATTGGCGGCGGGGCAGTTCTGCAGGATGACAATGCCAGACCCCATCGCGCCAGGGTGGTAACGGACTTTCTCAGACAACAAGGTATCGCCAGGATGGATTGGCCAGCATATTCGCCTGACTTGGCCCCAATAAAGACCGCCTGGGACGAATTAGGCAGGAGAGTTCGGGATAGCCATGCCCCTCCGGCCAACCTTCATGATCTGGGTCAACTTCTTATGGCAGAGTGGCAGGCCATTCCCCAAGAGTTCTTCAGACGTCTGATCAACAGCATGAGGCAACGATGTGTCGAGTGTATTCGCACCAGGGGTGGATTCATACACTATTAAACGAATGTTCTAATGTGTAAAATCCATGTTT
>NC_054710.1:20143371-20155828 GCF_016097555.1 Gigantopelta aegis | reverse complement strand
CTCCCGCCGTTACCAGAAGCATATGCAGTAAGCACTGCATTGATATTACAGCGCTGAATTGGAGTATTAACATCAGTATTAACCTGATCCTCAAATTCCTGACTAGATAAAACCATTGTTTCATCAACGTTACCTTTGGTATTGAGAAAAGCCTTATATTTATCTTGTTCTAACACGTTTGTATACAGTGAACGATATTAATAACCGAAACGAGATTAATAACCCCATAAGTTCAGCAACCTTTCGAATAGAATAAAAAACATTTTTGTTACAGGTATACGCTAATAATATTTCTACCACCCAAAATTGCTAATTGTTCACTTATTTATTCTACAAGCATATCAAAACACATATCTGCAAAAGAAATGGGGTGTTACTGGACTAGATTTGTTTTTACACATCTCAGACGTCGTGTCGTGTCAACCCAAATGTACGAAGGACAGATTTATGATTCTGTCATATTTCTTCTTCAGATAACATAGTGACCTTATATGTAGCACTACTCAAACTATCAACCCTAAGTTTGTATAGGAGACAATTAATATAATAGTTCTTACATAAGTCAAATTAGTTAAGTTTAGTGACGAAGCATCGTGACATAAGTTTTCCACACAAATTACAATGAAATAGAAATCAGTACAACAAAACGATTCATTGGTCATTATTTTACTTATCGGTGTTAACTGACACAGTAGGGCATGTTTGGTGTGTCAGATGGTTTCCATTGTCAGCCTATTCAGGCAATACAACAATGTCCTTGCTTTGTCAACATGTTCCAGGTCGTTGATCTTATTATAAAAAATAAATGTGAAATGTTTTATTAGCTAGAAGTGTAGAGCATTTACAATTACTTTGATGAAAAGGTTTGAGTACCATGATGGTAAAGGCACAAGTTACATCAGGGTAGCAGTTCCAAGCTGTATTTTTACATTTTCTAATGAAAGCAGAGGTTGTGTCACATCCTGTGAAATTGTGGACGAGAGGCAGTGCTAGTGAGTTTTCTTTATACAAAATGACATATTATATACCATGATTGATTCCTGCTTCCTCGAATACTCGTTCCTAGCGTTTCTCTTAAATATATTTGATGTTACACGTGATGCACGTATCCCATAACACATCCGTTCTTTTGGAACATTCCATGCTATACAAAACACAAAAACAGTGGATATACTCATCAAATGCCAGGTATGTGGTAAGAACAACATTCCAGGAAACAGGAAGGACGTGTTTTGTGATCTAACTAACAATCAGGAACATTTTTACATCACAAATGCTATCGTAGACTGCCCCGAAGAAACTAAATAGCCAATCGTTTAATGACACCATGTGGCCACAGGAAACGTGTTCTGATGTTTTGCTGCTGCGGGTACGTAGTGACCAATTGACAATGGTTTGGATTTGCCCATGAACATCCCGTGAACAATATGTAGTGATCTGCTGACAGTCATGGCGATACCACCCACACCAGAACTAACCCATCTTCAAATCAGGCATGAGGTAGAAAGTTGATTCAAAATAGGGTAAAGTCGATCATGGAAGTATAATGTGCATTGGGACTCGTCTCAAAACATTACTCTAGTCCAACGCCTGTTAGCTCAATGCCTATAATGTGTACACCATTTGTGTTTGGTAGTAAGATGTCCTGTTGTCAAATGTGGCGTGAGGTAAAGTCTACGTGCTTTGAGATGATCTCTATTCAATCCATTCTGAATCATCTTACCGGCGATTCTTACGTCAGCTGTTGCACAGAGATGGTTTGCGATTTGATTAGGCGATTGGCATCGATTTCTAAAAGTGTATGCTCTTATAAGGCGACCATGAAAACAAGAAGGATTATTTCGAGAGTTCTTGCATCAGACGCACAATCCAAGCATTTCATTTGGATGGACACCTGCTGCTTCTCATTCAATAATTGTTGCTATTTGAAAGGAAATATTGCTTACTCATTTTGAACAGTATATATGTAACAAACACATATGAAATCAATTAAATTTTAAAATATTATCATTATAAAAGTGTCACCATGTCCTCAAGGATGTGGGAAACATTATATGCTACCATATTGTGGTAGTATAATAAACAGGATTTTTTTTTTTAAATTCACTTTTATTATTGTCAATATATATATATATATATATTAGATATATATATATATATATATATTATATATATATATATCTATATATATATATATATAATATCTATATATATATATATATATGTATATATTTATATGTATATATTTATATGTATATATTTATATATGTATATATATATTATATATATATATATATATATATATATATATATAATATATATATATATATTATATATATATATATATATATATATATATATATATATATATATAGATAGATAGATATAAATATAGATAGATATATATTGTAAATGACTGTTTTGTATATTTCAGTACGTGTACGGTTAGTGAACGGATCAGGCATTCCCACACAAGGGAGAGTTGAGATTCAGATCAACGGCACATGGGGAACTGTATGTGATGACGATTTTGACTACTATGATGCTGGAGTTATCTGCCTCATGATGGGATTCAGTCGGTAATTAACACGCTTTAACAAGATGCAAATATTTGGGGTGGAACATAAGACTGGTTAAAAGACGACTGGAAATAAGACTGATGATGTGGATATGTTTGATATTTCTGCTGGTACTGCAGTTACTGTGACAAAGCAGAGTAAGCAGAATTAATGCACCACTCACCACTGGGCTATGTGTGATTGTGTCTGACTGCCCACTTCCTTTGTACTTGATTTTCTTTTCTTTTTTTGTTAGTGTTTCGTTGATTGTATAGTGCATAGGATACAATACATTATACCTAACGGATGATAATATTTCAATTCATCACTTTTATATCCAAAAGAATTAAACTATTTACAGAGCACAATCACCTGTCCACCTCATAACTGTCATAGTTTTCGTGTGCAACCCTATTGGCGCAAAATGGTGTGAAAAATCGTAGTTTATACGCCAAATATGTGTATTATATTTGAAACTATTACGTTATCTACGTAGATATGGAGCTAAAGCTGTGAGGGAAGCATATTTCGGAAAAGGTTCGGGTCCAATATTCTTCGATGACTTAGCTTGCAGAGGGAATGAGTCTTTTATCACAGACTGTTCAGGGACGCCTATTGGGGAAGAAAATTGTGCACACTATGAAGATGCAAGTGTCATATGTCAGACGAGTAAGCCTGGATGATGCTCCTTTCTCTTCCTGTTTTTTTTATTTATTATTATTATTATTATTATTATTATTATTATTATTTTGTTTCCTTTAATTAATCAATTCATTTATTTCTAAATTCGATTAGTAAAACATCAGATTTAACTCAGCAACATTTACTAATATATGTGTATGCTTTCCCACTTTATATATCCGCTATAACGTTTGTTAGTGGGGATTTTCTAATACCAATGTCTGTTCGACATCTGTCCATCAAACTTTCTTCTGAAGTGAACCTTATCCGGGAGTTATCATTCGACTGTTCTAAAACGTTGGTACAGTGATGCACTGGAAAAGTGTCCACAAACTAAAAGAGAGATATTTTGTGAGAAAAAAAACGTTGCCTCGTCTATAGGAGGACAGTCACTCCCGAGGAGATGCTTTACTTGATATTCCATCCCAAATAGAGAGATATTTCAAGAATTTTAACATTTGAATTTTCATTTTATTTATTTTATGTGTTTAGATCGGATAGTTGTGAAACTTGGAACTTTCGCATAACATAAATAGTGCGACAGTGTTTTTTTGTGAATTTCTCAGATTATTGATGAACATCACTGAGTCAAGATTGTGTATTACTTCAAACTGATCAGATGTATAAACACATTCAGACAACTCTATTCCCAAACGACTGAAATCAGTATATTAACACAGAACAGCTGCATGTAGGGTTCCACTACAGAAGACAAAATATGTGGTAGCCAAACATTTGTTTTTTTCTTTGTTATGTTTTCTGTTTTTTCTTTTTGTACAGATCTGAAAATATGTATCGTACAGCTTTTAACTGTAGTATTCATATGTTTGACACACTGATATTCTAAGTAAGGTGGTCTTTACAAATTAACGAATTATTTTCTACCAGTGGTAAAATTGAAACTTAAATAGCGGAACTCTCTAGCCCCTAATTTAATGTTTTGTTGGTGGTTTTTTAGCTTCAGGGATATCATCACCAGTGCGTCTTGTAAATGGTACCATGCCATACGAAGGAAGAGTTGAAATACAACGTGATGGTCGTTGGGGCTCACTTTGTGGTGACTCTTTTGACTACCGGGATGCTCAAGTTGTTTGTCGTAGCTTAGGCTACCAGAGGTTTGTAGATCAGGTTTTATGTCATATTTTATCGATGCCGGAGATTCCAGGCTATTTGAGAATACTCAGAATAATATATTATTACCAAAACAGAACATAGTTATGAAACTTTTATTCTCCAGTGTATTTAGTTGGATGTTATGGGCATATGTCAAATGAAACATGATATTTAAATTCGTGTAGTATATCAGGCGTGCCAATCCTATAAAACACAATGGACTTTCAGATCGACTGCGTCTTTAGCCCTATTTCAATTTAAAAGGAAACTACTTTTGAACTGAGCATTCTTATATGTGGTTAATTTGAGCTTCCATTTAGGTTCGAATCTCGCCAATAGCACATTGTGCGTTTTAAAGATTATTAAAATATTATAAATATGATTAGTTCCAATCTAAACTTTTCTGAATCCTAATACAAAACTGATAGATAACTTTTCTCAGACAGAGTACACATTTTTACCTACAATTTGACATGCGTCCATACGCCCGTCCATCCATTAAAACGTTTTCTTTGCATTCTATATTCTACAGTTTCAACTGAATTGTTCTCAAACATAGTACAATGATCCTCTGGGGAACCGTCCGCAAACTAAAATAAAGTTAGTTTTGAAATTACGAATTAAAACAAATATATTATTAAATGCTTTTCAAAATTTATATTGCAAATTTTTAAAGTCAATATTCTCTTACAGCCTTAAGTGGATAGTTTTGGAGCGTGCTACTATCATTCCCTGGAGCAGTCTTTACACACTAATAGAGAGATATTTTAGAAAATTTTGATATCGTGAATTTTATTAAGTTGAAATATTTTAAATAGAAATTTAACATTGAAAATTAAAAGGTCTATCTTCTCGTAGTGTTTAGATCGAATAGTTCTGAGATATTTGTGTATCATAAAAAGGAATTCTGAGTTCACACGACGTAATTTTCCCCACAACTTGACCACATTTCGCCACCACACCAGGGTCTGTGATAAACTAGACATAATAAGCTTTCAAATGAGCTGTAATGTAGCCATGTGGGTTTTGGGAGCATTAAACTTCACTGTTAACCCACTGTTTGTTAATGTGTTGCATTACTATTAGCTGAATGCATCTAATATTACATGGGCTGTTTCTTAGCTTCCATTAAACTCCCCATCAAATTCACACATTTGTATCACACAAAATGTTCCAACCAGAACAGTAGCAAAATTTGGTTTGTTTAACGACACCACTAGAGCACACTGATTAATTGATCATCGGCTTTTGGATGTCAAATATTTGGCAATTGTGACACGTAGAGAGAGAGAGAGAGAGAGAGAGAGAGAGAGAGAGAGAGAGAGAGAGAGAGAGAGAGAGAGAGAGAGAGAGAGAGAATATTTTCAGATATTGTGTCACTTGAAATCGTCAGCGCTAACGTTCACGATTTAGCGATTCAGATCTAAGCGAAACGTGTCTCAGCTCATCTAAATAATTACCATATTGTTGGGTTTTCTTATACACCTGCCCAAGAGATGACCCGTTGTAGATTAATATCTCTCCAACTTCCCATTAAATCTATTCACATAATTATGTTTACTGTCGCGCAAGTACTGTAAACATTTTTTAGTTGGAAAAGACATATAAATTTATTTTAAAACTTCTTGTTTTTTTCAGGCTGTGTACGAAGTAGAATACTACATTCGTGCCAGATGCAATTTACAAAATAACTCGTTGTTTTAAAATGTATCCAATTCGCTTTTCCTAGATAGTATTCACTACATTAAAGTCCAAAAGAACAACTCAAATCACTGTTTGAAAATAGATAATTTTGCTATTCTGATTCAGATGCCAAAAAAATACAACTAATTTAACCCTCTTCTGACACGCTCCAAGTCATCTAAATTAAAACAAAAACATTCTTTGGTTTTAATACTATGTAAAATAATACTAAAAATAGTTTTTAAAACGTTTATTTAAAAATGGCTAAATTTGCTATTCAGATGTATTTAAAGCCATCCAATTTCCCTGAACGAAAAAACTGTTATCGTGATCAAAATCATATATCCAAACAATGCAGAGTCGAAAGGGAATTAGGAAAGTTCTGATTTTTCCTGTTAGTTCATGTAATACAGGTAGCATACCGTCACAACATTGTCAAAATATTCTTTGGACCCTGTCTTTTGAATTTTGTATTTTATAGTACTTATTCGAAACTTTAAGACATTGTAGAACTTTATGAAATGTACCAGCATTTAAAATTGCATTTCATTTGACGCATATTTTTGTTTTGCAGTCGCTACGTATCGTCACATCATAGTGCCTATTTTGGGAGAGGTACAGGCCCAATATGGATGGACGATGTCAAGTGTAACGGAGATGAACTCAAACTTGACCAATGTGTCTTCCCTGGTTGGGGGAAACACAACTGTACCCATCAGAAAGATGTGGGCGTCAGCTGTGGTATTATGTTCTTTTCTGTCTCTTTTCTTAAGAATTTGTTCCTAACAATACCTGTACATTAAATATTTACTAACAGAAAATGTATATCTAGATGGGTAAATATGTATACAAAACTGTGAATATATATATATATTAACTTAGTCATCAGTCATCAGTACTATGTATACTTATGTATACTCATGTTTAGCCTAACTAGACAACGACGTTTTAATCATATGTATTTCTCACACGAGTAGTCTCCCTAAACACATGCTTCCAAAGGTTCTGTATTGTAGCATATAACCGGCCTCGGTGGTGTCGTGGTTAAGCCATCGGGCATAAGGCTGGTAGGTACAGGGTTCGCAGCCCGATACCACCTCCCACCCAGAGCGAGTGTTAATGATTCAATGGGTAGATATAAGATCACTAAACCCTCTTTTCTTTCACTAATCACTAACAACTAAGCCACTGTCAATCATAAATGGTAAGACACAAAGCAAACACTTGAAACGGATCCTGACAAAAGCACGATTTGACTATAATATTAGAACATGGATGCAGCATTAGAAAGTGTAACCAGTATATTGTCGAAGGCACCAATTTAGACTTCAACCAAAAAGGATTATTTTTGGCGCAAAGGCATATGGATTGACAGTGTTATTTATGTCACTACATGCCAAGGTTATTATCAAGTCTAATTTCTGCACAAATTAAATAAAACACTTCAGTCTCAAACAAAACAATCATATTATGCCAAATTGCAAACTGCAAATAAACACAATTCAAACGAAAGTAGGTTCAAAATAGTAGAGGAACCCATTTCAAACAAAACAAATGTCTGCACTCCTGCCACCACGTGACATGTGTTTTTCCACCCGAAAATAATGAGCTCGCCAACATGAGGCCTTCACATAAAATTTGGCGGCTACAGTTATAAACAAAAATATATTGGTCATTCTACTCAGCTGAGAACCAGAGTATGCATACACAAACAGCAAATAAAACAGATAATGAGCATACCCTTGAGTTCACATTTAAACACGTGCGGCACAAAACGATATTAAATTCACCATTTTCCCATTTTATCACATTGATACCAATGATGAAATAAAAAGAAAGACAAATTCTTAATGCTCTTTGTTAGACAAATATAATAATTACGTTCAAGTAATTATCAATTACCCCTTCTACCAATCTGATTAAAATTAGCTCTACTGGTCTCACCAGTAGATCTAACAACATTGCGTGGACTCCTATGTCTAGGTGACATTTCATCGATAAATAACAATTTAAATATCGACCAATTGCACTTCGCCTTTTATAGCGTTATTCGGGAGCATACACATTCTAAAAATATCGGGCGAGACTATTTATGCAATAGGCAAACTTGTTGGTATATTTCAACATTGAAAGAAACAGGGGAAAAGTGCAGTAATAAACTCTGGATTGTATACTAGTATAAACAGAGTTTATGGCTATACCATCATGTTGTTTTTTTCGACTTGAAACGAATTTTATATAAACTTTTATATTGAAATTAGTTCCGCCATACTTCGTAATTCACCCGAATCATTTGGTATACCCTCGACATAATTCAAATTCAAATGTTTTCAAATTCTTTTCAAATCACTGGCATGATTTTGCAAGTAAGGTTTTGATTGGTCGTATGAAAGGTCAACTGGTCTTGAGCTCCAACGGGCTGCTCTTAGATCCACATGTAATAGTGGAGCTAATTTTAATTAGATTGTCCTTCTACTGTAGTAACGTCATCATATGTATGACGTCATATTTTGCAGTTATCTAGCAATTGTTCCTTTCTGATGATAAAATAAAACGTTAAAGGACATTATTTCTTTAAGACAATTATGTGCGTGCACGCGTGCGCGCGCGCGCGTGTGTGTGTGTGTGTATATATGTATATATATATATATATATATATATATATATATATATATATATATATATATATATATATATGTATATATATGTATGTATATAGTATCGAACCTGTCTATGGTGGCCACTCAAGGGTCCACACAGAAGTGGCTGTCATATTGAGGAACCGTCATATCCAGTTCTGAAAAATGTTCACTGAAAATTTAAGATTTAATCATTGTGCTAGAACGTTGTTAATGCACCATATACATGAGGAAATATGTCAGTAAGACAAACAAAAACAAATACTTATCTACAACCAATTTTAATTTTATTATATCAAAGAGATAATGTTTCACAACAGAAATGAAATAATGGACCAATGTTCTGAAAACTAAAGTCACTAATCAACATTCACTGTTTTTCATTAATTAATTTCCTTTCAACTTATTTTCTTGCTTATATTCAATTACAGTTCAAGCACGCTGTCCTGGGCACACACCTCAGCTAACTGCGATGTTTGTCCAGAACAGTGGGTTAGTTGTTAGTGGTTAGTGAGAGAGAAGAGGGTGTAGTGCTCTTAGATCTACGCACTGATTCGTTAAAACTCGCTCTGGGTGAGAGCCAGTACCGGTTTACAAACCCTGTACCTACCAGCCTTATGTCCGATGGCTTAACCACGACTCCACCGAGGAGGGTCGAACATTTACTTTTTATTTAATAAAAAAAAAGTAATGTTGCAAAATAGTTGACATGTTTAACAGCTGTTTTAGGTAACACGACTGGCACAGCCTCACTCTCTTAACAACCGCGTTTAATGCTTACCAGCCTTATGTCTGATGGTTTAACTACGATACCACCAAGGCCGGTAACTGGTTTGGTTACACTAGTTTAAAATGTAAGTGTGGACGCAGCTAGCAACTGTATGTTCACAGGCTCGCAGCTATCAACTGTACTATGTTCACAGGCTGCAGTCCTATTGTGTTTGTTTTTTTGGTAATTTTAGTAATAACCATCCATATAGCTCTTTTGTACTTTCAGTGGGTGTACGTTTGGTAAATGGTTCTACCCGATACGAAGGAATAGTTGAAATAAGCCATAATGGTAGATGGGGTACAATCTGTGAAGACAGTTTTCATCAGAACGAGGCGGCGGTTGTCTGTCGCACTTTGTCATTGCCAAGGTAATAACGTACTTAATATAATACTGTTCAGAAAGAATACTCCACAAAATGTAAGCAATTTTAGCGATTTTTTTGGTTGTTGTTGTTGTTTGTTTATTGTCTTGTTGTTTTTTTGTTGTTGTTGTTTTGTTTTTGTTGTTTTTTGTTTTTTTGGGGTATTGTTGGGTGTGGGGTTTTTTTTAAACAAATTTGGGGGGGGGGGGGGTTTCTTGGGGATGGATATTTTGGTGCGTTTTTTGTGTATTGTTTCTTGAAGAAAGTATTTAACTTAACTTGCCTTTTTGAAACCATCTGTTTAATGTGTATGAATGTCTATATTTGTGTCTATTATACGTTTGCTATTCATAACATACCAATCATAAATGCCATTACTTTATCAGGGCATAGGGTTTGAATTTGTCAGACAGCCACTATGTCGTTCGTCTGGTTTTAGTGTTTACAAGAACGATTTTCATCAGTAGTTGGAAACAAATGAAAAGGTTAATGAGTAAAAAGTAAAGTAAAGTTTGTTTTATTTAACGACGCCACTAGAGCACATTGATTTTTAATCTTATCATCGGCTATTGGACGTCAAACATATGGTCATTCTGACACTGTTTTTAGAGGAAACCCGCTGTCGCCACATAGGCTACTCTTCTTTACGACAGGCAGCAAGGGATCTTTTATTTGCGCTTCCCACAGGCAGGATAGCACAAACCATGGCCTTTGTTGAACCAGTTATGGATCACTGGTCGGTGCAAGTGGTTTTACACCTACCCATTGAGCCTTGCGGAGCACTCACTCAGGGTTTGGAGTCGGTATCTGGATTAAAAATCCCATGCCTCGACTGGGATCCGAACCCAGTACCTACCAGCCTGTAGACCGATGGCCTGCCACGACGCCACCGAGGCCGGTTAATGAGAACGATAATCAAACGATAATATAAGATGAGTGGTTTTTGTAGCATTTTTCCATCAAATGTCCTATCATAAAATAAAATAAAACACTTTTTGTGTGCTCGGACTAACTTGAAAGCTGCCAGGCAAAAATAAAAATTACGCTAGTTTCGATTCGTTGGAAATTAGGAATTCTGTAACATGCTATTCATAGTAACGAGAACACTATTTTCTCGCGACGATGGCACGAGTTCTCGTGCACCGTGGTGCATGCTAGTAATACTACATGCTCTTGAGACAGGCAGAATGGCTTTTAAACTAAATCAGTCTAATGGTAGCTGCACAGACACCTTCGCGTGAGTCAGATGAGGCTATATATTGGCATGCTTTGACAGACACAAAGTTAATAGCTGTCATTTTGTCCGACACTAGGTAGAGTCGCTAAAACGCCATCGCGTTTGCTATTAATAGACCCAAATCAGTCTGAAAGAAGCTATGCATGTAACTACAAATGTCGAACTCCGCGGAAAATCCGTAATCGGCCGATTTATTCCGACTGGCTTGGAGTAGCGGTGAGAGAGATTTTCATGACACCTGTCTATTTTTATTTTTAAACATATTTTGTTTTCATCAGTGTCACTAAATTGCATTGGTATATAATATAATATTGTAAGAAAAGTAACAGTAATGCCTTCGATCAAAAATGACATTTGCGGGATCAAATAGACAATATCACCTGCAAATCTAAAATCTCCATATGGTTATCTCCTAAATATGTCGGTGGCGTGCCAACGAAGGTAGCATTTTATAACGCAAGTGATTGTGGTCATGAAGAAAATAGCTGGACTCGTTGAACGATGGAGGGAAAGTAAAGCTGGTTAGAACATTACCATCAAACACGTATGTCCTACATCTAGGTCGGGGATTTCCCAATGCACGCAGTTTTCCTAAACATTGATGATATTAGCCAGCACACGTTTGCTTTGATTTTCTGACGAGCGATTACAACTTTTGCACGAACGATCCAGCTTTTGCACCAACGCTCCGTCGTTTATATTGATATTGGGTTTACATAACCGACAGACGAACGACGGAATCGTTCGTGCCAAATTGTATGCCCTGCTTTATAATTCGAAGTTTTGTTATAAATGCTTGGATTGGTCCGAATTATATCATGCGAATTGTATTAATAAAATAACTGTTTACGTTATTTGTTAATGTTAAATCAGTAAATGGTATTAATTGTTTTTAAAATGTCTGTATTGATGTAACAAAGAATGTGCAAAAGCCGAATGTGGATTCCCCTTTTTCTGTGCATTAATTTCCTGACAAAAGATTACAATTATTGCTGCATAGTATTTTATATTTATGAAATAGTTATACATTTGCAATTATAAAAATGTAACATAATAAGTTTGACGTTCATGGAAGTATGAATTAAAGAACGGCTTACATATATTAATAAAACAATAGTAAAATACACTTGACCCTCACACACTGAATCTCTATCATTGCAGTATTAACTCAAATATTGTACACCTCATGATTTAAAAATGCTCCATGTGAAACCAACAAACCAAAACCCAATAACCACTTACGTCCATTCCCTTCCTCATCTCCCCCAAATGTCGGTTGTATCGATTGAGACAGACTGTAAGTTGTCTTTGTTTATGTACTGCAATGCCCGTAGGAACCATGTACGGGTCCGGTATACCGTTACTGTTATTTATGTGTACATATTGTATATTGCCAGATACAAACAACGCATA
>NC_054710.1:20135871-20138371 GCF_016097555.1 Gigantopelta aegis | reverse complement strand
CACACATCAGGCTGTGGTGCTCATCATGTCTGCGAGGACCAAATAATTTGCAGAATAAAAGAACAAGGCGTTCTGAAGAGCCTCAGTGCACTGATGCGGCCTGTACTATTCTGCCTGCGATATATAATAGACCCACTTCCTTCTAATTTATTGAAAGAAGTAGCCAAGGCAGTGGTGATAGTTAATTTTCTTTCAAATTATCTCTGTGGTTCGTACCAAAATAATTATGTCACACACAATATAACTTTAATTAATATGTGTTGAGCGCGTCATTAAATAACACACTTCTTTCTTTCTATAAATGTTTCACTATAGTGGGGTTGACCGCGTAAAATATTATAGGCTAGGAATGACATGTTATACTGAATCATTAGTAAGTGGCCAATAAGGGAAAAAAAACTATAATTTTTATCGTTATTCTGTGGATATCGTTACAATGTGGGGTTTTTGCTTTTTCTTTGACAATGTTAATTACCTTTATTTTAGTTGGTCCGGACTCCATTACATTCAGTCCACCAACACCTGGATTAGTTGTAGAAGGAGAGAGTCTGAATATCACCTGTGTTACTGACTGCCACCCACCTTGCTCCTATTCCTGGGCACCGGGGAGTCCACACTTCACTTCCAGACCTGTGTTAACACTGTCAAACATCAACATGAGTCGGACAGGTAGCACATATACATGTACAGCAAAGAATATTGGCTCAGGTGCATCTAGGAGTAACCAATTTTTGCTAATAGTCCACAGTAAGTATTGCTTGCGTGTTTTGAAATTAAATCCGCTGATCCCGTTTGTAAAGGCAGTGTACGATATTCTGCGCTTTTACAGGCAGGGTTAGGGTTTTTTGTGGGGTTTTCTTTTTTTTTGTGGGGGGGAGGGGGATTGGGATTTACATTCGATTAAATTATCAATTTTGTACAATCCAACTTATTTCCAAGCGTCATAGTGATTGTGGTAGCTCAAAATTGATTTTATGCGAAATATCTTGCAAACTAGACCGAGTGCCTTTAATAAAGAGTTATATATTTGAAAACTGCATAAAATGTATGCAAATAATTAAGTTCCGAACTGTTCTATTTCTAAATAGCTCGAGTCGCCTCCTCCCCTTCTTCTTATTGATACTGATGTGTGGGGTAAGGCTAGAGAAAGCTCTACGTAATGCTTTGCCAATGTACCACTACAGTATTACTAGAAACATATTTTAATTAGTTTTCTGTCTTTTTTATGTTCTAAAATTTTACAAGTTAATGAAAGTTTTGTGTGTAGAAGCCATAATGTCCCAACTGCCCAAGATGTCCCATCCCAATTGGAACATCATGGGCAGACACCAAAATGTTTCATATATTAAACAACAAGAACAAAACCGCAACAAACGAATAGCAGTATATGTTATACTGATTTTGTCTAGTCACCTGAACTACCCACATGGTTTACGGATTCAGAAGATTTTGGGCCGCACACCGTCTAACTTCACAACTAAAATGCAAATAGTTAGTCTGATCACATTCCATTTTATAAGCAGAATCCGCACAATCGTTTTGCAATCGTAATTGTGTTTGTGTGTGTTCTTTTCGGTTAGTTGGATCGCTTTGGGCAGCTACAGGCCCGTTCACGATATGGTGCAACATTCACTGAAACGGTGTCTGACACAGTACCTTATTGCCATGTAATACACACCTGTTTATCAAATGGCGGAGAGTAATGACAAATGTTTACATTGATTAATGAGCATATATTACAACGACAGTGTTTCTGCCTGAAATTTTTTTTTGGGGTATGGCGCTAGAGAATGCAACCACAGTCAACAGGGTGCATGGGGGACTCCCCCAGAAAGGAAATGGGTTACGTTTAAGGATAGGGTTACGAAAATCATACAGTAATAAATGATGAGAGTAATTAATTTTGCCAAAAGGTTACCTTAAAAACTAAATAATTAAAAGAGCATTTGGTTATGGTGCCATACCTGTTTTACCCTTTGGCCCCTGCACGTCTTTGTCAAAATAATCCTTTATCTTTGTACTGTTTAGAAATGGGGCTATGACTCCAGTAACTATTATGTCATTAACATTCATTCTATGGAAACAGGAGTGTTATAAACAAATCTTACGCTACTGATAACCATATTTCAAACATGCGTAAGAACAATTATCTAAATATACCTCGATCAGTGATAACGCTTTTCATTTACTTTCCCTTACTAGACGAATGCACTATGTTTTCTTTCTCAGGTATGCCGATTATTCCCTCTAACATCAGCATAAGCAGCATCAGCCCAACTGTTGTGTCTATAAGTTGGGTAGAGGAATTCAATGGTGGATCAACACAGATGTTTCTAGTACAATACCGTGCAGATGCAATATCACAGTGGACAAATTTTACTGAACTATTTTCTGAAAGAGGCATCGGCACAAAGCATACTATTCTGATACCAGATCTACACCCAAAAACGAAATACCTGCTGCGAGTTCTGGCGTTTAACAAATATGGATACAAAGACTT
>NC_054710.1:20063877-20135671 GCF_016097555.1 Gigantopelta aegis | reverse complement strand
TCGCTAATGTCGTTGGCGTCCAGTTAGGATATGGGTTAACGGTAATAAGAATTGTGGTTTAGTCATAGATTTACGTAAACGTGCAAACCTAGGTTACGATGTTTAGTAAAATTGGGTCCTATCACGGCTCTACGACATACCCAAAATGTTGCTGGTTGACAGTATCTGCTTCTTTTATCTGAAAGTCTGTTTCCCTTGCCTATATATATTCATTTTATATAATAAAGTAAAAAAAAAAGAAAACTAAAATATTTTTTTTTATTCAATATGTGTATGCATGCTATTCATCTCTCTGAGTGTCTAGATATATATTACGCGAGTTTAACACTTGGCTACACTTTCAATGTATGATTTTATCACTTCGCTACACTTTAAGAGTATGAGTTTATCATTTGACTACACTTTAAGAGTGAGTTTATCATTTGACTACTCTTTCAGAGTATGAGTTTATCATTTGACTACACTTTTAGAGTATGAGTTTATCATTTGACTATACTTTCAGAATATGATATTATCACTTGGCTACACTTTCAGAGTATGCGGGTGAAGACAGATGACTATACCTTTGCATACACGAATTATCGCCATAAACCATACGGCGTTGCCCGCGACTGCTACACCGCCCACTACGGCGGCCGGCGAGCCAAGTGTGGAACAAAAGGATATTTCGTCATTGATACAACTGGAACAGGCATGATTATTAAGAAACCGGTACTTAAGTAAATTATTTACATAATAAGCAATTGTTTTTAATTAAATGAATAAAGTATGGTAATAAACAAATTATGGCACTGTGATCAGACTGATATAATAATTTAAAGAGCTTTTGTTTTTGCGCTCTAAAAAACATCACATTGCTCTCTTCACAGTACTATAATGTTTTTATTACTTAATTCATTTGATTTTTAAAAATACACAATCTATGACTGCACAGGCACGGTGTAAGCAAGTAGACATTAAAGGGACTGACTGGGTGGGTGGGTGGGGGGAGGTGGGCTGACTGAGATCGAGGACACAAAGGTGTTCAGGAGTATGCTCCCCCACAATAGTTGGAAAGCCAGAAGTCCTGAAATGCAATTTCCTGCATTCTACAAGTAAAATTCATCTCTGCCTTAAGATTTACTACCAATAATATGTTTTATACAGAATTATTGCTCCGCCGTACCTGCTACAATCTACTAAGCATACATATGACATCATAATATGTAAGACGTACAAGTTCTGAATTCTATCGATCAACCCGAGAGTGTTTATTGGTGTATGTCAAGGGGAATCCCGTTTAACACCGGACATAGTGCAATATCATTATGTGTATGTTCACAAAACCACAGAGCAGTGCAATATGATCTCAAACGGAATCACAAATTCCTAGAGTTAACCAATCGGGAGTCACAATATAAAATGTAAAATATGTATGAGAAAAAAAAAAAAAAAAAAAAAAACCCACCTCTGTTAAAGGCGTTTTTGGTTTATTTTGTATCACATTAATTTGAAACACCAAATCAATTCAGGAAAGGCTGTGTTGTTGTTTTCAGTTAATAACCAAACTATATGGATTTAAAAAGTTATTTTTATAACTATATATTTGGTTTAGTACACGTGCATGATGTGTATTCCCCGAAGCTCTTTATAATGTGGTTTTACGCATTTCTAATATTTTTAATTTCTAACGTAAATAATCATATGTGTGTACTTTACCTTTGATCTACAACACCCATTAGCCAATGTGTATGTTTGTGCTGGGGTGCCGTTAAACATTCATCCATTCATTCATCTGTTAAGATGAGAAAACAACAAAAAAACAAAACACACAACCACGGTTACAATATAACAGCATATTCAGCCGTATACCAAGTGGACTACTCCAACCAGATATATGACATACCCTGAAATAGAAACTGCACACCCTCACGAGTCTAACATAAGGGCTTTTGGAATTAATCCTGTGCAAATATATGGTCTTGAATCTTATTACCGCTTCAAATTACACAAGTTTAAAATATTTATATTGTTTTGGTGTATTTCTTACGATTAGATTAATGAATATTGTCATCGTCAGTTTTCTCGAAGGAGGGGAGGGGAGGGGGGGGGGGATTAATTAAGCAGTAAAGCCATAAATCAACTGGTTTAACGTGTTATATCCAATTAAGGGTCAAACACGGGTACAGGCTGTGACATAGCCAGAGTTCGTACCCAAAATGAGAGGGGAAGGGGTGGGGCTGTTTATGGCTGGACGTGGACAGTTTGGAATAACTCTTAGTAAAACGAAAGGCAGTATTTAACTCATTCGGTTGAGTGCTCACTCGAGGAGCTTGCGGCACAGATCGAACCACATATGTGGATCCATTCAGCCCATTAGTTTTTTTCTCGTTCCAATCTGTGCACCACAACTGCTCAAATGATATGGTGTGTGCTTTCCTGTCTGTGATATCCATTGCTGTAGTTGGAAAAATGTAGTGAGTTTCCTCTGAAGACTACATATCAGAAGTATCAAATGTTTTACATTCAATAGCTGATGTAATTAAACAAAACAAAGTTTAGTGAAACGAAAGCCTCAATAAAATGTTAATTTACCCCACCCCCACCCCCTCTAAAAAATTTTTGCCTAAACGTTTTTTTTTTTAACGACATCACAAGAGAACATTGAGTAAATAATCATGGATGTCAAAAATTTGATAATTCTAACACGTATTCATCAAGGAAACCCGCTACATTTTTACCTGACGTTCACAAACTTTTGATTGGTTCCCAACGTGGTCATTTGTTTTACCGTGAAGCGCATACACCAGTCTAGTGGTCGTTTTTCTTCTCGGTCTGGCTGAATTGAGCCCAGTTTTAACTGAAACAGTTTGCGTTCACACTTACATTTAAACTGTTTTAGTTATACCATTTTAACTAAAACCACATATCGAAGTGTTTTAGCTATACCGGTTTATTTATATAGAATAATGAAAAGATCGCGTTCACACTTACATTTAAACTGTTTTAGTTATACCATTTTAACTAAAACCACATATCGAAGTGTTTTAGCTATACTGGTTTATTAGTAGTATACAGGCCTGTATGGGGTCATGATCTACTTTCCCGTGATCACGTGACCTTGGTAGGACACAATGGGCTTTGTGTAGGAAACAATGGCCTTTGTATAGGGGGGTGCAGGTGTATGGCCTCGGTAGGAGACAATGGGCTTTGTGTAGGAAACAATGGCCTTTGTATAGGGTGAGTGCAGGTGTATGGCCTCGGTAGGAAACAATGGCCTTTGTCTAGGAAACAATGGCCTTTGTATAGGGGGGTGCAGGTGTCTGGTCTCGGTAGAAAACAATGGCTTTTGTGTAGGAAACAATGGCCTTTGTATAGGGGGGTGCAGGTGTATGGCCTCGGTACGAGACAATGGCTTTTGTGTAGGAAACAATGACACAATGGTATTTGTGTAGGAAACAATGACACAATGGTCTTTGTGTAGGAGACAATGGCACAATGGTCTTTGTATAGGAGACAATGGCCTTTGTGTAGGTTGGTACAGGTGTGTGGTCTTTATGTAGGAGACAATGACCTGGGTGCAGGTGTGCGATCATGGTGTATTCAATTCAATGTATTGCATATTACCAAACAAACTGGTGTCAGCAAACAAATAAAAGCAAAGAAACAACAACAATTAATAATAACACTATGTACAGGCCAGGTGTAAGTCTGACGTTGGTTTTGGCTTCATGGTATAACGTCTATTGTGTTGTTTTTTTGTATTCACAGTGGACATATACGTGGATGTTTTTTCACAGTGCTTTATTCTAGGCACCCAAAATAATAGCCGTTAAAATATGTCTCGTGGGGAAGGACTGTAACTGTTTGCTGACTGTTTGGTCTAAAGTGAGGCTTTCATTGCTCAAGACAAAATGCGTGTGTGATGATTTTCATTCATTTGTATTTCTGTAGCACATTGTCGACATTTTCTTTGTTGCCGTCATTCAGCCATTCATTCATTCGCTTTATAATAGAGGAGTACTTTATGAGACCTCTTCATCAGCCCTCATACAAAGGCATTTTATTACACCTCTCCGAGTGTTTATGAAACCAGGTGAACTGCAAAAGACATACCGACGCGTGCCCGTCTTAAGTAGTAGAATTTGTTATGGTATGCCCACTGACCGTCAAAGTTTGTTTGTGTTTAGCGACATCACTAGAGGACATTGGTTTATGAATCATCGGTTATTGGATGAAAAACATAATTTTGACAGTTTTAGAGAGGAAACCCGCTACATTTTTTCCATGAGTAGCAAGGGATATTTTATATATACAATCTCATACCCCTTATGGGGCCAGTATTTCATAATTAAATACAAACTTTTGTGTGTGTGTGTGTGCGTGTGCTGGTGTTGACTGAATTAGGTCAAACGCGAAGGTGGTAACTAGTGTGTGTGTGTGTGTGTGTGTGTGTGTGTGTGTGTGTGTGTGTGAAACACTCCCATCCCATTGCTATGAACAAAGAACGTGTGACTGCAACTCAACGCTCCAACTTAACCTATGCTCTTTTAACTGCATTTTAAACACGAGTATTTCCCAAGAGTACAAGCCTTTATAAACAACCAGTGTATTATGTCTGGTATATCAAAGGTCGTGGTATGTACTGTCCTGTACACACAACTCTTGCTACTATAAAGTAGCGGCAGAAATATTCAATCACAAATCTAGTTATAGAGTAAACAAAAAACAAACGCAATGGTTGAGAGAGAGAGAGAGAGAGAGAGAGAGAGAGAGAGAGAGAGAGAGAGAGAGAGAGAGAGAGAGAGAGAGGGAGAGAGATGTCACACGTGATTAATCCATTAGTGTAAGTCGGCGACACGCGCGCCGCCATGGGTTTAACAAGTAGTACGTGTTAACCAAAGGGAAATAGCTGCATTTTTATACAGAGTACTAGTCTTCGTACAGGGCTTTTTAATTACCAAATGGGTAAATACAGTGATCGATCTAGGATCGATCCCCGTCGATGGCCAAATAGGCTATTGCCAACCAGTGCATTATGTCTGGTATATCAAAGGCCGTGGTATGTGCTGTCCTGTACACACAACTCTTGCTACTATAAAGTAGCGGTAGAAATATCCAATCACAAATCTAGTCATAGAGTAAAAAACACAAAAAACAAACGCAATGGTTTGGTTTTTAATTTTTTTATTTCTAAAGTAAAATCACTATAGACAACTACACATGCAATGGACACACATTGGGTTACATCGAGCGGCCTTAAGGGCGACATGTGAATAATATGAGTGTTCATTTCTCTTCATCTTCGTGCTCATCATCAGTATCATCATCGTCGGTATCGTCGTCGTCTTGTTCATCCAAATATTCGCCAATCCATGAACGATACTGATTTAATTTAGAACGAATCTGTGGTCTGAGATCTCTGTCTGGATTCACAAACTGAAGAATTTTCCTGGTGTTGGGACCTTTGTCAAAGTAATGCATATAGGTCAGAAAGCGAGAGTACGTGTCTTTAAATAACTTCCATTGCAATGTCTTCATGTTTCTTTCGATGGCATCTTGGGACATGTTTTTATCTTCGTAGCGTTTCCTCTTGCTTTGGAGATAATCATGATTGATGTCGAATTCACGTTCCACCATGAGACGAATGCCTTCGTTTTCCAGATCGGACGACGGCTCTTCATTTCCCTCCTCGCACGTTTTCACGTGTCGCTGCAAGTCATTCCCGTCTTTAAAGACCAGACCACACGTATCGCAAGACTGCATCCTCTTGACCTTTTTCAGATAGGGTTCTACCTCATCATCTTCTTTGTCGTCGCTTTCGTAGGCAGGTATGCCTGGTAGTTTTCTCTTGAATGCGTCCCTTGCATGATTTGCACGTAGAGCTCTTTTTTCGACGGTGGTTGAAACTCTTCTGAGACATTCGTCGTTACGCTCGTGCTTTTATACCATTCGGATGGCCCCGTCTCTAAACCATTAGGTTGAAGGCGCCAATGTTCGGGCGTGGTCGGTTTCAAGTCCACCAAGAGATGTCCGTAGGGCCTGTGGGTAGCTTCCTCAAACCGTTGCATGAAATGACCAGTATTTTCCGGATACATCTGCCGTGCCAAGGTTAGGACTTGCTGCTTGTCGATGGGGTTGTTGAACAGTGCCAGGTAATGACAGTTTCTTCTCTGTGTCGGGTCTTTGCTGTTATAGAGGTTCTGGTTGATGGCAATCACCGAGAGGTTTCTGTGATGACTTCCTTCTGTGAACAGGTCGGTGATACGAGAATCTTTTCCAGCTGTAGACATCAGGTCGTCCAACACGATGAGATTTCTGACTCTGGGATCCAAATAATGATCCTTTTCCAAATTCTCGGGTATGCCTTGAACAAATTTCACTCGAGCAACCATTTTGATCGTATCATAGAGAGGTTGCCATCGTTTGTAGAGCCAGGTGATGCGCTGAGGAGGCGGCTGGATTTTACCATCCCTTAGCAGTTTGTACAACAAAAATGTCTTTCCACACGACGTGGGTCCTGACACGATCATGGTGAAGGAATATAGCAATCTTAGGGGATGCTGCTGCTGTGGTGGTGGTGGTGGCGGCTGCTGTGGTGGTGGTGGTGGTGGCTGCTGTGGTGGTGGTGGTGGTGGTGGCTGCTGTGGTGGTGGTGGTGGTAGACCTTTAGCATTTTTTTGTTGAAAATGTCTTAACATGGCGTCTCTCCGAGAGAATGTGAAACCACATTCTGAACATGTGCTCTCTATGACGACTCTAAATGAAATGACCATATCTGACCCACATAGTTCCTTTTATAGTTTATTTAGAAATGCTTCTGCAGTTTCGGGGCTTTCCAGCCCGTACCACTTTGTTGTTGTTGTTGTTTCCGTTTCAGATCGGCCTTGGCTTGCTCTACCACCTGTTGTGTTGGGGACACCATGACGACTTTGGGTGTCGGAGGCTTGTTCTGTTCTTCTTTTTCTTTTTTCCATGTAGGGTCATACAGTTCTAGACATCGATCTACACTGTACATCATCTGACTTTTTCCACCACGTTGCACTGGAAAATGAGGTTGAAGTTTACCTTCTGCCTGCAGTTTATAGAAACGGGTCCAATTATCCACGTCGGGTACATATAACTTGTACTGGTCTGACATGTTGCTCCTCTGAAGGTTCTACCTCAAATGACGAGTTTTCCAAAACTATTTTACATATATACCTTATGACGCATAAAGATATGGTACAGGAATGTTTGAATGTGTGTGATACGTATGACCAGTGCCCCTCTTCCCAGGCACAAATCTCATCGTGCGAGCTCCCAAAAAACATCGTTACCAACATATTACCCTTTACCAGTGTCACTACCATAGGGACACGTCCAGAGACACACTCATGGACTCAGGACACAACTAAAAAAAGCTGTGTTGCAGTCACGCGTTCTTTCTCCATAGCAATGGGCTGGGAGTGTTTCACACACACACACACACACACACACACACCACACACACACACACACACACTAGTTACCACCTTCGCGTTTGACCTAATTCAGTCAACACCAGCACACGCACACACACACACACACAAAAGTGTGTATTTAATTATGAAATACTGGCCCCATAAGGGGTATGAGATTGTATATATAAAATATCCCTTGCTACTTATGGAAAAAAATGTAGCGGGTTTCCTCTCTAAAACTGTCAAAATTATGTTTTTCATCCAATAACCGATGATTCATAAACCAATGTCCTCTAGTGATGTCGCTAAACACAAACAAACTTTGACGGTCAGTGGGCATACCATAACAAATTTATTCTGCTACTTAAGACGGGCACGCGTCGGTATGTCTTTTGCAGTTCACCTGGTTTCATAAACACTCGGAGAGGTGTAATAAAATGCCTTTGTATGAGGGCTGATGAAGAGGCCTCATAAAGTACTCCTCTATTATAAAGCGAATGAATGAATGGCTGAATGACGGCAACAAAGAAAACATCGACAATGTGCTAAAGAAATACAAATGAATGAAAATCATCACACACGCATTTTGTCTGGCGACATGAAAGCCTCACTTTAGACCAAACAGTCAGCAAACAGTTACAGTCCTTCCCCACGAGACATATTTTAACGGCTATTATTTTTGGTGCCTAGAATAAAACACTGTGAAAAAACATCCACGTGTATGTCCACTGTGAATACAAAAAAACAACACAATAGACGTTATACAATGAAGCCAAAACCAACGTCAGACTTACACCTGGCCTGTACATAGTGTTATTATTAATTGTTGTTGTTTCTTTGCTTTTATTTGTTTGCTGACACCAGTTTGTTTGGTAATATGCAATACATTGAATTGAATACACCATGATCGCACACCTGCACCCAGGTCATTGTCTCCTACATAAAGACCACACACCTGTACCAACCTACACAGAGGCCATTGTCTCCTATACAAAGACCATTGTACCACTGTCTCCTACACAAAGACCATTGTGTCATTGTTTCCTACACAAATACCATTGTGTCATTGTTTCCTACACAAAAGCCATTGTTTCCTACCTAGGCCATACACCTGCACCCCCCTCCCCCCTATACAAAGGCCATTATTTCCTATACAAAAGCCATTGTTTCCTACCGAGGCCATACACCTGCACCCCCCATATACAAAGGCCATTGTTTCCTATACAAAAGCCATTGTTTCCTACCAAGGTCAGACACCTGCACCCACCTATACAAAGGCCATTGTTTCCTACACAAAGGCCATTGTTTCCTACCCAGGTCAGACACCTGCACCCCCCTATACAAAGGCCATTGTTTCCTACACAAAGCCCATTGTCTCCTACCAAGGTCACGTGATCACGGGGAAGTAGGTCATGACCCCATACAGGCCTGTATACTACTTTTATTTATATAGAATAAGGAAAAGATCGCGTTCACACTTACATTTAAACTGTTTTAATTTTACCATTTTAACTAAAACCACATATCGAAGTGTTTTAGCAATACCAGTTTATTTATATAGTATAACGAAAAGACCGCGTTCACTCTTGCAGTCTAAACTGGTTTAGTTATGCCAGCTTTAGTGAAACTAGTTTAAAGTGTAAGTTTGAACGCAGCTATAGCCTCTATTAGAAATTCGCGAGAAACAAATAGGCAGAGTTACGTCACCTAACAACTAACCACTTCCGGCGCGTTCCAGTTACAACAAGAATAGTCGATGACCACAGTTGTTTGTGAATCTTCAGCTGAGATTTATGCATTCCAGCCCCTGGCATCATAAATATCCCCACCTATGCTTTAAAAATAAAGAATGATACAGGTAAAAATTAAGTCGATGAAATTGAGTTTTGTTTTAACTGACCATGTGTTAAATATAGGAGATGAATCTAGGGAGCTGGTACCCACCACGATTGTTTTGGTTTTCTTCTATTGAATTTGTTTTGTATATATACGTGTGTGTGTGTGTGTGTGTGTGTGTGTGTATGTGTGTGTGTGTGTAGTCATTGTCACAGGAACCCCTAATGAAACTCCTAATACATATAATATAGTTACATATATAACGTAAGTCTAATATATCCAATGTTATTGTTTGGGGATACCTGTGGTGTGTGTGTATATATATATATATATATATATATATATATATATATATATATATAGACATGGGGTAATCGTAATCAGTAATCGTAATCGATTACATATTTTGGTGTAATCGTAATCGTAATCGATTACTCTGTTTGAGAATACCATGTAATCATAATCGGAATCGATTACATTGCTAATGTAATCGTAATTTATGATTACTTCCGTGATTACTACACTAGGATTAAAGTTTCAAACTGTATGAACTTGCACTTTTTTTATGATTATTTATTAATGATTATTACAGCATCCTTCAATATACATGTATCTTTAAAGTAATAAAGTTATTACCTACTAGCAATGTAAAGAATGTATGTAAATTAGGAAAATATTTATACAAAATAATAAGAAGGCGTGAATCTATGGTTACTTAGTTTCAGATAGAGTTCTGTACACATATAATCATATTCACCTTAACTGTTTTATACCAACACCTTCCATTATGTCTGTAAATGGTTATTATTATGTTATAACGTGCATAACCTTATGAAAACATGCCTATTAAGCAAACGTCTTTGATATGCTTGGTAACAACTCAAGTAACAGTGCTAGTAGATGGGTGCAGCACTGAGCAAAGGTACTATCCTGACTTTGTATCCTTTTAACATGTTTTTTTTTATTTTTTTATTCTGGTGTCACCGGTAACAGTGTCGTCACGGATCACATTCGATCTATTGTTTTTTTATATTTTCATTTCGGGCCAATGTTGCATTTCAAACCATTATTATAAGTAAATATTTTTTTAAACGTATCTATGTGTTCATCTATAATGTGTTTGGTGTTTGCTATTCAAATAAAACAACGACCAAACTAATATCGAAAGAAACTAGCAGTGAGTTACACATTGCCTAATATAATTTTTTTTATTAAAAGTTGTGACTTTTTTTTCCTGTGACGTTTTGTCATGTGTGTTGTTTTCTTTATGGCTTTTTACCTGTCAAGTGAATCAGTTAATTTACAAGTTGACTGAAATAATTGATTCTCCAGAAGTCACGTGGCAAGAAAGTGCTGGAGCAAAATATTTTCTGAACCGGTAGAACACTAAAAAAAAAATCCATTTTTTTAAAATCTTTCTTTTTTAATTTGTGGGATATATTACTTGATACCAATGGTTACCTACAATTGTAACGAGTGTAGTGATGCTATGCAAATCAAGGGCAGATAAGTATGTTTCTAATAGAGGCTATAGATTTCGAGAAGCTGGGTCCGTCTGATCAAGAGGAAAACCTTGCATTTAAGGGTGAAGCAACTGTAAATAAGCATCCCTTTCATGTCAGGGGGAGGGATGTTGCTCAGAGGTACAGCGCTCGCTCGATGTGCAATGGATCTGGGATCGATTCCCGTCGGTGGGCCCATTGGGCTATTTCTCGTTCTAGCCAGTGCTCCACAAGTGGTGTAACAAAGGCTGTGGTATATACTATCAATGCTGTGTAATGATGCATATAAAATATCCCTTGCTGCTAATTGAAAAGAGTAGCTCATTGAAGTGGCGACAGCGAGTTTCCTCTTTCAATATCTGTGTCGTCCATAACCATATGTCCGACGCCATATAACCGTAAATAAAATGTGTTGACTGCGTCGTTCAATAAAACATTTCCTTCCTTCCCTTTCAAGTTAGGATTCTGTGACTAATAGAAAGTAAACTGTCTTTATTATTACAGACACAGTGGATAGCGACCGGGGAGGATACGTTTGTAACTGTAACGAGATCAGACGACAATTACAAAATACGGCTGGATTGTGCTGGTTGGTGCGGTGGCTGTCGCCCAACCACGCCACTAACACTGGAATACAAAGAACCCGTGGAGGACAATCATTGGGAACGTAAGTATTGAAAAGGACTGTTCCAGTAATATATATGACTGACGGTCACTTTTGTGTATCCATTTTCATGTTTTCTCCAACTATCTAGGCTTTTAAAGAGCAAATACAAAGACGAGTGTATGTAAAAATGTATATATCTGTTGGTTCTGTTGTAATTACTTTTGACGTATGGCTAGTTTGATCACTGTTTTAAGATACATTTGATTTTCATTTCAAGTTATGTTTGTGCTTATATCCAATTAAGCTTCAAGCACGCTGTCCTGAGCACACACATAAGCTATCTGGGATGTCTGTCCACGCAGGGGGTTAGTTGTTAGTGGTTAGTGAGATAGAAAAGGGTGTAGCGGTCTTACACCTACCCATACACCTACCCATTGAGTCGTAAAAACTTTCTGTGGGTGGGAGCTACGAACTCAGTACATACCTGCCGTATGTCCGATGGCTTAACTACGACAGCACCGAGGCCGGTTGCCCCTACAAACATGTCCAGTGTAACATAATCGAACACTGTGATTTGCACTGGGTTGGTTTTATGATACAAACATTTAGAAACGAATAATGTCAAACTTCGCTATGTCGGACTGTATTTCCTAGATCCACAGTTATCAGAAGGTGGAGAAAATTTTAAGTGACATTCTTTTCATCAACCACTTTTAAACGTGAATATTGATAACATTACGGATGGGACGATTAATTTATTTGACAAATAATTGTAAATATAACCTATACGTAAAAAAAACCCATTAATACCATTTTTTACCATGCCATGATAGCGTGTTGGGTTTGGGATACTCGGGAAATATTTTCCCCATGAGTCGAGAGGCGTGGCAAATTAATTTGACGTGAACTGATTCAAACAATTTGTACCAATTTTAGAATGCTTAGATACACAGTTATTCAATCACAGGCGTTCAGACTCCCATTTTTGTAGGGGGGGGGGGGGGGGGGGGGGGGGCAAATTTGTTTTTACCCGAAATAAACGAAGATTCCTGAATCTCGATAAAAAAATAAAAAAATCATATTAGCATCACTGCCAAACAGCTATATAGAATTGCAAATAAATTACTGCACATTTTACATGTATTACATGTAAGTTTGTGGGTAGAATTGTGTAAATACATGATGAAAAGGCCCAAATGTCTGTATTTTCACCAACTGTTGGCAACACTGCGGGGGGGGGGGGGGGGGGGGGGAGTTGCCCATTCTAAGACCCATCCCCGCCCCCTGTCTCATACGCTTATATATTCATGTTTAACGTTAAACATCCATTCTTTTTTATCTGTAGGCTTACCAAAACGTTGCACTGATTACCAGAAGAAGGGAAAACGAACCGATGGGGAGTATCTTCTTTACCCGCCAATCCTCAACAGCGCGGAAGTGAGAATTTATTGCCACAATATGAATACCATAGTGTCCAAAGAATTCATAACTCTGAAGAATAAAAATGTCGGTAAACATCCGAATCTAGAAGATGTAGATTGTTCCGGAAATCCCATGCCTTCCAAATATTGGTCTTGGTACACTGGTGAAACCGAGTTTTTCAAACTGGGTGTAAACACCCAGGTAAGTAAAAGTAAATTATGCGACAGTTATAATTTTATTACATATTATTTTTTTTTTTTTTTTTAAATCCCCAACCAAACCTCCCCCAAAGTTTCCTTGGCATTCCGCCTCATGTCATTGCCCCCCCCCCCCACCCCCCCCCCCCCAACCCCCCCAAAAAAGAAGAAGAGGATTTTCTGGATCTGCCACTGTTGATCATCGGCTATTGGATGTAGCAGAAGCAGATTTTTGTTTTTCTTTCTGTCTTGACCAAAAATGTGGATATTTCAAAGTCAGACAACAAATATCCGTTGTTTAAACATATCTCAAGTGTTGTGAAACAAACATACTTTTACTTGTCCTGTCCCGGGTAATACGTCATATTTGTCTTAAAGTGACTAACCCTAATTTGTGGGGGCGTTTTCTCTTAAATTACATGTTACTTGCAACGTCCTTCTTAAATATCAGTCCTTCAAACAGGGTCATAAAAGAGGCTTAGTTTTTGAGTAGGTGGTCACGGAAAGGTAACATTTGTCCTCATGGCTAGAAATGATCATTTCTAGATAGCAAATTTTAATTAAATCAACCACATGTTCCAGGAAGATCTGTATTTACCATTGTTAATATGACATTAGTATGAACGGTTCTTCAGAATACATCTAATTGGTCTGGAAGCATGTTTATCGTATTCCTTACACCCACAGACATATGTTTTGATACTAAAAACATCTCAATACATGACGAATTAGCAGAGATATGGCTTTCTTTAATATGGTGGCAGCCACCTTGCAAAATGGTCGCCATGCGAATCGCATACAGTTTTGAAAGTGTCATCAGGTGATTTCATGATTCCCACACAATGAACAATAAGTCTAGCCATAGGAACTAATGTTATCCCCCTATTTTGGTGGTCCTGTTTGCAGCACTATATGTCGGGCCGAATTTACAGTCTTGTTATATATACAGGTTACGTGTATTTATGTATTGTGTGTGTGTGTGTGTGTGGGGGGGGGGGGGGGATCGGTCCATTCGGTATGCCTTAACGTTAATGTCACGAGCCCGGCACAAATAGGTGATATACTTTCTGGTATAATCACCAAATTAGTTTGGCTTTTCCCGTCCAGGGAATAGGTGCTTTTTATGCCCCATGAGAAGAACATTAAGGGAAGGTGTGCTTATATGGCAAATTACTGGTATCCAAATAAAATAAACAACAATATACCAGGGTAAGTTTTAAAATAACAATTACTCACAATACATATATTAACTTTAAATATTAATAACAATGTCTTATAAGTGATTTCTTATTTGGAGTTACGTGTTAAAGAATGGATCGTTAAGTTAATAAGTTACCGTAACTTATTAGAACTCTATTGAATAAAGGTGTTAAGTAATAAATTCTAGCTAACAGTAGTTGTAGCCATACATTTATATAATATGATTGTTTAAGCTATTCATTGAGTACAGGCTAAATACTCCAACACCAGACCATAACAGAGACCACATTCTACTATCAAGGAACCCGCCTCCAACAGTAACACATCTTAGGCACATCAACAGCAATTATATTTACCAATTCAATCCATGAATCCCTGCGACGCAACACTTCTAGCTTGGTTCCCAGTCATAACCGTAAGCTCCCTCTGACTATCAACTCAGTCAATTTAAACAAAAGGTTATGCAGTGAATTCGACGTCATTGCGGACACCAAAGATATTCCCTGGAAAGGCTTGAAGAGCACATTTCTTACTTCTTTGGTGTTAATTAGCAACAGTAAATGGTTAATTACACCTATCATGACACTTAGTCGTTACATGAAGATAACTGATTCTAAGTGTAACTGGTAATAATGAATTAATCGACTGATGGCCAATTAAATCAGTATACTCAACTATACTCCAACAAGAGCCAATATGTTAGGTGTTTCTACAATATAATCATTAATATCATATAGTATACCAGTCTTCATTATTAACCAGCCGGCCTCGGTGGCATCGTGGTTAGAGCATCGTTCGACTGGCTGGTAGGTAGGTAATCCCAGTCGAGGCTTGGGATTTTCAATCCAATCGGTCAATAGATAGCTCCGCAAGCTTATTTAGTAGGGTAACTTCTTGCACCGACCAGGTTGACTATATATAAATGTCTGTTCAACAACTGAAGGCATGAATGAGGTGATCCTGCCTGTGGGAACAACAAATAAAAGATCCCTTGCTGCCTGTTGTAAAAGAGTAGCCTAAGAGTTGACAGCGGGTTTCCGTCATAAACGCCCCCATCAAATTAGGATATTTACGTCCATACCTAAGGTACGGAAAACTTTACTTTTTCCATTAAAAACCTGTACAGGTACTGGTTCACAATACTGGATGTAAAAACATATTTCAAACTTAACTGAGGTCAATAGATAATGAAGTTACATCTGTAATAACTTCTTGTTCCACAGGTTTGTTAACTATATATCAATGTCTGGTGCACACCTGAATCCAAATTAATTGTTGTTGTCAATTGAATGACAATGTTGACAAGGGGTCTTTCATGGGTAAAAACACTAAGACATTCCACTGAATCCCATGCAAGGCTGGTTTTAATTAGGATATAGGGCATCGGCGAGGACGTACGGCACTATCCCTAGCATAAAAATGTGCATGAAACACAGTATAGGAAAAACTATGCCTTAACCGAGCATCCAGGTCAAAATATATACACACATAAATTCATATATTACGTAAAATGGAGGATCCGCCAATCCAAAGTTCCAGTTTTTCTTTGTTTCCGAAACATGTTTAAATACACGTTCACTGGATATCTGCAAGGCTGGTTTATGTAGAAAGGGCATCGGCGTTACTTGCACTTCCCAGCAATATGGGCCCTACAAAGGATATATCTGGAAATGTTTAAGGGCCCAATCAGTTGCCGCTGATTCCTTTTTTACTGTGGAATAAATGTCTAATGGGTCATGGTTTCTTAGAAAAGAAACTTACGGTTTGATCTAGTCCACTCTCTTTCTCCTGAAATAAGACAGCACCCGAGCCAGTTGCACTGGCATCAACTGCCAACTTGAATGGTAGACTGTAATCTGGCGCAGCCATCACTGGTTTGCACCACAACATGGTTTTACGATGGTTAAATGCATTATCATGGTTTTCTGACGACCGAAAAGGTTCTCTTTTCTTTAATAAATTGGTTAGTGAGGCAGCAACGGTGGCAAAGTTTGGACACAATCATCTGTGATATCCTGTTATCCAAAGGAATTGGCGGACTTCCTTCCGGTTGGTGGGTACTGGATACTGAACTACACACTCCACTTTTGCGATTAATAGAGTCACTTGTCCCAGTCCAACTGTATGTCCTAGAAAGGTAACGGTGGCCTTTCCAAACTCACACTTGTATAGATTTTCCATTAATTTTGCAATTTGCAGCCTACTGAATACTTCTTTTAGGTGAATTATGTGTTCCTGCCAAGTATAGTTCACAAGAACTATGTCATCTAGGTACAATCGTACACTTGGCATATTTGCTAGCACAGAGTTAATCAAACGCGTAAAGGAAGATGGAGCAGTTTTTAGTCCGAAGGGCATTACACAGAATTGAAAGAGTCCATCAGGGGTCACTATGGCTAGTACTCGTTTTGCCTGATCTGATAAAGGTATTTGAAAGTATCCCTTTAGTAGGTCGAGTTTTGTGATGAACTTAGCATGCCCAATGCTGTCGACGCAGTCATCCAGTCTTGGCTATGGGTAAGAGTCTGCTTTGATTAATTGGTTCAGTTTTCGCAGATCAGCACACACTCGAAATGTTCCATCTGGCTTTAGCACCAGAATGCATGGAGAACTCCAATCACTGTTGGAGGGCTCGAGTATGTTATTGTCTAACATATAGTCGACTTCCTTTTTCAGATAGGCACGCTTCTGAGGATTCATGTGGTAAGCATGTTGCTTTATTGGACTGGCATCTCCAACATCAACGTCGTGCGTGAGGACGTCGGTCACACTTGGAGAGTTTGGAAACAATGTCACATGGGTGTGAATCACTTCTGTTATCTCTCTGCATTGTTCTTCAGAGAGGTGTGGCATAACAACATTAAGGTTGGCAAGAATATCACTGTTGTCCAACTTTATGTCTGAGTTGGTAGTCTGCTCAGCTGCATCATGGCTGGTTCTATTCACTACCATGACTGTTGCTTCTGATGCCCGGACATGATATGCCTTCAGCAAATTAACATGACAATATCTTGTCTTCCTACCACGGTCTGGTGTGTCAATAATATAACCTGTTTCATTAATCTTACGATTTATGACATAAGGTCCGTAATATTTAGACTGTAATGATGACTTGGGTATGGGGAGATACATGAGAAGTTTGTCCCCAGCTATAAATTCCCTAAACTTGGCCTTTTTGTCAAATTGCCCCTTTATCTTGATTTGGGCACCTGCTAAGTGTTTTTTTCAGCTAACTCTGTTGCATTCCAAAGTCTATTTTTTATCCTAGAGACGTAATTCAGCATATTTTCCGACTTATTCTCCTGTACCCAACTATCTTTGAGCAGCTTTAGTGGTCCCTTTGGGGTGTGGCCATAAACTAACTCAAAGGGAGAAAACCCCAACGATTCTTGCTTAGAATCACTAGCTGCAAATAAAACAAAAGGAATTCCTAAATCCCAGTCTTTCTCGTTTTCTGCACAATAACACCTCAGCATACTTTTCAAGCTTTGATGGAACCGTTCTAAAGCTCCCTGTGATTCAGGGTGATAAGCACTAGATTTAACTTGTTGTATGTCTAAAAGAACCATCACTTGCTGAAACAACCTTGCCATAAAATTAGTACCTTGGTCGGATTGTAAAATTTTCGGGCAAACCTACCATCGTGAAATATTTAATCAGAGCCCTGGCCACCACAGCTGCTGTAACTTTGCGCAGAGGCATAGCCTCGGGAAAGCGGGTATTCACACACATGATCGTTAGCAAATATTGATTCCCATTAGATGTACGAGGTAGGGGACCCACGATGTCAATCAATACTTTGGAAAAGGCTTCTCCTACTATGGGTATCAGTTTAAGGGGAGCGGGTGGAATTTTCTGATTTGGTTTCCCCACTACTTGACAGATGTGACAAGTCTTACAAAACTCTGCAATTTCATTATACATTCCTGGCCAAGCAAATTCTGACACAATACGTTCATACGTTTTCGTTCGTCCCAAATGTCCAGCAAACAAACTCTCATGACCCAAACTTAAAATTTCTGCTCTGTATATTTTTGGTACAACTACTTGGAACCTTTCTATGCCTAACCCAGACGTTGTTTTCTTCATGAGTACTCCCTTCTGCACATAAAAATATTCACTTGTTCCCATATATCCTTTAACGTCGGATCACATTTTTGTTCAATACACAATTTATCTTTACTCCAGGAAACCTGGGGAATGCCCCCTACATCGTGGACCGGCTGTTTTGTTTCTTCATTAGTAGTTAACAAATCGAGATCATTAGGCGTTACTGCTTCTACTAACTCAGTCCCATCCAATATCCTAGCTATTTGTGTATTACACAGATCAACTGTGTCGTTATCGGGAGCCTGTTTTTTCTTAGTCATTGACCTAGTGGTAACACACGCTGGAAAGATTTCTACATCTACCTCTGTTCCTGTGCTAACGGGCTTCCTCGTTATCTCTAGATTGGGACACCCCTGACAACACTTCTCTGTTAAATCATTACCAAATAAAATGTCCACGCCCTCAAAAGGTAATTCATCTATCACCCCAAGCAGAATATCGCTAGATGTAAATTGCGATTCTAGTTTAAATCGGTGAATCGGTACCGTTATGAAATTTCCACCTACCGACTGCAGCACGACACTACGCCCAGTATCTGAACTATGGGGGTCATCTACTGCATTTTTAACAATTAAAAATTGCCACGCCCCCGTTTCGCGGAATAAAGTCACTGGTTTGCCTAAAATATCCCCTGTTGAAATATATTTATCAAACCTCATGTTCTCTTTATGTCCTTGAAACTGAGAAGAAATGTCCACTGGTTGATTGCTATCTGTTTTAACAAACCCAACAACCCGCTCATTATCACGTTTCCTTGCAAAGCAGTTGGAAACTACATGTCCCACCTTTTTACAATATCCACATTTAGGAACAAATGATTTAGCGTTAACTGATAATTCCTTGGTTTTTGGTAGGAACCCCAACTTATGTGTAGACTCAGTCTTTCTAGTCTCGAGAAATCTCGCAGGCACGGTGGATCGAAAATCGCTAGTTTCCCCACCTTCCCCACGTGTTCTAAACCCAGTGACATTAAATTCCTTATCTGGAGGTTTGATCAAACTGGGACAGTTACTGTGAGCTTTGTGTATCAATGCATAGTTATCGACAGTAGTAGCAGCTGTTTGCAATTTATCAACCCTTTGATCTTCTAAATGTATTCTAACAGACACTGGGAGACAGTTTTTAACTTCTTCAAAAACAATTAATTCTCTTAATTGATCATAATCGCCCTGTACTTTATGTGCCCGTGCCCATTGGTCAAATAGGTTTTCCTTTTTGTTGATAAATTCCGAATAAGATTCACTGTCACACTTTTTAAGATTTCGAAACTTTTGTCTGTATGCCTCGGGGGTTAATTGGTAGGCCATTAACACTGCAGTCTTAAGCATGGAATAGTCCCTAGCGTTCTCATCTGATAAGGCATTATACCTTGAGTAGCTTTCCCACGGAACCTACTTTGAATTAAAATGTATCAATATTCTGCAGGCCATTTAAGTTCCCTGGCTACTCTCTCAAACTGTTGGAAGAATATCTCTACGCCACCCTCCTCAAAATTAGGCACAGACCGGTAGGCGTCATTAACTCTAAAACTATTGGAGTTATTATCCCCATCTTGACTAGTTTTTTCCCCTACCTCCATCCTATGTTCATGTATCATTTTAAGTTTAGCTAACTCAAACTCCCTATCTAACTGCTTTTCTGCTCGAGTAAACTCTTCTCTCTCTTCCTCTCTCTCTATTCTTTTTCTATCCATCTCCAAATGTTTTCCTTGAAGTTCTAATTTTCGAAATTCTATTTTCTGCTGGATAGTTAAGATTGAACCATCAATCTCTGGGATATGTTCTAATATATTTTCTCCCTCATTTTCTGATTCACTCTGTTCCTCCATACTCCCAAATAACGTCTCTATTACCCGAGCTCTGATATCAGATACCGTTTTGTCATGGGTTATTGAAACATTATGTGTATTTGCAAATTCAATTAATTCGGCCTTTTTGCTTTTCTTAACAATGTCTACGGTAGGGTTGTTCAACAAATCTTGATTCATATTTATTGATCGTGTTAATATTGTATATTCGATACAAAAAATAAGCTAGATGTCACTAGACTTATGAAAATTTTTCAAGTCACTTTTACACTGAAATAAAAATTTAACGAGCCCCCCAATTAGCGTGTTCACCATCCCGGAACGAGAACCCCATTTAAGATTCTTGTCACGGGGCCGGCACAATAGGTGATATACTTTCGGGTATACTCACCGAATTAGTTTGGCTCTTCCCGTCTAGGAAATAGCTGCTTCTTGTGCCCCATAACAAGACCCTTAAGGGAAGGTGTGACATTAGCTTGTATGGACAAATTACTAGTATCCAAATAAAATAAACAACAAAAGACCAGGGTGAGTTTTAAAATGGTAATTATTAATATCACAATTACTCCCAATACATATATTACATTTAAATATTAATAACAATGTCTTATAAGTATTTTCTTATTTGGAGTTACGTGGCAAGGAATGGATCGTTAAGTTATAAGTTACCTTAACTTATTAGAACTCTATTGAATAAAGGTGTGTTAAGTAATAAATTATAGCTAACAGTAGTTGTAGCCATATATTTATATAATATAGCTATTTAAGCTATTCAGTTAGGACAAGCTAAATACTTCAACACCAGACCATAACAGAGAACACATTCTACTATCAAGAAATCCGCCTCTAACATTAACACATCTTAGGCACATCAACAACAATTATATTTACCAAAGTTCGATCCATGAATTCCTGCCACGTAACACCGCTTGTTTCCCAGTCACAATCGCAAGTCCCCTCTGGCTATCCACTCAGCCAATTTAAACAAAAGGTTATGCAATGAATCGGACGTCGCTGCGGGCACCCAAAGATATTCCCTGGAAAGGCTTGAAGAGCATCTTTCTGACTTCTTTGGTGTTAATTAGCGACAGTAAATAGTTAATTACACCTATCATGACACTTAGTCGTTACATGAAGATAACTGATTCTAAGTGTAATCTGGCTGACTAAACTACTGGTAATAATGGATTAATCGACTGATGGCCAATTAAATCAGTATACTCAACTATACACCAACAAGAGTAAATATGTTAGGTTTTTCTACAATATAATCATTAATATCATATAATATACCAGTCTTCATTACTAACCAATAACAGGTACTGGTTCCCAGTGACTGGCTGTAAATATACATCTTTCAAACTCAACAATCGGTCAATAGATAGTGAAGTTATTTAGTAATAACTTATTGTTACAAACACAGGTTGGTTAACTATATATCAAATGTCTGTTGCACAACTGAAGGCTCTAATGAGGTGATCTTGTTCATATAAACAACAATTGTAGGCAAGGGGTCCTTATTGGGTAAGAAAAAAAACTAAGAGCTTAACGGACTCCCGTCATAATCAGTAACAGTACATGATAACGCTATACATGTATATAACATTTCACCTCAATATCTTCAGGTAGCCTATTGCAAAACAAAAGTCCTGAATTGTTTTTTCATAACTTCTAAGTTCAAGGGCCATAACTCAGTCAAAAATGGGTAATTTCCATGAACGTTAAACTTCATCTGTAACAGTACATGATAAAGCTATATACTAAAGTTCAGTTCAATATCTCAAGGCCCTTCTAAAAAAGAAGTCCGGAAAACCAATTTTCACATTGCCTAAGGCCAAGGGCCATAACTCCGCCCAAAGTCGGTAAATAGCCAAGAAAGTCAAACTTAATCTGTAACAGTACATGATAAAGCTATACACACAATTGCAGCTCAATATCTCAAAGTCTTCTGCAAAAAACATCCGGTAAACATATGTGGGACAGACGGGCAGACAGACAGACGGACGGACAGACAGACAGACAGACGGAGATGAAACCTATAGTCCCCCCAGGTGGGACCGGTAGGGGACTAATAACAACAAAAACACCAATTAATAATAATAATAATAATAATAATAATAATAATAATATAATAATAATTTTAATGTACAAGCCTAACGGAGACACAACATTTGTCTGATATTTATATGAATAAAATGACCATATAATAATAAAGTATATAATAAAAATGAAATGGTCAATGTATTTGGAAATAATTAAATTAAAGTTTTTCCCCATTAATAGCCAGTACAAAAACTTTACGTTTAGAAATACACATGTCAATGAATGTTAAAACATGGTTACGAATTTCAATGTCACCATTATCGGATGACATAATAAATATAAATTGTACTTTACTATTTACAGTGGAAAAGTCGGAAAAGGAGTTTTACTTATCAAATTAGCTTTTAGGTTTACAGAATCTCCCAAGTTCAATATGAATATTGTGTGCACCAATTCTCATTTTAGTAAATTATCTGCGTTGTTCGAAATTTGGTGTGCAGAGCAGGTAGTTTTCTAATTTAATTTCTGATTTAAATAGACTGTAGGCATATGATCTAAGTTTAGAATAATTGTTTTGAATAGTATCTGTCCAGAATGTTATATATTTCGACTGGAGTTCTTGTTTCAACTTACGTGTATCTCAGTGAGGGTATAATTATCAATTATTACCTAATGAATATATATATATATATATATATATATATACATATATATATATATATCTGTATTCTTATTGGTCAAAAACAAGTCGCGTGACCTTCCGTAAATTATGATATTGCCCTGATACGGTCCCACCGGTCCATCAAAAGTGATATTGCCGTGACAAAATTCTATTTAATTAATGAGTAGGTAACGTAATGCAACGACAACTGCTAGTTCTAATGTAAACCAGCACAAACTTGTGACATAACGATTTGCTGTCCTTCAACAAAAATATAATAGCTTTAGTCATACTGAGTTTAATTGCGCAAATATGACAAAAACAAGGCCGGTAATCGTCAAATTGTGTAAGGAATATCTCGCAGATTTAGAAACGTACATGATACATCAAAATGCAGTTGGAATCTTCACTCTCAGGATTTTATGTTAAAAATTAAAAAATGCATTTGGAATGGTTTATTGTCACATATATTTTTGAAACCCTACTCCTTTGAGATAATAGGTGCTCCAAACCTCACAGCATTACGTTAAAATGGGACAAATTAAGCACTGAAATAGCATTTAGGTTGTCAGGTTGTCGTTATATTGTTTCTGACATCACTGTGTTTGAGTTCAACGATGGCTTTGTTAGCCTGATCACAGAGTCTGTCGCATGCGCTCTTAAAATTACATTTTCATAAAAGAACATTTCAAAATTCTCAATGGGATGGCTGCATGCGGATGTAAGACAAAATGTCAACGTGTATATGATTTTCTCAATAAAGGAACAACATGGGTCATAGAATTTTGTTTTTTAAATGCCAGTAACAAAATTTTTGTTCATTTCAATGACAAGCTGGCTAATAAGGATACAACCAGTAATTGAGCATCCTTTAATTATTCTAAATTTTGTAATAAACAAATTTTTTTATTTCATAACCCTAAACCTAGTACATGCATGTCTCTCACTCTCCTACCCCCCCTTCTCTCCCCCACACACCGTCTCTCTCTCTCTCTCTCTCTCTCTCTCTCTCTCTCTCTCTCTCTCTCTCTCTCTCTCTCTCTCTCTCTCTGCAACACACACGCACGCACGAACGCACACACTCAAGTTGACATTTTGTCCATTTGCTTTTGTCCGTTTACATTCTGTCTGCACACCGCCGCAGGCACAAGCTGAATTGTCCAACATAAATCTCAAACATTATTTCCATTAAAGTTGCTAATATTTAGGCAACTATGACACTGTAATATTTATAATCTTCTTACACGTGTAAAAATAAGGTGAAGCTTAGTTTTATTTGCATTTACATGTTTTTAAAGGAACGTATGGATAAAAACATTCTACTATTTATTGGTAGTTTGTTTAAAAATGTCACTACTGAAGGGAAAATGCAATCAGAAAAAATATTTTTTTCGACTTCTGTATCCATGTAAGTGATCGGCATCACACAGTAGATATCGAGAATGTTCGTCAAATGTTTCAGGTAATTTTTCAGATAGATAACCTTGAGTCATACGTTTACAGAGTCGGTACATCATACACAATGTGCGACATTTTCTTCTCTATGATAAAGGGATGAACGAGATACTTTATACAACGATAAATGTGATGTTACACGTACAGCATCACACATTGTGCGAAGAGCATCAAGTTGAAGCTTTTCAAGCTGATGAGAAAAATACAATGCACAGTTATTCCAAATAATGTCAGCAAATTTGATGCGAGATGCATTGTTAGTATCTATATATTTTTCAACGACTTTCCAGGTAACCAATATCACAGAGAGCGATAACAACTGGTCCCTTTAGTTGTTTTGTCAATAATAGTTTGCACGTGGGATCACCATTCTCCAAACTGATGGAAAACTAGTCCCAAATATTTATGGACATTAACTTCTACAATTTCCTCGTTGCCAAGATACAAAGTGGGGTTAACCAATGGAGATGACTTCAGCTTGAAGGTAATTGTTTTAGTTTTGGCAGGATTGAATTTTACAAGCCATACCCTGGAGGCAAAACCCCTTTTTCGAAAAATAGACCGGGCGTAAAACGTTTGCCACCTAAAATCATATCTACATATATCTAGGATCACAACCTAGGTGGACAACCTTGTCAACAAGCTACCGAAATGTTTTTATTCCCTGTTAAATATGATGTCCCTCTGTGAAATTCACGCAGTGTTTTTCACTTGCCCAGTAGTCAGGCTCTGATTTGGTATCTTTTTAAAAAGTGTTTACTTTATGTTAGAATTGGATTCCAAATGGATTTAAAAAAAGAAATAAATACGATGGTCCCCCGATTATTTATTTCGGGGGGGGGGGGGGGGTGTCAACATGAAAACTTAATTGTATATGTAAATGTTGGTCGATTTGAATACTTTTTGCATCGATTTATATCAATTCATGGATGGCCAATTCAATAAAATAATTTTCAAAATATAAGATGGCCGTTATTATGCTCAGCATTCAACATTCCCGCCAAAATGGTGAAATGTTCTAATGGGTTCACTAAATATATTTCAAATTATTTTAATGTTTTTATCATGTATACAGTATTTATTGGTAGAGCTTTGTAGCAGGTTGATAGTCAAATAAAAAAATACCCAAAATGGCGGTCACAAATAGAGAAAAGTTATCAGATATGGCTTCTAATATACAGACTTGTAAAACAAGTTCACAAAGAAACACAAAAGACTAAACTTGTTAAAATTATGCCTTTATTTTGAGAATTTTATTGGAAATAATTGATGATGAACATCATTTATTTGCAAGTTTATCGATCTGGTAGTTGTTTTAAAAATTATAAGAATGAATTATTTTTTTGGATTATTATTATTATTATTATTTATTTATTTATTATTATTATTATTATTATTTATTTAATTTTTTTTTTAATTTTTTTAATTTTTTTTTTTTTGGGGGGGGGGGGGGGGAAGACTGATCGACTATTCGATAAATAAATTATGCAAAAACAACAATTTGTGTTACCTTTTACCTTTTTTCTTGCAAATTAGATATGGGAACTGAAGGGGGAAATGTAAAACAAGGTATAAGCTACCACAAGCAGCTGTTTAAAAGACTTTAGATAGATTGCATAGACTCCACATGCAAAATCACTCATCCAAATAACATACAAACCTGTTGTCACCTTTTCAGCAGACTAGGATAGTTCAGCAATATGGGAAGAAAGACCTTTCTGTCTGGCATCAGATACACTTAATAAAGTAGTAAACAATAAAACACTAAACTTGGAGGAATGGCCAAACGGATCACTGATATGTGGATTTCCTAAATATGGTCCACTTCCCACATACAGAAAACAGTGTTTCCAGTTCCTATTGTGCTGTTTTGTTTTCAATCGCCAAAACCTTAACAAAAATATGCCGTATATCTATGAAGAGATGAGAAATATTAACAAAATTTCAGAATACCTCTGTTTATTAGCGTCTCTTGAACGAAATGTTTTAATGGATCCCTGCGTGGTGAAAACCACACTAAAATACCACTGGATCAGATCATGGAAGTACCCACGAACAGATTCTCCAATAAGACAGATGGTCTGTCTTGTGCTATTCTTTTGCTACACTCAATATTTCAAGAAAGGCACAGCAGCAACGGGTTACTGACCTTGGTGTAAAGCGAATGTGAATCACGAAGAATATCACTTCTGAGCCCTAACAACCATATGTAACTACTTCAGAAACAGATGTCACAGATACAGTGATCATGTAATGAAATAACAAATTACATTTTACAAATTAACAGAAAACACCCAAAGACAACGGGATAATTGCTTGTTACGATTCTTGCTTATTTTGATGAGAAAAAACACTGGATGTGACCTATTCAATGCGGCGTGGCTGATCACAAAAAAAAGCCACTTGCTACTTATAATAAGTGAGGTGTAAGCAGGATATCATCAACGTATTTGGTAAACAAATATCCAGCTTCTTTCCTCACAACCACCAACATGGGTTCCATCCAGGGAAACACAATACAGTATTGGAGATGCTATGCGAGTAGTATGCATAATTCCCATCACTGATCTTGGCCCTCCAATTGCTCCCCTAGTGCTGCAGCAAAACCTCAAATTCGCGCAAAAAAGATATTCGGGAAAATGCACTAACGTGAGACCTTTTTACCATTCTACCCTAAAAATTAGTTGTAATACATATAAAAATTCGTTTGCAACCCTATATACGTATAGCTGTTTGGAAGTATTGCTAATATGAATAAATGTTGTCATCCAGATTCGTGCATTTTCATTTAATTCGGGAAAAAGAGCAGCCTCTTCCCAACAAAAATGGGAGTCCGTACGCCTATGCCAGTATAGATATATATTTGCAAATACATGCAGTCCAGATACAGACGTCTCTGATCTTTGTTAATTCCACAAAGAGGCTGACCCAAGGCTTGCACTGCATATTGTCTATACTCCATCGAGGCACTGATGTGTACATACTGGTACTCATGCTCCTTATTGCTATCAAACGCAAGGACCATCAACATTAAAAAGAGGGATAATCTACCACGATGTCAAGGCGTTGGCGGAACACCTTGTGAATGCCTACCAGCTTTTAATGTGGCAACCGGGGGCGACTATACCCATTTACTATATTGTACTTTCCAAGTTTCAGATTTTTATAATGCAGAAACGTCATGACGCAACATTCTTACTGACAACTGGCCCAAAAGGAAAAACGAAACACCTGGGGAAAGTCAGTACATTATGCTATTCCCTGACAAAGGGATAAAGATGCGATTCACTTATGAAGCACCTGCCTAGAATACTAAAGTTGGCCAATACCACTGACCTACTAGACATGACATATAGATGAGCTAATATAATAATGATTCCAGTTTGATACAGATGATGATAGCTCGAAATCAGGCCACTGTTCCATATTATAACATTATTCATTACCACCCATCTGAGAGTGATTCACAACTGCCAAAATGCCCCTTTTGACTGAGATACATTTTGAATCATGATATCAATTTTGTCGTGAGATTTAGGTAACATTTTACTATATATGATCCATATTGTTAGTCAATAGTCCTTACCACAGGGAACGCCATTTCCTTACTTTGGTATTCTTAGTATATAGTCCTTACCACAGGGAACGCCATTTCCTTACTTTGGTATTCTTAGTATATAGTCCTTACCACAGGGAACGCCATTTCCTTACTTTGGTATTCTTAGTATATAGTCCTTACCACAGGGAACGCCATTCCTTACTTTGGTATTCTTAGTATATAGTCCTTACCACAGGGAACGCCATTTCCTTACTTTGGTATTCTTAGTATATAGTCCTTACCACAGGGAACGCCATTTCCTTACTTTGGTATTCTTAGTATATAGTCCTTACCACAGGGAACGCCATTCCTTACTTTGGTATTCTTAGTATATAGTCCTTACCACAGGGAACGCCATTCCTTACTTTGGTATTCTTAGTATATAGTCCTTACCACAGGGAACGCCATTCCTTACTTTGGTATTCTTAGTATATAGTCCTTACCACAGGGAACGCCATTTCTTACTTTGGTATTCTTAGTATATAGTCCTTACCACAGGGAACGCCATTTCCTTACTTTGGTATTCTTAGTATATAGTCCTTACCACAGGGAACGCCATTTCCTTACTTTGGTATTCTTAGTATATAGTCCTTACCACAGGGAACGCCATTTCCTTACTTTGGTATTCTTAGTATATAGTCCTTACCACAGGGAACGCCATTCCTTACTTTGGTATTCTTAGTATATAGTCCTTACCACAGGGAACGCCATTTCCTTACTTTGGTATTCTTAGTATATAGTCCTTACCACAGGGAACGCCATTTCCTTACTTTGGTATTCTTAGTATATAGTCCTTACCACAGGGAACGCCATTCCTTACTTTGGTATTCTTAGTATATAGTCCTTACCACAGGGAACGCCATTCCTTACTTTGGTATTCTTAGTATATAGTCCTTACCACAGGGAACGCCATTCCTTACTTTGGTATTCTTAGTATATAGTCCTTACCACAGGGAACGCCATTTCCTTACTTTGGTATTCTTAGTATATAGTCCTTACCACAGGGAACGCCATTTCCTTACTTTCGTATTTACTTCAAGTTATTTATTTCTGGGCCAATTGTTTTCTAAACTGATACGAAAATAGTATTTTTTGTTATTTCCAAAACACTTTTGGGTTTTTTCTTACGTCAAATCAAACTGAAATTACTGACAAAAAAAAAAAACACCCCAAAAACCCCAGCAAAACAAAAACAATATTCATTGAGGCTGGGAAGAACTACAGATGGTCATTTTATTTTGTAGTACCCATTTTTAGTAATTAATGTGTGTTTTCAGTTAACTGCAACAATACTGTGGCGATAAATATATAAGATAATGATATTAATCAAATATGAAATGGATTTGGCAAAACCATTAGAAAATATCATCAGTTTTGGAGGCCATTTTGAATGTTGAGCTTTATGGCTGTCATCTTGGATTTTGAAAATTATTTTATTGAATTGGCCATCCTTGAATTGATATAAATCGACGCAAAACGTATCCAAATCGACCAACATTTACATATATAAGTAAGTTTGATGTTGACCCCCCCCCAAGCACCATACTGGAGGGTCCGAGGAACATGTTGGACACAATTTATCACCATCGGATTCCTTGGAAAACATCCATTTGGAATCAACTTCAAACATAAAATAAATACTTTCCAAAAAGAGAACAAATCAGAGGTGGGCAAATGGAAAACGCGTCAATTTCACAGAGGGCCATCATATTAAACAGCGAATAAAAAAAAAATCAGTAGGCTGTTGGCAAGGTTGTCAACCTAGGTTGTGATCATATCATTATATATATATATATATATATATATACTCTGTCAAAAAAGAAACGCATTGGTGACAGGGAAAGAAGAAGTGTTTGATTTTACAAAATATAGTTTTTTTGTACAATATTGCTGAATGACCATGTTTGTTAATGTCCCTGGAATGGGAGAGCATGACCAAATGCACCATGAAACAAATTGAACGCACGTTGTGCGACAATTGCAGGAAATCGGCGTGAAATGGTCAGATTTTGGCGAATGCACGTGAAACTGGGCGGACATATTTAGGTAGTGATGGGTATTTAAAGCTGCAATATTCGCATTGATGCCTCATTTCCATTTCGACGTAGACGAGTTACAAGATGCCAAGACTAACCCAGCCGAATCGAAAAATTGCAATAGGTCGCCTCCAGTTAGGTGAATTGCTGTTAGCAGTCGCACGCCACATGAACGTCCATCAGAGCACCATTTCACGTCTCTGGGACAGGTACCAGCAGTTTCAATCAGCTAAAGACCGGCTCAGAAGGGAAAAACCTCACATAACAACTGCAGCACAAGATCGCTACATCCGGGTTCTGCACTTGCGTCACCGAACTGCCACAGCAATGAACACTGCTGGACGCATACCTGGTTTGAGAAGGGTGTCTGCACAAACCATTCGGAACCTATTTCGAGAAGCTGGTTTACGGGCTAGGAGACCGTCCTGCGACGTCAGCATCGACATTTACGTGTTCGCTGGTGCACGAATGTACAGGGGTGGAACTTGTGAAATTGGCGACGAGTATGGTTCAGCGACGAGTCACGTTTCCTTCTACAGCGACGTGATGGACTACAACGTGTTTACAGACGCCACAACGAACGTTTTGCCAACAACTACGTCGCCCAAGTTGACAGATTCGGTGGAGGGAGTGTCATAATGTGGGGAGCCATCTCATACACCGGCAGAAGTGAACTTATATTCGTACAAGGCAACCTGACAGCTGTACGCTACCGGGATAAAATTCTTCGCCGTTAAATGCTTCCCATTTTGGATTGACAGAGAGAACTCTTTCAGCAGGACAATGCCAGGCCGCATACGGCACGTATAACAATGGATTTCCTACAGAATGAAAACATTAATGTGCTGCCATGGCCATCAATATCGCCAGATCTCAACCCCATTGAACATCTATGGGACGAACTGGACAGACGTATACGCCAGCGTGACCCGGAGCCTCAGACGCTTCCGCAACTGTCACATGCACTGCAGGAAGAATGGGCTAGAATTCCACGTGCCCGGATTTAGAGACCCATTCAGTCTATGCCAAGGAGATGTCGCGCAGTGATTGCTGCTGCTGCTGGCCACACAATGTACTGATTTCAGCGACCTCGTGCGAGGCTGTTTGGTGACGAAAACGCAAGAACATTGTCACATACTCATGTGAAATTTTACTATGATACGATCATAAATAACGAAATTATGCCACTTTTTATTAAAGAGATAATTCCATGAATATTTCGCCTATGCGTTTCTTTTTTGACAGAGTGTGTGTGTGTGTATATATATATATATATATATATATATATATATATACTGAAAAGCATTGAAAACGCACCACCAAGAAATGTTTGGATTTCGAAAAGAATACCTGAGCAATAAATGTTTTTGTTGTGAACAGCAATAGATGGATGATTGATAATGACAACAAACAACAAGAATGCACAATCATTGATTAGTTTTAATTCTTCCATGTATGAAAGACACGTGGGGTCACAATGAAAAGTCAATAGCGCGAATGGGCACCATCTGCAGCAACACAAGCCATGCAACGACTTCTCATCGACCCGATAAGTCTGCGAATAGTGTTCTGGGGGATAGCATTCCACTCTTGCTGTAGTGCGTTTTCCAGTTATCTAAGGTTATTCATTTGTGGACGACGTGAGATACGTTGACCAAGGTAATCCCAAGGATTGGCGATACATCAGGGGACAGTGCTGGCCATTCAAACAAAGGGACACTATTGTTCGCTAGATACTGTGTTGTAACACGTGCTGTGTGCGCTCGGGCGTTATCTTGCTGAAATGTGTGCATAACCCTATGCTGATGAAAGAAAGTAATGACGTGATTTTGCAAGACGATATCCCAGTAGTAATTGGCTTTCATTCTGCCAACTCATTGGGCTATTTCTCGCTCCAGCCAGTGCACCACGACTGGTGTATCAAAGGCCGTGGTATGTGCTATCCTGTCTGTGGGATGGTGCATATAAAAGATCCCTTGCTGCTAATCGAAAAGAGTAGCCCATGAAGTGGCGACAGTGGGTTTCCTCTTTCAATATCTGTGTGATCCTTAACCATATGTCCGACGCCATATAACCGTAAATAAAATGTGTTGAGTGCGTTGTTAAATTAAACATTTCCTTCCTTCCTTCATTCTGCCACGGCATATATGGAGTGTTGTCCAGTGATGATAACTGATCCCGCCCCACACCATGACATTCCACGCCTACGCCACACCCGCAACCAACCATCAGCATTCCTTAAATGGATCCTTTCGATTCCATCCAGAACTTATTTTACAATTTTTACGTGATACTGAATTTTATTCAAAATTTTAATTATATATATCTGTGATATTTGTATTTTTACACAGTCCTTTACACTGTGTTTTTATTTAACTGTTGAATTTTTATATTGATGTTGATTATCACTTACTGTTTACATTTACCATAGTTTGACACCCGATAGCCGATGCATTTTTCATGTTGGGGTGTCGTTAAACATTCATTCATTCATTCCTTAAATGGAAACGGCATTGATCAGAGAATAGCACACCATGCCAACGTTGTAATCTAAAATCACGATACCTTCCTGCCAAACGTCGGCGCTCATTTCGATGTCGCCATATTGTTCGCCTCCATATTCGTGATCGAACGCTGCCAACTGCCGTGTGTGGTTACTCGACTTCAGTATATATAGAGGTAACGTCAGCGAAGAATCGTATTTAAAAAAATAAATATTATCCCCAGATCAAACAGACAATGTCAAGGTTGGGGAGCCTCGAATCATTGCTGTACAATGATGATACATATTCAATCATGATTACGGTTGATACAATAATTTATTTCATTTGAAAAAATATATAATGAAAGTGAAGTGCATCACATTATGTTTTTCTTACTAGATTAATTTTGTAGTGAATATACGTATTACCATTATTTAATCAGGCAATACTGAATATAATAAAATAAATTATTTATCATTTGTGATTTAACTTATTTTAAATCAACAAAATTGATAAAGTTTCTATTAAAAATTGTTTTAATTGCGATGCTTTGCATGTTGGTGGTTTTATAGTATTTTCTGGTATAAATGTAAAGAGCTAGCAATTCCAAACAAGTCGCAGGGAAAATTAAAATAAAAGTGTCAGTTGAAAAAAAGGAGAACCAGACAAAAAGATATTTCTCCGATTCTTAAATGAAGAGATTGAGCCATTTTTCCCAATGTATATTAAATTTGTCGTACTTTCACTTACTCTAGATACTTGTTAAAATCCAGGTCCATGTGAATATATTATTTTAATTAATTCTGCCTATAAAGCAGTAACTACATTATGTGTGTATAAATTGTGTATATAATTACTGTAACAACCCATGTCTTCTCCCTTTGCATGGGTTGATATTTGTCAACAAGAGAATGGTCAAGAAAAAATAAAGAGTTAAAAAAAGGTCGTACTCACAATGTTTGATATAAATATATTATTCAATTTGAAATTAGTTTTTCAGGATAGGTTCGATAGCATTTATATGTAAATCTTTGTGAAGTATTTTCATATTATAAATATAATATTTTATCTTGAATATTAACCAGTTCACTACATATGTTAGTTCGCCATCCACAATCCCAAACATAATAGCTTTTTTTATTGAATGAGTTGGCAATTCCAGTTTTATAAAAAAATCCACTTTTCCCATAGGTTTCTTACTTTATTGCAGTCATAAAAAAGGTGCTGTAAAGTCTCCGGTTCATTATTACAAAAAGTGCATTTATTAGAATCTACGTAATGAATCATATGAAGAAATGTAGTAGTGGCAATAATTCTGTGCAGCAATCTGTACTGGAACCATCTTAAAGTTGTATTGTTCAGACATTTAAATGGCAAAACATAATATTTTCCCCAAGTATAGCAATCGCAGGTCAAACCCGTATTTGCATATTTTATCTGTGACTTTGGAATATGCTTTTATAGTTCAATATATTATCAGTGTCTGCGCTTAACTTTTTTTTTGAGTTGGCATCCGGGCAAGTGGTGACAGCACTTTCACTTGCCCGGGTCTATTTTCACTTGCCCGAATAATACTTTTATTTATTTATTAATTATTGATTTAAAAATAAATAAAAAAAATAGGTCGCCAGGCGGGCAACCTTACTGTGGGTTTTCAGTCGCCCGTCGTCGTTTTCAGTCGCCAGGGGCGATCGGGCGACCGTTAAGTTCGAACCCTGTATTATACATGTCTTTACTTCAAGTATTTTTATTTAACACAATTTTCAGTTTGAAAGGTAAAATTGGGCTTTGAATGGTAACAAATGTTTCATCAATAATGCTTATTGAATATAAAAATTATTTTACAGCATTCACTAATGATCCGTAGTTCAAAACGTTACTTTTGACATCATATTTATTTCTAAAAGCTTCGAATGTAAGGATATTTCCTTCAGTGTCAAGTAAGTCGTGTATGTAAACAATTCCCTTTTTTATGTAGTTACCATATAAAAATGGTTTATTGTCTTTTAATATCTTAGTATTATACAAAATATTCAGTCCTCGAATATCTTCAGTAGTCTGAAGACTTTGCTTTTGTTATATTGTTAACCAACTAAATAAAACATCTTTCCAAAACAAGTTTTTAATACTATCGTTTTTACGTATAATGAAATAGTCCCCGTGTATAATTAGGTCCTTAATATTTATACCAGTAGTAGATTGAAATAACTTTACCCATTTGTTGTTATTAAGATAAAGTCGTTGTATCCATGATGATTTTAAAGATGTCATTATGTTCTGTATGTCAGGCATTTTTATAATCTTGGGTTAATACTTCCCTTTTAATTTTTTCGGGTTTATTTTGCCAAATAAACTGGGAAAACATTTTATTTAAGTTTTTTACATTTGTTTTTAACGGATTTGGTAATGCAATTAATAAATATGTAATTAAAGGTATTATTAATGGGTTTTTTTAAAATTATTATTGTAACTCTACCTAAGACAGTCAGCTTTCTTAGTGTCCAAAGTTTCATCAATTTATGGGTTTTTTAAGTTAGAGATAAAATTACATGTTATTATATCTTCTAAATTTATTGTAAAATGAATTCCAAGTAACATAAGTTGATTTCCACCCCATTCTAATTTCCAACGTGTATGGTGGTAGACTTCTTTACTATGTTTTTTGCTGCCTATCCAGATGGCTTTTTACTTGGTGTAATTTATTTTTAGACCGGCGATTCCAGAATAGTAATCAAGTGATGTCATGGTACTGAACAGAGACTCGGGAGATCCGTTAAGAATAAAAGTAGTATCATCAGCGTATTGAGATATTAGATATTCTTCACCATCAATAGTGATACCTTTGATATTTGCATTATTTTAAACTAAAACTGAGAGGATTTCAAAACAAATTATAAGAATGGTATTTTTAAAATTATATTCCATTCACTATGACGTTTATAGATGAAACCCCAGTGGTATATGAGCACGTAAAACTAGTTACCTACCTACATTAGTACTTGACATTTATTATATTGATAATTTTATTATATTTTATATTGAAAGTTTTCATCACTTTCCATACAATGTAAATTGTTTTTCCCTTTTAATGATATATGTATTATATTTTAATGTTTCTAATGCCTATGAACTAATGTTTAAGGATAATAAAGGGCATGGGGTTCGTTTTTGCTGCTGTTTGTATATTAAAACACGTCATGCAATGTCAATAAATATTGTGAGCTTGAACATGAGCAAGACTGTGTTATAGGTAGTACTAAACCAAATAACTTCCGGCTGGGTCAAAGTTCGAGATGCACCAAACTTTTGATTTATAAGTTAACACCACAAGTCCTGTGATTGGTGATAAATGTGAGTATGTTGGTTGTAAAAAAAAACCTTTATCTAGGCAAAAAATGTATGGAATTTTATTTCATCTAGTACCACTGTGTCAAGTAGCCTTGTGCTTAAAACATGTATGGGGTACCTGTTAAAAAAACGTACTCGAAGGCAGGCCGATTTTTGCCCGAATTCAAAGGAAATGCCCGAATCTGTATAACAACATTTATTCATATTAGCAATACTGCTAAACAGCTAAATAGGATTGATAACGAATAACTATGCATTTTTGCATGGATTACAACCAATATTGTGGGTAGAATGATGGAAATATATGGTAAAAAGGTTTTAGGCCAACTAATTTTGCCCGAATTTCTCTATCGTTTTTACCCGAATGTGATAATTTGCTCCAGCACTGTGGGGCATTGCGTCCCGTCTCGTACGCTTATGGCCCTACAGATGATTACGATTATGATGACGATTCCGATGATGAATTAAGACGTATCATACAGTCTACAGAATACCAGCTTCAAAACTACAACGACTGTATTAAATATATGTCCATCATTCTGAAATAAAGAAATAAATCATATTAACAATAACAATCAGAACACGATCATTAATAATAATAATAATAATAATAATAATAATAATAACAATAAATAATGATAATAATAATAAAAACAACAAACACATGATGTATTTTTATTTGTATGTAATATTTAGAATTTTACCGAAAACACAGAAAATGTATAATGCATTTTACCACTGAGTTTAGTTATTAACAAGCTGGATTTTTATTCAGTAAAAGAAGCACTGATGGTATAAATGTCATCAGTAAAACACTAATTGTTTTGATACCAAAAGCTAACAATAGAATAGAATAGAATAGAATAGAATAGAATAGATGTTTAACGACACCCCAGGACGAAAAATACATCGGCTATTGGGTGTCAAACTAAATCGAAAACATTAAGCCAAAAGCTAACAATAAAAGCAACAAAACCCACCAAAAATATAAATTCACAAACGCAACATGCATAAAGTATTAAGCTTACCGTTAATCTGAGTTGTATTTTCATAAACTTTAAGTTCATCGTTCTGGTTTCTAGTGAGGGATTATTACTGGTTTCACTGGCCTCAGTACTCGATTCGTCGCCTGCAAATATATTCACCACAAATTGCTGGTCAGACCAAAACCTGTCTGGCTCTGCTAAGCATCTACACTGCAGGTGGTTTTAGGAACGGTGGAAACAAGTAGACATTGGGGGTGTCAAATCAAGGGCACAAACAGTTTTTAGGGTCTCCGGGGGTATGCTCCCCCGTAAAAGATTGAAAATTTGATGTCCTGAAATGCAATTTCTTGCATTCTACAAGTAAAATTCATTTCTGCCTTAAGATTTACTTTTAAGAATATTTTTGATTCAGAATTATTGCTGCGGTTAGAGGTCCCCAAGCCACCCTGCTCCGCCGTGCCTGGGTTTGTTTGTTTGCGGGTTTTTTCTTTCGCTTTTTTAATCAAATTAAATTATATATTAAAACCACAAGTTCTGGAGTTCCAGCCAGTGCACCACGATTGGTATATCAAAGGCCGTGGTATGTACTATCCTTCCTGCAAAAAATAACCATGCTAAATAATAAGTATACTGGCACTATAATACTTGGAAAATCTGTACACTAAGCAATCGGAAAATAAAAGAGATATCTTTTCTTACAAACCTCGAGTGTGTTCAAGGTCCTCATAGACAGCTGTATCTTGTACTGTAGTGTTTGGCTGTCTAAAATAAAATACAACCGAAACCAATTTAAAAAAAAATCAAAATCACAACATACGAACGTTATATTGTTTATTAACACTTATAAAGTTTGTTTAAACAATGCTACAATTTGAACACATTTGAATTAAACAAATGTAATGTTTGAAGGAATAAACTTGAAGATTGTATATGTATAACATTAGCCATTACACTAACGGGTGTGTACGGAAAAGCATTAAGCCAAGTTTAATCGTAGAAATATTGTATTAGTCTGAAACATCTTACAATGTGACAAACTCAGGAATGTCCCTTTAACTAGAAACTTCGAGATACTAACTTGAAATTTCCAGTGACTATCTCGAATATTCGAGACATTAACTTGAAATTTCCAGTTACTATCTTGATATTTAAAGATAGTATCTCGAAATTTCAAGATAGTAACTAGAAATTTCAAGTTTCAAGTTAATGTCTCAAAATGTCTACTTGTCAACTCGGAAAACAATTTTTTTTTTCGCTTGGCCCCTATGCTCATCCGTAGGTATGTATGTTCTGTGTATGTTTTTTGTGTGTGAGTGTGTGTGTGTGGGGATGGGGGTGGGGGTGGGTGGGGGTAGGGTTGTTTAAATATGGTATATATAAAGGTAATTATTTTGTAACGTTTAAATATACGTGCGTAATATAGCTTGTTAAACGCAAGTTTGAGTTATCAGCAGTCTTTCATTATATTAAACCTTTTTTTCTTATTCTAAGGCATTCCGCCAGATATTTTGCACCCAGGTCAATTCACACCGGTTAATTTCCAATTGGCAATTCCCCATGGAACCCCCTGTACGTACCCCCCAGTCACCCCCCTCCTCACATAAATAAAACCAACTCTTTTAACAAAATTAAAACAATATACATGTTTAAATTATGTGTGTGTGTGTGTGTGTGTGTGTGCGTTTGCGAGTGTGTGTGTGTGGAGCAAACGTCCCCTACCCCCCCCCCCCCCCCCGCCGCTTCCTATGCCAGTACTTTATTGTGAACTTGTCTCCATGTTACCTAGTAGTGAGAAAAGTATTTCTATTCACTCTACTACTACTAGTAGTACATTTTGGTTTCTTTGCCTAATTATATGTTTCATGTCTTAATGCTTGTTCCTTCGAACACACTATAATACCTTGCGCATATTATTTAGGTTTTTTATTGGGGGATTTACCCAGGGGGAACTAACCGGTTAAAATATCCGGGGGATTTACTGATACCTCTATGTGTAGTATAACACATTACCTTGTAACGTATATGCGCTCCAATGTAGATTTAGCTAAAATAAAAAATAATGCATTTTAAAAATAAACTCATATATACCAATAACCAATATTACGTTATTTTGTAACACAGTGTCAAAAAATTACTTTTCATTAATACACGTTGCACCATAAATTGCTTCTTGTTTTTTTTAAAATCATATAATAATAATAATAATAATTATTATTATTATTATTATTGTTATATATTTTTAATTATTATTATCGTTTTACATCTATATACTTTATGGCAATCTGATGATTGAGAAATGGTTACTTTTTGTTTTCACAGCTGGATAAACCGGAAATTTTTTAAACCACGCCCATTCCCCAACGTGTTCCGAATCGCAATACATTAAACAAATTTTCAACTTGCGGGATTATTCAGTCAATTATATTTAGATATTTTGAAGAAAACATCGAACGATACAAAAAGCAATACCATTATGATATAGTCGAAGAGTCATATGCATTGATAAACAGTGAACACTAACGAAATGACACTCGATGAGCAAAAAGATATATAGGAGCTATAGTGTGTGGACTGGTTTGTTGTTGTTGTTGTTTTGTTTGGTTTACTCTTGCATGGACCAACAATAACTGCAGTGAAAGTTTTAAAGGGACATACCCTAGCTTTTAAACACGAAGGTATATTTTATTTTTTTACCTAGACCCTATTGTCCGAACCAAATTGTTAACAACTACGAAAAATTGCTCTCCTACCTTTAATTGCCGTTAGATTTCCTCCAAAGTTTGTCCAGACACAAATCTTGAAAAAAACATTACAATGACACAGATTCCACATACCAGATGATAACTATGTCACCTATATCGACTTCGCTGAGAGCGCATAGGGCAAAAAGCATTTAATTTTGTGCTAGCTGCCATTTTGACTTTTTATGGAATATTCTTCAAGAGGGGTGAAAGGATAGGACTTAATCTAACAAATGTTATGATATAAAAGCAAACATGACGTCATATTATTATTATTATTATTTTTTTAAATTATTATTATTTTTTTAATGATACCACTAGAGATCATTGGTTTCATATTAATTGTGTCACATACTTTGGAGGCTCTCACCCCTCTTTAAGAGTATTCCATAAACAAGCAACATGGCAGACGGCAAAAAACTGCATGTATTTTTCCCTATGCAATCTCAGCAAAGACGATATCGGCGACATCGTTGCAGTCTCATGTGTGGAATCTGTATATTTGTAGTGGTTTTTTTGCGATTTGTGTCTGGACAAACTTTGGAGGAAATCTAACGGCAATTAAAGGTAGGAGAGTAATTTTTTGTAGTTGTTAACAATTTGGTTCGGACAATAGTTCAACTCGTAAAAATGGACACTAAGTTTGTGTTAATTTACAAACCTGTAGTAAACAGAGTGAAACAAGAGTCTGTGACGTTGAAATACCCTTACAAATAGACTAAAACGCGACTACATAACCGTTACTTCTCAGACGCACGTACGTTTTTTTTTTAAAATATGAAAAAAACATTTTATGGTATCCTCGCGGTATGGAGTTTGACGCAGATAAGCAACGATCTCTTATCAATAAAAAATACTTCCGTCAACAAAAATTTCTGCATTTGACGTCATAGCATTTCTTTGATGACGCACAATTGCTATTTAAAGATAGCGCGCAAAATACATACCGCGTCATAATAGATACTGAGACGATATTAGAAACACATGGATGATCAGAAACACTTCGGTTGTATGGAAATAGGTAAACTAAACAATAAAATACAAGTAATATTTGATATCAGTGATCGTAAACGGCTCATATAGTGAAAAATATTCCTTACACTGGGGTCTGTTCCTTTAAGACATCTTTAAATTTATATTTATAACAGAGATTTGTTATTTAGCATGCAAGCATATACATAATTTATATTTATAACAGAGATTTGTTATTTAGCATGCAAGCATATACATAATTTATATTTATAACAGAGATTTGTTATTTAGCATGCAAGCATATACATAATTTATATTTATAACAGAGATTTGTTATTTAGCATGCAAGCATATACATAATTTATATTTATAATAGACATTTGTTATTTAGCATGCAAGCATATACATAATTTTGTGAGTTGTTTGAATGAATGTTAGATTTACAGAAAACACCACCTTCCGATTAAAGCCCAGGTGTACCTTTTCAAATCAACCAGTATAACAATATGATTCCACCGAAGACAACAATTATCGCCACCATTATTGCAACTCCAATACCAATGCCTGATCCTAATGAATTGTCTTCCGCTGTGATTTGTGCTATAAGTAAATATATACAATAGACGTGATAGAGAATATAATGTATCTTTTTTAAAAGCTATTATTGAACATATGATCGGTTGCTTGCAACATATACTGAATGATTTTTACATGACACACACGCACACGCACACACGCATTTACATGTCAACATTTATACATTGTGTACATCTTAAAGACTTAATACTGACGGAACAAATTCACAAAAAAACCCTGCCTAACTGAACAGTTAAATTGTTTTAACAACAGTCACGACGAATTACCTGACCACCAAAACACTTATCTTGGTTAAGAGTACTGAATAATAATTATTTTTATATTATTTATTTATTTATTTTTATTTTTATTGTATTTTTGGACATTACAATCATGGATGATGATGAGGTGAATGGTGAAGCCGCAGTATTTCCATTTCGGTATGGGACTACTGGACAGGTCCGTGCTCCACGCTTGTTGTCAGTTGGACTATCTCGGTATCACCCGAGCCCGTGGTACACGGAACCTGCAGTGCATGCCGGGTAATCCTTCCTCATGTGGGGTCATACACTCGGGAGACACACCCATATTCGCACCCATGAAGTGGGTTAAACTCGGTGTATGTGGCCTTACACCTACCCATTAAGCCTAGCGGTGCACTCACTCTGGGTTAGAGCCGGTGTAAACGGAATGCAGGTCCGCCGGAACCGAGGTCCGCCTGGACTCTATCTCCTAGCAATGCAAGTCCTAGGTCTAGCATGACTAGGTATGGAAGTCCTAAGACTTACGTTCCTTGGGAATGCAGGTCCGCCTACTAGGAATTCAAGACCTAGCCGGACCTGCATTCCTAGAAAACCGAAATACAGGTCCTATAGCTTACATGTATGCAAATAAAAATGCAGTTACACAATTTAAAACAGTTCAATTTATTAATTGTTTTATTCAGTTTTACGTGTCTTGGCTGCAGGCACATCCCGTCCACACTTTCAAATTGGCACCGTTTATGGCACTTTTTAAAATAATTCCATCTGTTGTCGACAGCAAGTATGATCCGCTTTTTGTTACCCCTCTGATGACGTATGGCCCAATCCAAGGTTTCTCCCCCTTACCACCTATGCGGTCCTGGCGTCTTAAGTTTTTTTTTTAAACCTACGTTCCTACTGGTAAATTCTGAAAAATACAATTTAATTTTTATACATTAATAATAGGAAGTTACATTTAAAGTCATTTCATGATACCTTTATTCATACTAAATATATATATAATAAGTATAATTGTAAAAATATGGTTTCATTGAAACAGGTGTTTTCAAAACAATTATTTCACATTGTTTTCTAAAAACATTAATATAGTTAGCATATACTTTTTAAGACATACTTGAAAAATTGCATAAATAATGTAACATGTACGCATAATGAATAGCTACCAATTTTAAATATTTTTAGTTTTTATATACTTGTTTCACCTCCTGATTCGTATGTCGTTGGTCATAGTTCCTTTTTTGTCTTGTTTGGGCTTCCTTGATGTTGTTTACAGCTCTTTTGCCTGTGACTTTCGTTATTGTCTCCACTCTCTTCCCAATTTCTGCTTGAAGTGTTTCATCGGAAACTGTGGCCTCCATCTCATCGTCTGAATTTCCAACATCATCGGGCATCATTGGTTCCCTATAATAAGTGTGTACTTGATGCAATAATGTGTCCCATTCTGCATCACCGTCGAGCTTCAAAAGCATGTTCTCCAGTGTTTGGTTAAATCTCTCTGAAATAGAACACATTGAGTTATCACTTTAACTACAATCTAAACGGATAACACGCATCTCATACAACAAAACGTTCTTTCACAACGTATCTTTATCAATTCACAAATTCTGTTGGTTTACATTGTGTTTTTACATATGATACAGAAATTTAAATATACATGTATATTAAACCATAACTACACTAATATATAATGATGTTATTTATTTGACAAAGGTCTTTGGCCAAGATGTTAGGAAGCGGTGTTTTTATATATGTCATTCGAGTTATTATTCTAACGATTATCACAATCGATATTTAATACTACAGTAAACGTGTAACAATAATAATAAAACGTTATAATAGGATGGCCCAAACTGATGTAGAAACAAGTTTACTTAGCATGTACAGAGTGTATGTATACAGTGTGTATGTATACTACCTGACAGTCCATTACACTGCGGGTGGTAGGCGGTGGTGCGGCGGTGTACAACTTTTAGAGCATCTGTAATAGCATCGACGACGTCATTGTTGAACTCACGACCCTGATCGCTGATAAGTTTTTCGGGAAAACCAAAGCTGAATTAAAGTATTACATTTAAATTCAGTAGTGAAAACATTACATTTATTAATATTTATTTAGTTTGTAAAAAATAAAACATTCACTACATTATTTGCATACATTTTTATTATTAATAAGAGATGCACATTTGTATGCATTAAAGGAATTAATAATACGCACCATTGTTTTAAAATAATGCTCATGAATTTTCATTTCATTTTTCAAATAATAGGAATGATGTTTTGCATTTAACGACGCACTCAACATATTTTAATTACGGTTATTTGGCGTCACACATGTGGTTAAGGACCACAGATATTCTGAAAGAGGAAATGCTCTGTCGCCACCATATGGGCTACTATTTCCGATTAGCAGCTAGGGATATTTTATAGGCACCATCCCACATACAGGATAGTACATACCACATCCTGTTACACCAGTTGTGGAGCACTGGCTGGAATGAATAATTTAATAAAGTTACCATAAAAATAGCTCCAGTAAAAACTCGGCAACACCAGATGCTTGCTTCGTTGGCAAAGCTTTTGCCTGAGCCCACTTTGTGTAATAGCACGTCACCGTACAAATATATTTGTTCCCATTGTCAGTTTCCCTCAGAGGGCCAACCAAATCTACGCCGATCTATAAAATATAATTTTAATAATCTTTATATTTGCATGAACCATTTTTTTTTTTTTAAATGTACGTAATATTTTGTAATTGACTTGGAAAGAATGTTAACCTTTTGTAAATATCTGGTATCATCGATAGCTTAACAAAAAGTAAAATTTGTTTTATTTAACGACGCCTCTAGAGCACATTGATTTTCATGTTATCATCGGCTATTGGACGTCAAACATATGAATCTTTTATATGCACTTTTCCACAGACAGAACAGTACATACCACTTCCATTATTATACTAATCATGTGGCACTGCTGGTTGCAACGGAAAAAGGCCTAATTATAGACATCCACTGAGGAGGATACATCCTGCGATCTCAGCACCTCAAGCGAACGCTCTATCCTCTGAGATAATCACGCATCCCCCCCAACCCCCCCCCCCCCCCCCCCCCCCCCCCCCTCCACCCAATGGTTTGACAATTACTAATGTGAATATTTAAAACATAATGATAATGTGTAAAGTGTATGAGAACGAGTGAATCAGTATCTTCAAAACATTTATTATAAATAACTTACTGTTCGCCAAGCTTCGGGCTTTGTCACAGGAATGAGGTGTAGGAGTGGGGCAACTTTACTGGGTTTCCTGTTGACCCGCTGACATCTTTCACAGGCCTGGAGAAATTGCGTAACGTCAGTAACAAGGTTTGGCCACCAATATCTTTTTTGAATCTTGTCTAGTTTTATCTCTGCCAAAATGACCACCTAAAAGGAACAACATTGAGATTTATTAAGTTTTATAATATTTATTAGGATATATATTTTTCAATTTATGCAATATAATTTAATTGGTAAAATTAATACGCATTCAAAATAATATTTTTATATAATTATGCAGACGTATTTTCACGGGGATTCTACAATACCCGTAACTGAATGAAACACGATTGTCCAAATATCTCTCCTAACTGTATATCTATTAGATCTCTCTGTAACAGGCAGTATACCCGCTGTGGCTCGTCTCTAGGTATGATCAGAGATACGATCTTATATAAAGTATATATGATTATAGCACGTTTAGTTCACTAGAAAACACAACAAAAACAATACACTTTGGAATCTGTATTAACCTACGCTGACAAATGTACTGCCGCAGTAGTTAATTAATAACAACAATAATAACAACCCAGAACTGATCACTTAATTAGTTAATCTCTAGGTGTCTAGTTTACACAATATGCTGATCACTTCACCGTGACACAACACCCATACGTGTGATAATTGAGAAAAGCTAACACACACACGTGTAATAATGGAGAATCGCTTCCAGGGGAACTTAATTAATAAAGGAATTACAACACTATTCCTAACTGGTTAATTTTTAATTAACCCTAACTACTCATTCAATAACCTTGTAATACAGAATTAATACTGGTACTTATCACAATAAAGACAATAACCTACAGTTTACCTAGGTCTTCTAGGATGACTGGCTAAGCTTTATATTACCAAATACTTGTATAACTATAGAACAGTAAGACTACGATTTACTTCGTCAGATGACCGAAGACACTGTCTAAATAATGTTGGTATAATACAGTATTAAAATATTTAAAAGTCACATCAATCACATCAAGGTTATACAACAGAGCAGAAATAATATATTTACCAAAGTCCAAATGGACTAACGTCCTTTTTGCTTCTCCTCATAACTCTAAAACACTAGCTATTTATTATAAATGGAATATCGCCTGGGGGTACATCGCGGCACCGAATCTTATCATCTGATATTCCACCTCTCCCAGAGTCGGTATATTTTTCTCTGATCGTCAGACTGGCTGTCGCTATCGCCAAATCACGGTTGTAAAAACCGCACTCGCAGAGGTATTACGTAACTACTCGCCACATGGCCTCCGCACCTGGTTAAGTGTGTACGGTCTCGCGGAGGTATTACGTAACAAATTGCCCATCTGGGCTTAAGTGCAATTTGGAACTGCACACGGCCTTCTAAAACAATTAATATCGCCACAGGCGAAAACAAAATTAAGAGCATGTACCGTCGCACACCCCCACCTCAAAAAGGATATTTCCTCTACTCTAGGAATAGGGAAATATACTACATTAAAACAAAAAGTGCGTTAACCGACGCATCCGGGCATTTATAACACATGTAATAATAAGGTGACTACCAGTAATCACACTGAGTCTCTGAGTCCCTGGTATACAAATAAAATATATAAAAACAAAACAGAAATCAAGAATGTCAACACATTATCATAACGTTCAACTTCGGGACAGGGCATCAGCGATTACATTGGATGTGCCCTTGATATGTTCAATGGTAATTGGGTATTCTTGCAGAAGAAGACTCCACCTCAAAACTCTCTGGTTGGTGGCTTTCATTCTGTGAATGAAGGTAAGCGGATTATGATCAGTAAAGACCACCACTTGATGCACTGCCGATTTCACGTAGATCTGAAAATGCTTCAGAGCTTGTACCATGGCCAAAGCTTCCTTCTCTATAGTGGAATAGTTCACCTGGTGTTTGTCAAACTTTTTGGAGAAGAAACTTACAGGATGGTCCAGTCCATTTTCGTCTTCCTGGAACAGAACAGCTCCAGCTCCCACGTCACTGGCATCCACAGCTAGCTTGAACGGCATTCGGTAGTCTGGTGCTGCCATCACGGGAGACGAGTAGCGCCTCTGCTTGAGACGGTTGAATGATTTCTCGCATTCACCTGACCACTGGAACTTCGTTTCTTTCTTTTTCAGTGTCGCACGTTTTCCAGGTTTTCTCCGATAGGCATGCTGTCGAATCGGTGTAGCGTTGGGTTCCAGGCACACATCCTGGCTTAAGGTATTAGTAACCGTTGGAAGGTCCTGACAAATGGAAACATTGTCTTGAATCAGCGTGGTCAACTTTTCTCGCTGGGGGTTCAAGTCTGCTAGAATCTGGCTGTTGGCCAACTTGACCTCTGCAGTCTTGACGTCATCACAGGAAATTGAGTGACTCTCAATTTGGACTGGTATCACTGGAACTATCGGCAGTCTGTCAAAATAACCTTTTAGCAAATTGATGTGACAATACCTACTTTTCCTAACCCTATCAGGAGTGTTTATCACATACCCTGTCTCATTAACCCGTTTGTGCACAACATAGGGACCGAAATACCTGTTCTGTAATGAACCCCGTTTAATGGGAAGGTACAGCAGCACTTTATGCCCTGGTTTAAATTCCTGACTCTTAGCCTTCCTATCAAACATTGATTTTATTTTGCTCTGAGCATAGCTCAGATACTTCCTAGTCAGTTCGGTCGCCTGCCACAACCTATCTCTAACTCTCCCTACATAAATCAGCAGGTTTTCGGCATTATCCTTGTCTAACCAACTATCTTTTACCAATTTGAGAGGGCCTCGGGCTGAATGCCCATAGACCAACTCAAATGGGGTGAATCCTAAGGATTCTTGCTTAGCACCCCGTGCTGCGAACAACACGAAAGGAATTGACTGGTCCCAGTCAGTACCATTGTCGAAACAATGGCAGCGGAGGATACTTTTCATGCTCTGGTGGAAACGTTCTTTGGCGCCCTGGCTCTCAGGGTGGAATGCAGCAGAACGAATCTGTCGTATATCTAACATAGACAGTACTTGCTGGATTAACTTGCTCATAAAGTTCGTACCCCGGTCGCTTTGAATTTCACCTGGTAAACCCGTGTACATGAAGTACTTAAGCAGCGCACTAGCTACTACAGACGCAGTAACCTTCCTTAAGGGAATCGCCTCTGGAAAACGCGTAGTTAAGCACATAATTGTAAACAAGAATTGGTTGCCTGAACGCGTTTTCGGTAATGGCCCCACGACATCTATCAACACTTTTGAAAAAGCTTCCCCAACTATGGGAACCTTCTGCAGGAGATAGGGAGGAATTAGCTGATTTGGTTTGCCCACAACCTGACACACATGACATGACATACAATGCTTACTGACATCGGCAAACATTCCCTTCCAATAAAACTCTGATGCAAGTTTACTGTGAGTTTTATTCTGCCCTAAGTGGCCAGCAAACACGTCCTCATGTGCTAACAATAACAATGACGTACGGTACTTAGAGGGCACCACAATTCTACATCTTGTCACACATTCCTCACTATCAGGCACAACCTTTTCCACACTCTTATTCATTAACACTCCCATGTCCATATAATACCCTGACATCTGATCCTCCATCTCACCCTCAGTTAACAAGGTAGTGCGAGCTGCCAACAAACTTGGATCAGCCCCCTGCTCTAGGATTAACTCTTGTCTATTACAAGGTAAGTCCCCCCTATCAAACACAACTGGTTCATTTCCCCTCTGCGGGAGATCAACAGGTTCCACTACATTTAATTCCTCAGTTGACTTATCTACCATTTTACTGATAACCTCATCCACTCCAATTTCATGGCTCACACACGTATCAGACAAATCACAAATATCCTCTGGGTCTCGTGCTAACCTACTGGCCATAGCCCTAGTCATTACACACGCAGGATAACTAACCTCATCAACCTCATACTCTTTTACTCGTAAAGGGCTGTCTTTAATTAACAACTGGTCACATTTCGGCTGACAACACTGACTAGTCAAATCATTTCCCAACAAAACTCCTATGTTTTCAATGGGCAAGTCCTTCACAACACCCATAATGATTGGTCCCGTCACAAACTTCGAACACAAGAAAACGTTATGTAACCGGACAACCATATTTTCTCCAGTAACTGAGGTTAAAGCCAAACTACGTCCTGTATCTGAATTTTCAATACCAGCTAAACACTCTTGCGTGATCAGACTCTGACTACACCCGGTATCTCTATAGATTGATATTGCCTTAGGACTCAATTCTTGTTTCACATCACAAACCATACCAGTGGACACATACGGGTTTACTTTCTCTGCCATGGGACTAACCATTAACTCTCTCGCTAACGGAGCTGACCTCACTAAACCGACCACTTGCGCATTATCGCGTTTCCTTTTAAAACAGTCCCCGTAAAGGTGGTTATCCTTTTTACAGTAACTGCAATGTGGACGAAAAGTTCGTGCATTGGCTGATAATGCAGGCTTATCCTTACTTTGCCCACCAGGTGCATTCCTTGCCTGACTAGCTGACCAACTAGATGACTCTCCCCGATAGTTACTTTCCCGGGAAAAACCTGGCTGAAATTTCTTCTTATCACCTTGTTGTATAGAGCTACCCTGTACTGCCTGAACTTTGTGTATTAACACGTAATCATCTGCCACTATGCCTGCCTCCTCTATCTTATTGACATCACGATCCTCTAAATGAATACGTAAGCTAACTGGTAATCCATTTTTAATGTCCTGTAAGATCAACAACTCCCGTAACTCGGTATATGACTCTACCTGATGAGACACCACCCATTTATCAAACCTCCCTGCCTTCTTAGCCACAAACTCACTATAAGACTGACCCTGCGTTTTTCTCAACTCGCTATACCATAAACGATAATCCTCAGGTCGTAATTCATAAGCCCTCAATACTGCCGCCTTAACTAGGTCGTACTGACTTGCTCGCTCATCACTTATTGAATTATAAGCTACACTAGCCTTCCCCTTAAACTTAGACACGGCTAACAATGTCCACTTAGACTGCGACCAATTTAGCTGCTTAGCGGCCCGTTCAAAAAGTTGAAAGAACATATCTACCTCCTGGTCATCAAATACAGGCACTGATCTATAAGCCTTCGCAATGTTAAAACCATTTCCTGCCTCACGTCTAACTTCTTCAGTATTCAACTTTAACTCATGTTCCACTTTTAATTTTGCTAAATGGAATTCTCTATCCCTATCTCTCTCTCTTCTCTCTCTCTCTCTCTCTCTCTCTCTCTCTCTCTCTCTCTCTCTCTCTCTCTCTCTCTCTCTCTCTCTCTCTCTCTCTCTCTCTCTCTCTCTCTCTCTCTCTCTCTCTCTCTCTCTCTCTCTCTCTCTCTCTCTCTATCTCTCTCTCTCTTCTCTATCCTTCTCTCTATGTTCCCTATCCTTCTCTCTATCTTCCCTATGTCTATCTCTCTCTTCTCTATCCCTCTCTTCTTTTTCTCTCTCTCTCTCTCTCTCTCTCTCTCTCTCTCTCCTCTCTCTCTCTCTCTCTCTCTCTCACTCTCTCTCTCTCTCTCTCTCTCTCTCTCTCTCTCTCTCTCTCTCTCTCTCTCTCTCTAATGCACGTTCTTCTCTTTCGTACTCAAGCTTTTTAAAAGCTAATTGTTGTTCCACACTTAACTCATTTATCTCTATCTCTGGAACAATCTCACTGTCTTCCATAACAGGACTATCACCAAAAACTTCCTGGATAATAATTGTCCTTATATCTCCTAAGGTTTTAGCTGATGTTAAATCAATTTCTCGCTCACCCGCGATTTCAACTAATTCGGCCTTACGTGCTCGTTTAATCTCCACTACACTGAGCGTAGGCCTATCCAGCAAATTCTTATCCATGTTTAGATATGACGCACTTATTATTAATTAATTTTCTAGTGAACAACGTTGCTACTTCTAGTATTTGTAAAAATAATTGATAAAGCCCCCATTTACAAACAATACTTTTTTAAATGTGCATGTCCCGTTTCAGATCTGGGACGAGCGCCCCAATTTTCCACTCCTGTCACGGGGATTCTACAATACCCGTAACTGAATGAAACACGATTGTCCAAATATCTCTCCTAACTGTATATCTATTAGATCTCTCTGTAACAGGCAGTATACCCGCTGTGGCTCGTCTCTAGGTATGATCAGAGATACGATCTTATATATAGTATATATGATTATAGCACGTTTAGTTCACTAGAAAACACAACAAAAACACAATACACTTTGGAATCTGTATTAACCTACGCTGACAAATATACTGCCGCAATAGTTAATTAATAACAACAATAATAACAACCCAGAACTGATCACTAACACACACACGTGTAATAATGGAGAATCGCTCCCAGGGGAACTTAATTAATAAAGGAATTACAACACTATTCCTAACTGGTTAATTTTTAATTAACCCTAACTACTCATTCAATAACCTTGTAATACAGAATTAATACTGGTACTTATCACAATAAAGACAATAACCTACAGTTTACCTAGGTCTTCTAGGATGACTGGCTAAGCTTTATATTACCAAATACTCGTATAAATATAGAAGAGTAAGACTACGATTTACTTCGTCAGATGACCGAAGACACTGTCTAAATAATATTGGTATAATACAGTATTAAAATATTTAAAAGTCACATCAATCAAATCAAGGTTATACAACAGAGCAGAAATAATATATTTACCAAAGACCAAACGGACTAACGTTCCCTGAGAGCCGTCCTTTTTGCTTCTCCTCATAACTCTAAAACACTAGCTATTTATTATAAATCGAATATCGCCTGGCGGCACAGAATCTTATCATCTGATATTCCACTTCTCCCAGAGTCGGTATATTTTTCTCTGATCGTCAGACTGGCTGTCGCCATCGTCGCCAAATCACGGTTGTAAAAACCGCACTCGCAGAGGTATTACGTAACTACTCGCCACATGGCCTCCGCACCTGGCTAAGTGTGTACGGTCGCGCGGAGGTATTACATAGCAAGTTGCCCATCTGGGCTTAAGTGCAATTTGGAACTGCACACGACCTTCTAAAACAATTAATATCGCCACAGGCGAAAACAAAATTAAGAGCATGTACCGTCACACGTATACAATAATGGTATTTTAACATTACATTTAAAATAATGTATACATTTTATAAATTTATTAATTTTAATAAGTAGCTGCCTGCCTATACGTACCCAATGGGCTGGCGCGCATAGAATTCGAAGCTTCTTGAATGTATGTGTCATTCATTAGCACTTTTCGCCAGTTGTCAGTAACACCCGAAGAGTCCGTTCCATCTAGAAGATCGTCATTTTTCTTTTTGGTTTTTATTTTAAAATAAAGTATGACTTTATCAATCTGAAACAAAAAAACAATGACAACAATATACACATATTATAAAGTGCATTTTTTTATATTATAATAATTAAAAAAACTGTTTATTTAAAAAATATATATAAAGTTTTATTTACATAATTGCAAAACGGGTGCCCAGCCTTGGAAAGAAAGTGTAGCGGGCTTTGAGTATTATGAATGAAAGACTGGCGGACTTGGAGTACTAGGAATGAAAGTATGGCGGACTAGGAGTACTAGGAATGAAAGTCCGGCGGACTAGGAGTACTAGGAATGAAAGTCCGGCGGACTAGGAGTACTAGGAATGAGAGTCCGGCGGACTTGGAATATGAGGAATAGAGGTCTGATGGACAAACATTGTGAGAAATAAAAGTTACACACGCTATGACATATATGAAACTATACTTCATAATATTATGTTATAGTGCTTACTTTGAAGTTTGTTTTGGCTGTCCTTCTAATGGCCCGTTTCTTCGAGTTTGTCGTTCCCCTTTCGTAAAATCCATCTTGCAAATATGAATTTTTTTCTTGTATCGTTGGTTTGAAACGTTTTTGAGTTGTGTTTTCTGTCATATTGAAAGCACGAACATGTTTGTATGAAGGCGTTGGTTTATATACGTTTGGAAAAAGCAAGATGCACGCACTGGTTTCAACTTCCAATAAAAGTGTAATATGATAACAGACATTTTATCACGTGTGTATTGTGTAAAACATGTCAATAGATTAATATATATAAAACAATTTTTTTTACGTTGCTTTGAGATTCGAACCCATATCTATCGCATTCAGAACACTCCACTTATCCATTACACTACGAGAGAAAGCTGTCAGAAATCGGTTTTTTAATTCATGACTTTCTCATAACTTGTGCAGAAGCGTTCCCTATAACATACTGATTTCTATTAATAACCAAGCGGACCAGTATTACTGGCGGACAAGCGTTCCTTCCACTGCTGTGAAAGGATTTTAAGTCCGGTAGGAATACAAGTCCTAGGTGTACTATATAGAAACTTCAAAATTCCGGAATGCAAAGAGTGACTACCAAACCTGAAGAAAATGACTCAGATCAAACGGACGCTGCACGTGAACCCGATGAAATTGTGGATGAAGACCCCATGGAAGAACCCATGGATCAGACGGATGCTGCTCGAGAATATAAAACGGATGCTGCTCCCTACGATGATGATGCCTACGACGCCGATGACGAATGGGATGGCCTTTCGAGACATTACTTGTTCTGTCATCGACCCGAAATGAGAGGATTCTATACACGAATGCAGACATTTGGGTTGTGGCCCTTACAGTTATGCCAGAAACCGAGGGAGCTCGCCAAGGCCGGTTTCTTCTACACGGGAGACCATGATGCCGTTGTCTGTTACTGCTGTGGACTACGCGCCTACCGATGGCAGAGAATGGACGATCCAGTGATGGAAAATTACAGACTGTTCCCGAGATGTGAATAACGTGTTCAGACATTAAACACGTATTGCATGAGTGTGACACTTTTCGTTTTGTAAAATAAACTCGTGAATAACACGTTTTGTTTGTTATTAATTTAAGGGTGACCCTGTGTGTGTGTGTGTGTGTGTGTGTGTGTGTGTGTGTGTGTGTGTGTGTGTGTGTGTGTGTGTGTGTGTGTGTGAGAGTGTGTGGACCTGTGACTCTGAGTATGGCCCTGAGTGGCCCTGAGTGTGGCCCTGAGTGTGGCCCTGTGTGAGGCCCTGAGTGTGGTCCCGGGAGTGGCCCTGAGCCATGCACGAGCTATGCTTTGGGATGGGGGACTTCTGGCAATGGGGGATTTTTCATGCTAGTACCGGTGTAAAAGGAATGCAAGTCCTAGGAACCGAGATCCGCAGGACCTCCATACCTAAGGAACATTAGTCCTACCCGGACTTGCATTTAAACTTTGTGTGCATGCGTGAAATTGTAGAGAGTATAAATAAAAGGGTAATGGGTAACATCGTCATTTGAGGTAGAACACAGAGAAGCAACATGTCAGACCAGTACAAGTTATATGTACCCGACGTGGATAAGTGGACCCGTTTCTACAAGTTGCAAGCAGAAGGTAAACTTCAACCTAATTTTCCAGTGCAACGTGGTGGGAAAAGTCAGATGATGTACAGTGTAGATCGATGTCTAGAACTGTATGACCCTACATGGAAAAAAGAAAAAGAGGAACAGAACAAGCCCCCGGCACCCAAAGTCGTCATGGTGTCCCCAACACAACAGGTGGTAGAGCAAGCCAAGGCCGAGCAGAAACGGAAACGTGAAGAGAGTGGCGTGAAACAGAAACGACGAGAGCAGACTGGGCAAAAACGGCACAAGCATTTCTGAGAAGACTATAAAAGGAGGCATGGCAGTTTCAACATCGCCAGTTCACGTCGAATACTTCAACAGTCAACATCATGAATCAGTGTCACATTTGCGAAAAAAAATATGTTAGGACCCACGACCTAATTCGGCACATACGAAATAAACATGGACTCTTGGAATCTGAAAATAAGCCTTCCCAGCAGCAGCAGCAGCAGCAGCATCAGCAGAAGCAGCAACAGCAGCAGCAGCAGGAACAGCAGCAGCAGCAGCAGAAGCAACAGCAGCAGCAGAAGCAGCAGCAGCAGCAGCAGCCCTTAAGATTGTTACATCCGTTCACCATGATCGTGTCGGGACCCACGTCGTGTGGAAAAACATTTTTGTTGTACAAACTGCTAAGGGATGGTAAAATCCACCCGCCTCCACAGCACATCATCTGGCTCTACAAACGATGGCAATCTTCCTATGATACGATCAAAATGGTTGCTCGAGTAAAATTTGTTCAAGGCATACCCGAGAATTTGGAAAAGGATCGTTATTTGGATCCCAGAGTCAGAAATCTCATCGTGTTGGACGACCTGATGTCTACAGCTGGAAAAGACTCTCGTATCACCAATCTGTTCACGGAAGGAAGTCATCACAGAAACCTCTCGGTGATTGCCATCAACCAGAACCTCTATAACAGCAAGGACCCGACACAGAGAAGAAACTGTCATTACCTGGCACTGTTTAACAACCCCATCGACAAGCAGCAAGTCCTAACCTTGGCACAGCAGATGTATCCTGGAAATACTCGTCATTTCATGCAACGGTTTGAGGAAGCTACCCACAGGCCCTACGGATATCTCTTGGTGGACTTGAAACCGACCACGCCCGAACATTGGCGCCTTCGACCTAATGGTTTAGAGACGGGGCCGTCCGAATGGTATAAAAGCACGAACGTAACGGCGAATGTCTCAGAAGAGTTTCAACCACCGTCGGAGAAAGAGCTCTACGTGCAAATCATGCAAAGAAACGCATTCAAGAGAAAACTACCAGGCGTACCCGCCTACGAAAGTGACGACGACGAAGAAGAAGATGATGTAGAGCCCTATCTGAAAAAGGTCAAGAGGATGCAGTCTTGCGATATGTGTGGTCTGGTCTTTAAAGACGGGAGTGACTTGCAGCAACATGTGAAAACGTGCGAGGAGGGAAATGAAGAGCCGTCGCCCGACTTGGAAAACGAAGGCATTCGTCTCATGGTGGAACGTGAATTCGACATCAATCGTGATTATCTCCAAAGCAAGAGGAAACGCTACGAAGATAAAAACATGTCCCAAGATGCCATCGAAAGAAACATGAAGACACTGCAATGGAAGTTATTTAAAGACACGTACTCTCGCTTTCTGAAGTATATGCATTACTTTGACAAAGGCCCCAACACGAGAAAAATTCTTCAGTTTTTGAATCCAGACAGAGATGTGAAATCTCAAATTCGTTCTAAATTAAATCAGTATCGTTCATGGATTGGCGAATATTTGGATGAACTAGACGATGACGATACCGATGATGATGATACTGATGATGAGCACGACGAAGATGAAGAGAAATGAACACTCATATTATTCACATATCGCCCTTAAGGCCTCTCGATGTAACCCAATGTGTGTCCATTGCATGTGTAGTTGTCTCTAGAAAGATCAGCGATTGTACTTTAGAAATAAAAAATAAATAAAAACCAAACCATTGCGTTTGTACTACTTGTTAAACCCATGGCCGCGCGCGTGTCGCCGACTTACACTAATGGATTAATCACGTGTGACATATCGTCTCTCTCTCTCTCTCTCTCTCTCTCTCTCTCTCTCTCTCTCTCTCTCTCTCTCTCTCTCTCTCTCTCTCTCTCAACCATTGCGTTTGTTTTTTGTTTACTCTATAACTAGATTTGTGATTGAATATTTCTGCCGCTACTTTATAGTAGCAAGAGTTGTGTGTACAGGACAGCACATACCACGACCTTTGATATACCAGACATAATATACTGGTTGTTTATAAAGGCTTGTACTCTTGGGAAATACTCGTGTTTAAAATGCAGTTAAAAGAGCATAGGTTAGGTTGGAGCGTCACACGTTCTTTGTTCATAGCAATGGGATGGGAGTGTTTCACACACACACGCACGCACGCACGCACGCACGCACGCACAAAAAGTTTGTATTTAATTATGAAATACTGGCCCCATAAGGGGTATGAGATTGTGTATATAAAAGATCCCTTGCTACTCATGGAAAAAATGTAGCGGGTTTCCTCTCTAAAACTGTCAAAATTATGTTTTTCATCCAATAACCAATGATTCGTAAATCAATGTCCTCTAGTGATGTCGCTAAACACAAACAAACTTTGACGGTCAGTGGGCATACCTTAAGACGGGCACGCGTCGGTATGTCTTTTGCAGTTCACCTGGTTTCATAAACATTCGGAGAGGCGTAATAAAATGCCTTTGTATGAGGGCTGATGAAGAGGTCTGATAAAGTACTCCTCTATTATAAAGCGAATGAATGAATGGCTGAATGACGGCAACAAAGAAAACGTCGACAATTTGCTAAAGAAATACAAATGAATGAAAATCATCACACACGCATTTTGTCTGGCGAAATGAAAGCCTCACTTTAAACCAAACAGTCAGCAAACAGTTACAGTCCTTCCCCACGAGACATATTTTAACGGCTATTATTTTGGGTGTCTAGAATAAAACACTGTGAAAAAAACATCCACGTGTATGTCCACTGTGAATACAAAAAAACCCAAACACAATAGACGTTATACAATGAAGCCAAAACCAACGTCACTTACACCTGGCCTGTACATATTGTTATTATTAATTGTTGTTGTTTCTTTGCTTTTATTTGTTTGCTGACACCAGTTTGTTTGGTAATATGCAATACATTGAATTGAATACACCATGATCGCACACCTGCACCAAGGTCATTGTCTCCTACACAAAGGCCATTGTTTCCTCCATGGCCATTGTCTCCTATACAAAGACCATTGTGTCATTGTTTCCTTGACCATTGTTTCCTATCGAGACCATACACCTGCACCCACCACTACAAAGGCCCCTTGTTTCACACACACAATACCATTGTGCCATTGTTTCCCACACAAAAGACCATTGTGTCATTGTTTCCTTGACCATTGTTTCCTACCGAGGTCACACACCTGCACCCACCTATACAAAGGCCATTGTTTCCTACACAAAAGCCCATTGTCCCCTACCAAGGTCACGTGATCACGGGAAAGTAGGTCTTGGCCCCATACAGGCCTTAATACTACTGTTGAAATGAATTAAATGAATTGACCAAAAGTAAACTCTCATATAACTTTGCATTGTTTAGTATTTAAAATAGGAATTATGATGTTCATAACCGATATACTGTTAAAAATTACCGTCAGTTAAAACCTTCTGAGCAGGTGTGTATCGTTTTTGTCCCTCTCTGTTATAGGCTAAAACTCGGACAAAATATGGCGTCTTTGGTCGCAGATTTGATATTGAAGCTCCGTGGACCTTTTTGACACCTCTTTCTTGAAACACTTCAGTGAGGTTTTCCCACACAGCCATTCCATCTCTCCTGTACTGCACTAGGAATGTCTGAGGTAGCCCGCCATTGAATTCCTCTATCCAAGCCACTGCGATTGTAGAAGGACCAATTCGCCATACAATGACGTCAGAAGGAACACTCGGTGGACCTATTTATAAAAGTAATATATCACAAACAAACATTCTAGCTTTTATCAAATCAAAGCAATTAAAACTTAAGGCTCGTTTTGTGAATAATCAAACAGGATGCAAAAAGTTCCAGTAGTTAAAAGTATCTCAATAGACACTTTGTGGCTTTAATCCGGGTTGTACTTGAATTCCTCTGATGGACAATAACATTCCACATACTCTATGCATTACCTGACTCGGTAGTAATTATATTTATAAAATGTGTTGTGCATATATAATCTTAAAAAACTGATATGACTTTGAAAATGTTTTGTTTGTTTTGCTTAACAACACCACTAGAGCACATTGATGTATTCATCATCGGCTATTGGATGCGAAGCATGAGTTATCCAAGTTCTTTTTCAGTTATCAAAGGGTTGTAATTTTGTTTTCAGTCTGTATAATTTTATATCATCACGTCTGTCTGAGCATACGAAGACGACGACGACGAAGAAGAATATCATTACATGATGTCTGTTCAATATAATTATATGTTGTTAGAGAAGTGCGTAGAAGTGCATGGTTATGTTTTTGGTGTCTAGGTGCCTTATTTACGTTTTTGTACGATAACAAGTACATATGTTTTTGGGTTTTTTTTACTTAAAGTAATGTCTGTATTAATTGTGTAATAACATTTTAACCATATAAAAGTCATGAGGTAGAAGCAAACAGAGGAATCTGGTATAGGTTTCAAATTAGAATTGGACTTCGAGCTATACATATGTTAATGTATTATAAAATATACAAACATGTAGTCGCTAGCTATATGATGTCTTTAAACACGGATACCATGGAGCTAGTCAAAATGTGATATGTGAAATGTACCTACATACTGAGCACATAATTCTATAAATCATTTCGTGCAGTATGCAGGCTGTGTAGGACGAATGTGTCATCCTGGGGAATAGAAATACTCTGACAGACAAAACAAAACATCATGATCTGCATTATACAGATATAAGACTTTGGTGTGTGTAACAGTTTTGTCATTCAGATGTAAATATAATGATCCATATAATATAATTAAACAAATAACTTACTGCTTAACTGCAGACTAAATGTGTTGCTGCGTGTTGCACCTGCAAATTCAAGTAAACACCACCAATCAGTAGCATCACGTTCTGTAGTTCTGTTGATCTTCAGATAATAATTCTTAGTGGTGGACAAGCTGCTGTCTGTTCCACTTCCACAGGATGCAGTGTAACCTGATGGTGCTGGATTCCACACAGAGCATGACGCCTTATTCTGGTACAGGGACGCAAATGCATAAGATTGTGTTTTCTTAAAGAAAGAAACAATATCTCTGAAACCAGAGGCATGCAACACTGTGCAAGTCAAGCTAAAGGACTTGTTGGACACTGCATAAGTTGATGAGACAGAACGATTCAGTGATGCACCTATAAATACATATACAAATATTTCCAAAACATTTGTTATATAGAGCATGCTACACGAGTGGTCGTTAGATACCATTAACCTGGAAACGAGTTGGTTTAAAACCAAATAAAAATAAAAATCTAACATCATTTGACTTATACTACATGACTAGTAACAAATAATGTGTCCCATAGTGGGCATTGTTTACGATGTCCTTGCATCTTACAATATGGTAGTAATATTATTTATATCTAAAACTATGGCGTAAACAGGGTAATTCCGTAATGACATTCTGAACATCTGAGCTAAGGTTATAACAATACAAGATAATTCAGTTTATCTCACAAGATTTTGATTTACTAAGGGAGCTGAACAAGTTTTGAAACCATGTTTCGTTTTTACCAAATGATGGAAACGTCACGTGTATGATATATAGTCAAATAGGAGGACTTAAATTAAGACAAATTTCAGAAAGGAAAAATACGCCAATTTTAACTTACATAGAACAGTCTTGTGACAAACAGAAGGTACCCCGGCTGCTCCATCTCAACAAGACCATTCTCCAGCATCTGTAGATGTGTTGAAGGATTCTATTGTAAGAGTAATCGGTGTAGGTGAGTCAATAACAGCACTGTATCCAGTTAGACCTCCAGACGATTCGCACACTGTGTTAGCACTGTTATATACTACCACCTCCTGCGCTGATGCACCATTTGGTCGCAACCAAATGATTCCTGACACCACCGTGCCTGCTACTCTGCAGACTAACTTCGTACTCTGCCCATGCTGTCCACATCCATACAGTCAATAGCTGTATTTGCGTCACCTGTATAACATAAGTATTTAGAGAATCTATCACGGTTGTGAGGTATAGATTAGGCAATTCCAAACCGAGGGACACAATGATTTTTGTGAGGGCCGAGGTTTACTAAGGCCCTTACAAAAACAAGTCCTGTCCCGAGTCGGACCCCCGATCTTATCAGAGGCCGGACTCGGGATAGGCGTGCTCGGGATATGGACACGTTAAACCACTAATCAAGTCAAGTTACAAAAACATTTTGACCCGAGGGTCTTATCTATACCTCATAACGGTGATTGAATCTTTTTCTTGCCCATATAATTACAGTAACAAAACATTAATTTTGTAAGCTACGTACGGTCTGTTTATTATATAACGTTTCATAAACATTTCACCTGCCAACTCATTTAATCATATGCGGAAAAATATAGCCAGAAAAATATGTAACGCCATAAAAATGTAACAACTTAATAAATATAAAGTTGAAAATATTACGCGGAAAAATATAACCCAAAAAATATGCAACGACATAAAAATGTAACAACTTAATAAATAAGTTGAAAATATTATTATTTTAAATATTTTTAAAACAATGATACAACGTGAAATGGCAAACAAAATTTTGTCGTAAGACATGAGTTATGACAGCTAGACAGATTTATCCAACACTGGGGTGCCAGACAGATTTATCCAGCACTGGGGTGCCAGACAGATTTATCCAGCCCTGGGGTGCTAGACAGATTTATCCAGCACTGGGGTGCCAGACAGATTTATCCAGGACTGGGGTGCCAGACAGATTTATCCAGCACTGGGGTGCTAGACAGATTTCAGATTCATCTAGCACCGTGCAAAAGCTGGCTAATTTAGACCAGTGGGCAAAACATATATGTATGTATGTGTGTATGTATGTATTTTTATATTTTGAATATCTCTATTGTATGTATGTCGGGTTTTGACTTAAACATACATATATTCAATGACGCACTGGCACAGGGGATATTAAAATCCTTTATTGCCATCACAAATTTCCTCATGCCGCTACCGAGACCCGAACCTGTGGCACCCAATCGGCCGCAATTGTTGGGCCGGAACGCTACCAATCAGACCAACTACGTTCCGCATAAATAGAACGATCGTTAGTCGACCATATTCGTACTGGTCCAACAACCACGCGGTTCTACGCACTGGCGCAGGCGATAATTAAATCCTTTCCTTTATATATGTATGCATGTATGTAAGTATGTATGTAAGTAAGTATGTATGTATGTATGTAACTTTTTCACTACTGAGGTCTACGAAATGTAATTCTGCTTGTACATTTGTATTCATTTATTCTGACACACTGGGCACAGTTGTATTTAGCTTTATATTTATTGCTACTGTTTTCTACATTTGAAACTGTACAGTTAGAAAACTAGGAAACACTTACCAAGAACATATTTAACTGCATAGACAGAAACAAGTACGTATAATAACACAGACATAGCTAAACTGATCTGTATAAAAAAGGTTTCTCCCAGGTACAGTATGTGCGCTGTTTTGTGTAGATGACAACAATCAACAAAACATCTAGGTCAAACATTTCTTGCATGACAGGTTGTGAATTGTATTAAAAAATACAAGAAAAAGCCCCAGTCATGCTCTGATCCGTATATAATATTAAGTCATTCACCAGTATGCAATACTCAGAGTTAAAGTGTTTGTCAAGAGGATAGCGAGTCATCGGGTGTGTTACACATATTATTGAGCTATGTCACCAGTTATGACAAGGTCTTTTCTATTGCCAATAGTATTATTTAAGAATAAACAAAGAAGAAAAAAGTGTGTAATTAGGCGACAATGCCAGCATAATAATAGAGATGTACACGTGAAAATTGAAAATGTGTTTGGGAATCTTGTAAATCAATCCGATCGACGAATAAACGTGTTTTTATAATAGAACTGTGCATTTAATGTATGCATGATACTAATTATAGTCGACAATTCAATTCAATTAATTTTGTTTGCTCATTAGTATTATCAGGGCCTGTATAGCCTCATGACCTACTTTCCGTGACCTTGACCTTGATGACGTCACGTGACCTCGTCCTACTGACCCGGCCCTGACCTACTTAGACTGACCGTGACCTACTTAGACTGGCCTACTGTGCCGTGTGCAACGTCCTACTGTCCCGGCCCTGACCTACTTAGACCGGCCCCTGACCTACTTAGAACGGCCCCTGACCTACTTAGACTGGCACTAAGAGTATAAAAAGGCTAGATCCGGTTTAATTGTCATTCGCTCGCCGAAAACGATCAGATCTACGTTCAATCCAGAGATGGCCTGTTCCACAAGTGATGAAGCGAGATGTCGTCTAGAACTTGGAACTAACATCTAGTGGTGGCCAAGTTATGGAAAGGGGACACTGCTATTCACATAAGGAAATTTGACAGTGACAAGGGGAAAACCTTCCCCACCAAGCGAGGTATTGTCCTTAGTCTTAAACTGTGGATCGAACTGTCTGGATGTAAAAGCCAAATTGACGAAACGATTTCAGCATTAAACCAGGGGAAAGACGAAACATTGTTCAGACACCTCGGTGTCAACGTCCATGTCAGCGTCGACAAGAACTGTGCTGGGGTGGACCTGCGTCAGTGGTGGTGGTGTGAAGATACTAAATCCGTGAAACCTTCGAAGAAGGGAATATTCCTTTCTCTACAACAATGGGAGAAACTGAAAGGCTGTTTCACAGTCATGTGTGACTTTGTACCAGAGCTGAACTCGATTGTGCCCTGCGCCATGCAAGACGACCATCAAAACCAGATGGGATTTCTTCAGTGTAACTTCTGCAACCCTAACGAGTGTCACCAGTGGTGAACGAGTTTTGTTTTGGATGAACTCGAAGGTATAAAAGAATGGATTTATGGTTTACACTTCATTTGCTTTGCGACTGTGCTAGAGAACAGACGTGTTTTATGATTCTGACATTCTTGTGGCTTGTTGCACTCTATCTGCTTTGCGACTGTGCTAGAGAACAGCCGTGTTTTATGATTCTGACATTCTTGTGGCTTGTTGCACTCTATCTGGAACGAAGAAGATGGCATCGGGATATTCGAGCAGTCAGACGAGGACGACGTCTTGGTCTGCAAATGTTCAGAAAGACATACAATCAAATGTGTGACTAGCAAACAAGATGAGAAGAAGAGTACTCATTGTGTGGATCAAGCGGATGCTACACGCAAAATTGGGGATAGAATTGAAGATGGCGAACTCGTGGATGAACCCACAGATCAGACGGATGCTGCCTGTGACACAGACGCTGCCTGGGATGAGGAAGACTGCTATTCGAGACGTTACTTGTTCTGTCATCGTCCTGAAATGAGACATTTCTATGCCCGGATGCAGACATTTGGGTGGTGGCCTATACAGTTACGCCAGAAACCGAGGGAACTCGCCAAGGCCGGTTTCTACTACACAGGGGATCACGATGCCGTCGTCTGTTACTGTTGTGGACTACGCGCCTACCGATGGCAGAGAATGGACGACCCAGTGATGGAACATTACAGACTCTCTCCAAGATGTCCCTATGTGAATAACGTGTTCAGACATTAACTGTTTCAAACACGCGTGAGACACGTGTTTTTCTCACTATGTTTTGTCATATATTTTATGTACTACATTTTTGTTGTTTAGTAATACAATTTTGTGTTGTATCCTTCTGTTATTTATAAATGGCATGACTTTGTGACATGTATGTCAGTTGAGAACCATGTCTCGGTGGGAAAGGTACCTAGAGTCTATTTACTACGATGTAAAACATCCTGGGAGTTATGCAGGTCCTAGTAAACTGTATCAAGCTGTTAAAGCAGAGGGTGAATTTAAAATTCCTCTGACACGTATTAAATCATGGTTGAAAGGTCAAGAGACCTATACCATGACACATCAAGTGAGGCGAAAGTTTCCACGTAATACCTATGTTGTGGAAGGGTTAGACAGTCACTGGCAATCCGATCTAATGGATATGGTCAGTTTGGCTAAATACAATGACGGGGTGAGATACCTCATTATGATCATTGACCTGTTCTCCAGGTACTTGTGGGTGCTACCACTCAAGTCGAAAACGGGGAACGACGTGGTAGAGACTTTGACAGAATTCTGGGAAATCAGAGTCCAGAAAACCCAAACTGTTTCAGTCCAATTCAGGGTCAGAATACAAGAACCATAAGGTCAAAGCATTGCTGAAATCATATGGCATAACGCAGCTGTTTGCTCTAAATGAAACCAAAGCAAGTTATGCCGAACGGGTCATTAAGACCATCAAAATGCGTCAATATCGCTACATGTTAAAAAACTTTACTTACAATTACACGGATGTTCTAGAGAGAGTCGTCTATAGCTATAACGACACCAAGCATCGAATGTTAGGTCAAACACCAGCCAGTGTCAACCAAACGAACGAAGAAGAGGTCCGTCTGTCTCAGTACCTGATCAAACCTAAAAAGGCAATCCACAAAAAGAAGTTTACATTTAACATAGGTGATAAAGTACGAGTCAGTCATCTTCGGGGCACCTTTGATCGGGAATACCAAGAGAAATGGTCTGGCGAAATATTTACCATTGAGAAAAGGTACTGGTCTCAAGGATCTGCATTTGTAACTATTTTATTGTGTAATTTGCTACGTCCTGCCTTTTAAAACGTAATAAGGCTGGGGAGGAGACGTGGATAAGGGATACTGACTGTTTTATTGTGTATTTTGTCATGTCCCGCCATTTGAAGCGAAAGAAAGGCTGGGGAGAGAAAACAATCTGGGATACTGACTATTTTATTGTGTAATTTGCTATCAGTACCACGTGGTTTATTAAAAATCAATATTTTATTGTGTTCCTAGGTTGCATTGCACATTGCGCACGTTCACAATACGTATAACGTTCTATCATTCGAAACCAGTCACTACCTCTTTTTGACCGTCGCAAGCATCTTCTCGCTGTAGCGCAGTCGGTTAAGCGGTTGGTACAAACGATGCAAAGATCGAGCTGGAGGAGGCTGGTGGTTCGAATCCAGTGAAAGGTAAGTTATATTTAAATGATTGTTTGTAATGTGAATGTCCAGACGTAATGTGAATAGGAAGCTCAGAATGAAGGTAGGAGTAGTGGATAGAACACCCCCCTCCCCCCAATTTTTTTTTGAAAAAGATGAAAAAAGAAACAAAGAAAAAACTACAAGAAAAAAAAATCTTTTTTTCTTTCTTTGTATTTCCCCCTTTTTGTGTATAATTTGTACACTTAAAACGTACTAAGGCTAGCGAGAGACATGGAGTAGGGTTAATCACTGTTTTATTTTGGAACTTGTTACAATTCTCGACCCTTATAAAGTAAGGCTGGCTTAGAAACAGGGAACTGGGTTAAAGAGAGGTTTATTGTGTCATACTGACCCTTAAAACGTAGAAAGGCTGGGGAGAGAAATATATCGAGACTAACGACTGTTTTATTGCGAAATTTGGTATATCCCGCTCTTTCAAGCGAAACAAAGGGTGGGGAAAGTGAACGATCTGCATTTATGACTATTTTATTGTGCAATTTGCTACGTTCTGCCTTTTAAAACTTAAGAAGGCTGGGAAGAGACATGGATAAGGGATACTGACTGTTTTATTGTGTATTTTGTCATGTCCCGCCATTTGAAGCGAACGAAAGACTGGGGAGCGACAAGAATCTGGGTTTATAACTATTTTATTGTGTAGTTTGTTACGTTCTACCTTTTAAAACTTAAAAAGGCTGGGGAGAGATAATGAAAACGTAACAAGACTTAGGAGAAACAGATTTCTGCGTTAGTTACTGTTTCAGTGTGCAATTTGTTGCGTCCTGTCCTATAAAAACGTGAAAGAAGACTGGGGATATTCAGGAAACTGGATTAAAGAGACTTTCATTCTGTTATATCAACACTTGAAGCGAAAGAGAGGGTGGGGAAAGTGAAGGATCTGCATTTGTGACTATTTTATTGTGTAATTTGCTACGTCCTGCCTTTTAAATCGTAATAAGGCTGGGGAGGAGACGTGGATAAGGGATACTGACTGTTTTATTGTGTATTTTGTCATGTCCCGCCATTTGAAGCGAAAGAAAGGCTGGGGAGAGAAAACAATCTGGGATACTGACTATTTTATTGTGTAATTTGCTATCAGTACCACATGGTTTATTAAAAATCTATATTTTATTGTGTTCCTAGGTTGCATTGCACGTTGCGCACGTTCACAATACGTATAACGTTCCATCATTCGAAACCAGTCACTACCTCTTTTTGACCGTCGCAAGCATCTTCTCGCTGTAGCGCAGTCGGTTAAGTGGTTGGTACAAACCATGCAAAGATCGAGCTGGAGGAGGCTGGTGGTTCGAATCCAGTGAAAGGTAAGTTATATTTAAATGATTGTTTGTAATGTGAATGTCCATACGTAATGTGAATAGGAAGCTCAGAATGAAGGTAGGAGTAGTGGATAGAACACCCCCCTCCCCCCCAAAAAAAAAAAAATGAAAAAGATGAAAAAAGAAACAAAGAAAAAAGTACAAGAAAAAAAAATCTTTTTTTCTTTCTTTGTATTTCCCCCTTTTTGTGTATAATTTGTACACTTAAAACGTACTAAGGCTAGCGAGAGATATGGAGTAGGGTTAATCACTGTTTTATTTTGGAACTTGTTACAATTCTCGACCCTTAAAAAGTAAGGCTGGCTTAGAAACAGTGAACTGGGTTAAAGAGAGGTTTATTGTGTCATACTGACCCTTAAAACGTAGAAAGCCTGGGGAGAGAAATATATCGAGACTAACGACTGTTTTATTGCGTAATTTGGTATATCCCGCTCTTTCAAGCGAAACAAAGGGTGGGGAAAGTGAACGATCTGCATTTATGACCATTTTATTGTGTAATTTGCTACGTTCTGCCTTTTAAAACTTAAGAAGGCTGGGAAGAGACATGGATAAGGGATACTGACTGTTTTATTGTGTATTTTGTCATGTCCCGCCATTTGAAGCAAACGAAAGACTGGGGAGCGACAAGAATCTGGGTTTATAACTATTTTATTGTGTAGTTTGTTACGTTCTACCTTTTAAAACTTAAAAAGGCTGGGGAGAGATAATGAAAACGTAACAAAACTTGGGAGAAACAGATTTCTGCGTTAGTTACTGTTTCAGTGTGCAATTTGTTGCGTCCTGTCCTATAAAAACGTGAAAGAAGACTGGGGATATTCAGGAAACTGGATTAAAGAGACTTTCATTCTGTTATATCAACACTTGAAGCGAAAGAGAGGGTGGGGAAAGTGAAGGATCTGCATTTGTGACTATTTTATTGTGTAATTTGCTACGTCCTGCCTTTTAAAACGTAATAAGGCTGGGGAGGAGACGTGGATAAGGGATACTGACTGTTTTATTGTGTATTTTGTCATGTCCCGCCATTTGAAGCGAAAGAAAGGCTTGGGAGAGAAAACAATCTGGGATACTGACTATTTTATTGTGTAATTTGCTATCAGTACCACGTGGTTTATTAAAAATCTATATTTTATTGTGTTCCTAGGTTTCATTGCACGTTGCGCACGTTCACAATACGTATAACGTTCCATCATTCGAAACCAGTCACTACCTCTTTTTGACCGTCGCAAGCATCTTCTCGCTGTAGCGCAGTCGTTTAAGCGGTTGGTACAAACGATGCAAAGATCGAGCTGGAGGAGGCTGGTGTTTCGAATCCAGTGACAGGTAAGTTATATTTAAATGATTGTTTGTAATGTGAATGTCCATACGTAATGTGAATAGGAAGCTCAGAATGAAGGTAGGAGTAGTGGATAGAACACCCCCCCCCCCCCCAAAAAAAAAAATGAAAAAGATGAAAAAAGAAACAAAGAAAAAACTACAAGAAAAAAAAAATCTTTTTTTCTTTCTTTGTATTTCCCCCTTTTTGTGTATAATTTGTACACTTAAAACGTACTAAGGCTAGCGAGAGACATGGGGTAGGGTTAATCACTGTTTTATTTTGGAACTTGTTACAATTCTCGACCCTTAAAAAGTAAGGCTGGCTTAGAAACAGGGAACTGGGTTAAAGAGAGGTTTATTGTGTCATACTGACGCTTAAAACGTAGAAAGCCTGGGGAGAGAAATATATCGAGACTAACGACTGTTTTATTGCGTAATTTGGTATATCCCGCTCTTTCAAGCGAAACAAAGGGTGGGGAAAGTGAACGATCTGCATTTATGACTATTTTATTGTGTAATTTGGTACGTTCTGCCATTTAAAACTTAAGAAGGCTGGGAAGAGACATGGATAAGGGATACTGACTGTTTTATTGTGTATTTTGTCATGTCCCGCCATTTGAAGCGAACGAAAGACTGGGGAGCGACAAGAATCTGGGTTTATAACTATTTTATTGTGTAGTTTGTTACGTTCTACCTTTTAAAAATTAAAAAGGCTGGGGAGAGATAATGAAAACGTAACAAGACTTGGGAGAAACAGATTTCTGCGTTAGTTACTGTTTCAGTGTGCAGTTTGTTGCGTCCTGTCCTATAAAAACGTGAAAGAAGACTGGGGATATTCAGGAAACTGGATTAAAGAGACTTTCATTCTGTTATATCAACACTTGAAGCGAAAGAGAGGGTGGGGAAAGTGAAGGATCTGCATTTGTGACTATTTTATTGTGTAATTTGCTACGTCCTGCCTTTTAAAACGTAATAAGGCTGGGGAGGAGACTTGGATAAGGGATACTGACTGTTTTTGTTGTGTATTTTGTCATGTCCCGCCATTTGAAGCGAAAGAAAGGCTGGGGAGAGAAAACAATCTGGGATACTGACTATTTTATTGTGTAATTTGCTATCAGTACCACGTGGTTTATTAAAAATCAATATTTTATTGTGTTCCTAGGTTGCATTGCACGTTGCGCACGTTCACAATACATATAACGTTCCATCATTCGAAACCTCTTTTTGACCGTCGCAAGCATCTTCTCGCTGTAGCGCAGTCGGTTAAGCGGTTGGTACAAACGATGCAAAGATCGAGCTGGAGGAGGCTGGTGGTTCGAATCCAGTGAAAGGTAAGTTATATTTAAATGATTGTTTGTAATGTGAATGTCCATACGTAATGTGAATAGGAAGCTCAGAATGAAGGTAGGAGTAGTGGATAGAACACCCCCCTCCCCCCAATTTTTTTTTGAAAAAGATGAAAAAAGAAACAAAGAAAAAACTACAAGAAAAAAAAATCTTTTTTTCTTTCTTTGTATTTCCCCCTTTTTGTGTATAATTTGTACACTTAAAACGTACTAAGGCTAGCGAGAGATATGGAGTAGGGTTAATCACTGTTTTATTTTGGAACTTGTTACAATTCTCGACCCTTAAAAAGTAAGGCTGGCTTAGAAACAGGGAACTGGGTTAAAGAGAGGTTTATTGTGTCATACTGACCCTTAAAACGTAGAAAGGCTGGGGAGAGAAATATATCGAGACTAACGACTGTTTTATTGCGTAATTTGGTATATCCCGCTCTTTCAAGCGAAACAAAGGGTGGGGAAAGTGAACGATCTGCATTTATGACCATTTTATTGTGTAATTTGCTACGTTCTGCCTTTTAAAACTTAAGAAGGCTGGGAAGAGACATGGATAAGGGATACTGACTGTTTTATTGTGTATTTTGTCATGTCCCGCCATTTGAAGCGAACGAAAGACTGGGGAGCGACAAGAATCTGGGTTTATAACAATTTTATTGTGTAGTTTGTTACGTTCTACCTTTTAAAACTTAAAAAGGCTGGGGAGAGATAATGAAAACGTAACAAGACTTGGGAGAAACAGATTTCTGCGTTAGTTACTGTTTCAGTGTGCAATTTGTTGCGTCCTGTCCTATAAAAACGTGAAAGAAGACTGGGGATATTCAGGAAACTGGATTAAAGAGACTTTCATTCTGTTATTTCAACACTTGAAGCGAAAGAGAGGGTGGGGAAAGTGAAGGATCTGCATTTGTGACTATTTTATTGTGTAATTTGCTACGTCCTGCCTTTTAAAACGTAAGAAGGCTGGGGAGGAGACGTGGATAAGGGATACTGACTGTTTTATTGTGTATTTTGTCATGTCCCGCCATTTGAAGCGAAAGAAAGGCTGGGGAGAGAAAACAATCTGGGATACTGACTATTTTATTGTGTAATTTGCTATCAGTACCACGTGGTTTATTAAAAATCTATATTTTATTGTGTTCCTAGGTTGCATTGCACGTTGCGCACGTTCACAATACGTATAACGTTCTATCATTCGAAACCAGTCACTACCTCTTTTTGACCGTCGCAAGCATCTTCTCGCTGTAGCACAGTCGGTTAAGCGGTTGGTACAAACGATGCAAAGATCGAGCTGGAGGAGGCTGGTGGTTCGAATCCAGTGAAAGGTAAGTTATATTTAAATGATTGTTTGTAATGTGAATGTCCATACGTAATGTGAATAGGAAGCTCAGAATGAAGGTAGGAGTAGTGGATAGAACTCCCCCCTCCCCCTCCAAAGAAAAAATGAAAAAGATGAAAAAAGAAACAAAGAAAAAACTACAAGAAAAAAAAATCTTTTTTTCTTTCTTTGTATTTCCCCCTTTTTGTGTATAATTTGTACACTTAAAACGTACTAAGGCTAGCGAGAGACATGGAGTAGGGTTAATCACTGTTTTATTTTGGAACTTGTTACAATTGTCGACCCTTATAAAGTAAGGCTGGCTTAGAAACAGGGAACTGGGTTAAAGAGAGGTTTATTGTGTCATACTGACCCTTAAAACGTAGAAAGGCTGGGGAGAGAAATATATCGAGACTAACGACTGTTTTATTGCGTAAATTTGGTATATCCCGCTCTTTCAAGCGAAACAAAGGGTGGGGAAAGTGAACGATCTGCATTTATGACTATTTTATTGTGTAATTTGCTACGTTCTGCCTTTTAAAACTTAAGAAGGCTGGGAAGAGACATGGATAAGGGATACTGACTGTTTTATTGTGTATTTTGTCATGTCCCGCCATTTGAAGCGAACGAAAGACTGGGGAGCGACAAGAATCTGGCTTTATAACTATTTTATTGTGTAGTTTGTTACGTTCTACCTTTTAAAACTTAAAAAGGCTGGGGAGAGATAATGAAAACGTAACAAGACTTGGGAGAAACAGATTTCTGCGTTAGTTACTGTTTCAGTGTGCAATTTGTTGCGTCCTGTCCTATAAAAAACGTGAAAGAAGACTGGGGATATTCAGGAAACTGGATTAAAGAGACTTTCATTCTGTTATATCAACACTTGAAGCGAAAGAGAGGGTGGGGAAAGTGAAGGATCTGCATTTGTGACTATTTTATTGTGTAATTTGCTACGTCCTGCCTTTTAAATCGTAATAAGGCTGGGGAGGAGACGTGGATAAGGGATACTGACTGTTTTATTGTGTATTTTGTCATGTCCCGCCATTTGAAGCGAAAGAAAGGCTGGGGAGAGAAAACAATCTGGGATACTGACTATTTTATTGTGTAATTTGCTATCAGTACCACATGGTTTATTAAAAATCTATATTTTATTGTGTTCCTAGGTTGCATTGCACGTTGCGCACGTTCACAATACGTATAACGTTCCATCATTCGAAACCAGTCACTACCTCTTTTTGACCGTCGCAAGCATCTTCTCGCTGTAGCGCAGTCGGTTAAGTGGTTGGTACAAACCATGCAAAGAT